>NC_133623.1:73851425-74156187 GCF_048593235.1 Sminthopsis crassicaudata | reverse complement strand
GAAAAGTTTAGACACATCCCCTCATGGATGAGGAGTCTTATCTTCCTGGTGTCTTTTAATATAGACAAGTAGAATCCTGTTCTGTTTACAAATCCAGACATCTCAGTCCTCCTGTGCTCTGTTTATAGATTGAATGAATATATCTCTGTTCTCCCTGTTTATTCCTATTTCAGTACTCAAAAGAGGAAATAAAAATCTCTATCCAAATGGGAGTGGACTGGGGCGAGACTCACAGAGACACTCTCAAAATTTACTTCCTGACAACCAGTTCTTGTTGTGAAAATCAGCTCAAACCCTATAGTTCTGGCCTTATTAACAATAGAAGTATAAGGGGGAACATCAAATAGTTCAAATGAAACTTTAGAGAACTGTGATTTATAAATACTCTTTCCAGGCTCTTTCCATTTTCATCTAAATCGTACCTGAAGTAAACATTAAGTTAAACTGATGCATGTAAGAAATTCAAAATCAAACTAAATATTAAATGCCACAGAAGGCAGAAATCTTGAACTCTCCAGTCACACACACACACACACACACACACACACATTTGTTTAATCTTATGATTTTCTCAAATTGCAATTCTTACAAATTAACTTAATTGTTTTAGATTTCCAAATTTAAATACCACTTCCTTTAAATTAATCCCAATTAAATTTAATTATTCAGTTTGGAGGAACACAGATAAGAAGTTAATCTTCACATTAAAGCTGAGGATATACAACATTTTTGGAAGGAGATGAACTTTCAGGACTCACAGACACATATACATTTTACTTAACAGGATCTCAAGAGTGCTTTCAGAAACATCTACTCAACTTGGGAATTGGAAGGTCAGGCAGAACAGACTGAGAACCTTAACTCCTTAGGAAAAATGATGGAGGAAGATGGTTGATATTTGGACATATTTCTTCATAGATGAAGATTTTTAGTTTTTATGTGTGTTTTGACAGATATGAACACTCACCTTTTCTCTCAGTATAAACATACATCTGAGTATAGATAGATATTTTATGTATTTTTGTCTCCACATGAATGAAAATTCCTCCATAATTCTTTACTGTTCGTATTTCAGTACTCACATATTCTCTCTTTAAATGAATCAATATAAGTAGGTCCTCTCATATTGATTAGAGAGTCATATATTTTCCTGAGCTATCATGTGTTTTACATATTTTATGACTCATATATGTGATCATTTATATATTCTCAGTATGATCATTTAAATAGACTTTCTCGATTCCTTTACTTCCTGAGTCTGCATAGAATTCCCATTCTTCAGATAGCCTTCTTTTCTCTCTATATTCCTATATGTAAATGCGGATATCCTCTGTTTACTCATAGACAGGAGTCACATTGAGTCTCTCACAGGAACAGAAACAATGGCATACTTGTAGTGAGATAGCAAGGACAGAGGCGGCCTCGTGCCTGTATAGAGAGAATGTATACCTGCCTCGTTACCCCCAGACATCAATGAATAGAGGGAATAGGAGTACTGAGGGATCTGAACAAAAAGTGCGCATGGGAATACTCACATAGGTATGGAAAATACTAATGTTTATGAGAGGAAAGAATCATACAAATGCATGTACAGAAAGAACAAATGGCTTCCCTTACTTAGGAGTGAAGCAGAAAACCTGAGTGGGCGCACACACACACACACACACACACACACACACACACACACATATATATTCTTTGTCTTCATATACATGAGTTTTTACATATTTTTACATTCCATTTAGGTAAATATGAAGGTCTTTGGGAGAAGAAAAATTAAAGGCCGGGGTAGGGGTTAAGGGTGGAAGGGGAAAATGAGCTGGAGAGATGCTGGGAGGGAGGGAGGCCACTGCGGAGAAAAAGGCGCGTGACTTGTCAAGCGTGAGGCAGTGGAGGGAGGGAATGCGGCTGAGAGTGTTGGAAAGAAGAGAAAACGAGTGGGGGAGGGAAAATGCGGCTGAGAAGGGGTTTGAGGGAAGAAATAAAGAGCCTGGGAGGGCGTGGGGGCGGGAAGGGGAAAGGAGCACAATGGGATGTGAGGGGGAAGGGATGCTGTTTCCAGGGAGACGGGTGAGGAGGACGTCAGCTGGGGACCAACGGAGGGAGCGGCGGGATTGGCTGGAGGAGGACTGCAGCGTTACCAAGGGGAGACTGACTTCACCGGCCAATAGTTCTCGGCCGGAAGCGGCCCACCCCGGCAGGCTCAGCTCCGATTGGCCGCTGCCTCGCTGGGGGCGCCGAGAGTCGGAAACGCGTAAGTGAGACGTGAGAGAGGCCGGGGGCCCCCCCAAAGCCCACCCGAGAGAGGCCGGGGGGCCCCCAAAACCCCCCTTGCACCCCCCCCAGGCTCGAGCTCCCGAGCATGGGAGCAAAGTGACCCGGAAACCTGAGGCCCGGAGCCGAGCGCTGCTGCCCGTGCTCCTGCTGGCCTGTGACCTTCCCCTCCGCCAGGCAGAGTTCTGTAAGATGGCGGGAGGGAGGCCTCTCGGATTCAAAAAGCGAGCGCCTGGGCAGCATTATCGCCAAGCTTGGGGTTCAATTAAAGGCAGAACTTAGCCGTCCCAAGGGCAGCAGTAGCCTAGCAGGGCTTTCTCATCTGCGGGTTGAGAAGTATATCGTTTGTATGGCTTGGGTGAGGGAAGGTTGTAGCTGTAGGAGTAGAGTCTGAATGCCCTGGTGGGTCTGGATAGGATGGAGGGCTGCAAGACACCTCAGAGCTCGAGGGCCGCAAGCTCCTTCTTTGGGAAAGAGAGTCCCCGAGGCCGAGAGGAGGCAGGGGCGTGGCCAAGGCCACACCGCCAGCCGTCCCAGGCCGGAGCCTCGGTGGTTGTGGCCTCCAGAGTAGCTGGCTTCCATCTTGGCCTCTCCCTATTCTGACAGCCAAGCTTCATGGACTGTAGGTCCCTGGTAATGAGCTCCCCAGAAGCAGGGAGTCAGGTTCCCCATAGAGCTGGGGCTTCTGGGAGTCCTTAGTTAATCCCACTGTGGGGCTGTTATAAGAAAACTGAGCCCCCCCCCCCCTCATCATTGGGCCCCCCTAGGATGCACCCTTGACAGGGAAAGTCCAAACAAATGCCATGCCTTCCCTGAAACACGTTTCTCTCATTAGTGAAAAAAAGGGGATGATCGCTCCTTCCTTCCCCCAGCCCTACTTGAACATTTCTCTAGGGCTTGGTGCTGTTGCCCTAATCTGGGTCCATTTTTCCCGTCCTCAGAGAACCCCCACTTTAGTGAGTTGAAAAATGTGCCTTGTACGTTCCCAGTGTGGTAGCAGTCAGCAAAGCCTTGGCCAGAGGAGACAAACCCTGGAGAGGCAGGAGGGGCTTGGTGGAAGTGGGTTGGCTGGCACTGGGGCTTTCCCTGATGGGGAGGCAAGCACATGTCATCAGTGTCACGGACATTTGTCTCTAAGGTGGCTCCCTGCTGTAAACAGCCTGAAGAGGCCAGAAGCAGGAGCCAAGCCAAGTTGTTTCATAAAAGGAGTCCAGAATTATAGGAGAACAATCAACCTCACCAGGAGAATTAGAAACAGGTCCTCCACATAAACAAACTGAATGGAGCAGATAATGTCACTATGAGAAAGGAAAAGAAAGCACAACACAAACACACGCCAGTCCAATCTGGTCCCAGATTTGAGCAATGATGGGACCGAGGTTGGGACCGATGTTAGGACATCCTCATGGACTAGAGAGAGACACACAGAAACACACATCAATGGATAAGTTGAGGGCATGTGTTAGCACTGACAGACACAAATATCTACAATCTTACACTTTCACTGCCACCGGTGCACCAATGAAGGAAGACTGAATGGGACGAAAGTCTGCACAAACACATATTCAGACACAGAAGTACTCCCACAGTCATGGCCACTCAAGAAGTAATTTGATAAAGAATTTTCATCTGTATCAGTAATCACGGGACAAAAGTGGGTCTCCAAGTGGCTTCAGAAATCTCTGAATGGCTTAGGACAGACAGCAGGGTCAAAGGCAAGACAAGCTGATGCTTCCCTCCTAAGGAACAATCTTAGGAAAAGGCTGGCGCAATGTTTATAAATATTACGTCATAAGTGAGGATTTCCGTCTTCCGTGTGTATATTGACATGTCTAGGACTCACTTCTGCACAGATCACATCTCAGCACTAATGTTCTCTCTGAGGAGCAAGAGTTTTCTTCCATGCTCCTGGTTATTCATATGTCAGTGTTCATATATCCACGCTACATGTTCATGCACACATACACACAAGTAATCATTTACTCACTGCTTGGAAATAATTCTGCCTCTTGCATTCCCCCTATATTCTCATATTTCATACTCCTATTTGAGTACTCATGTCTGAGGACTCATTTCTATCCAATTCCTCCATAGAGAGATATGCTTATTTTCTGTCTCTATTCCTATATGTGATCACTAATATACTCATAGCATGCAGACATGGGGGTCTTCATCTATTCTCTAACCAGGAGAGGAGCAGAAGATACTATGAGGATTAGAGAGAGGATATTAGAGAACTCTCATCCCGGAACAGAGAGAATATATACGGCCAACTAGATGGCTCAGTGGATAGAGCAGCAGCTCTCAAGTCAAATTCGGCCTCAGACACTTAATACTTCCCAGCTGTGTGACCCTGGGCAAGTCACTTAACCCCAATTGCCTCAGCAAAAAAAGAATATATACATACATCCATACACACACAAATAACAGAGAGTCATTCATAAAGAGTAATAGAGAGAAAAATGGAAGCTACACAAGGAACATACAGAGGAAATGTATGAGTACTTAAGGGAAAGAATACAGAAAGCCCAGGGGTTTTGAGGAAGAGGATGGGAGGGGAGCAGTACCAAGACCCACTAAGGCTTCTGAGCATGAGAAACAAGTGGTCAGGAACCATCAGCCCCAGACTCCAGGCCTCATTCCCAAGATAAGGAAATGGAGCCTGACTGGTCCTTGGGAGACCTTGTCCTTCTACCCTCCTGGGTTCTGAAGAGGGACAGTGTGTGATATGGAGGGAGAAGGAGGCAACTGGCCTTCTGGAGGCAGTTCCAGGGAGAACCACCGATTTTATTTTAATCTGTAAGGTTAGAATAAGGCCAGAAAGTGCGGACAGGAGGGCTGCCACAAGGGCTGCATTAGACCAGCAGGGTTTTCTCAGCCCAGAGGTGAGGACTAGTTTTGTTGGCATGGTGTGTGGGGTGGGGTACTGGCTTTGAGGTGAGAGTCTGTGGGTTTAGAGGTTGGGATGGGATGGAAGGCTCTAAGAGACGTCAGAGCTCATCTGGTCCAAACTATTCATTTGAGAAAAGAGGTAACTGGGTTCAAAAGTAGGACAGGGATATGGCCAAGATCACACAGCCAGTAAGGAGCAGACCCAGGCTTTGAACTACTTCTCTCTTTCCTTCCAGGTGGCCTGGCTTGCATCTTGGCCTCCTGCTCCTCTGAGAGCCAAGCCTCTTAGGCGTGAGGTCCCTGGGAAGGCTCTCTCTAGAAGCAGGTGAGCTGGCTCCCCACAGAGCTGGGGTTGAAGGAGTCTTCAGTCAGGGCGATGGAGTTAAGTAAAAAGTAATCCTGTAGAGGGTCACATACAGTGGGGGAACTCTGGGTGAGGTATAAGACCCTTCAGCCCAGAGGGAACCTGCTGACGATGTCTGGTTCGGCTCCCCATCCCCCCAAGGGCTCTCCGGCTTCCTGAGAAGTCAGGGGGCCGTGACAGCCCGTGTTGTGATTGAAGCAGAGGGAGACCAGGGGGAAGAGGGAGACCAGGTGGCAAACTGCATACAGTACCAAGTTTTGTATGTGGTCCTGTGTGCAGTATGTACTGGGCTCATGCCCAGTGTTTTTGCTACATAAAAGTATGAAGGTATAAAAAGGGAGAAGTCCTTGGCATAAACGAACTCCATTTTCCCACCATTCTCAGGAGTCCCACCTCATCACTTCTCTATTAAGACAGTAGATTTCAAGCACCCGGCATGGGGGCTCTAGAGAACAACAGTGCTTGTTGTCACCCCAACTTGAGGGCTCTAGAAAGCAGGACACAACATAATTCCATATTCCATCCCTCAGCCTTGGGCCAGCCTGGGATACACACTCTCCTGAATGAGCCGAGGCAAAGTCTGTCCCTTCCAAGCATGGGTTTCTTCCATTTGTGAAAGAAGGGGATGACTCCTACCTACCTCACTCAGAGCCCGACTTGAATATTTTCTTGGCGTTTAGAAATGATAGCCTGGGCCAGATCCCTGTTTTCTGCTCTCAGAGAACTCCCAGTGCAGGGAAGGAAAGGGAGAAGGAAAAGGTTCTCCCTTTGCTGAACCGTGGAATAAGAAGTGTTTGGCAAGGAGGCCTAGATGAAAATTGGTGAGAATTTTCAGCTGTGGGAAAGAAGTTCCTTGAGCTGCAGAAGGGGGCTCTGGGAGTCAGAGTGGGACCGGAAGAACAAATCACCCTTTGATAGAGCTCAGGTGCCCTTCCCTTTCCAGCCCTGGGAAGCTCAGTGGGGTTCTGTCCACCAAGGAAAAAGGGATTCTGCCCCAACCTTCACAGTCAGCTTCATGGACATCCCTCAGATTGTCTCCTGCTGCCAACAGCCTGAAGAGGCCAGAAGGAGTCAAATGAAATTATCAAAATGACGCCAGAAGTATAGGGAGAGCAACTCAACCAGGAGGGCTACAGACACTTCCACAATCGACCCCATTAAGTGGAGCCAATACTGTAGTTATTAGAAATCTAAAGGGACCCCCTCCAGTCTGTTAGCAGTGATGGAACAGGGTGTGGAATGGAAGTTAGGACACAACCCCCCCCCACACACAAAAATTCTCAGAAGCACATGGAAATATACCGTGTAACTTACACACACACACACTCAAACACATACACACACACACACACAGACACAGACACACACACACACACACACACACACACACAAATTCTCAGAAGCACATGGAAATATACAGTATAACTTACACACACACACACACACACACACAGAGACACATACACACACACACACACACACACACGTAAAGCCTCAATCCAATATCTGATAAAGAAGTTTATATTTATATATATATATGTCAATTAGCAATCAATGTAAGAATAAAAATATCAGATGGACTTAGGAAGTGGAGATATTGGATTGTAAAAAATAAAACAGGCTGGAAACCTTAGCTCCTAAGGAAAATCAAGGGATGCTAGAAAATTTAGAGGAATCCCCTAATAGATGAGAATTCCTGTCTCCCATGTGTATTTTGATGTAGAAAAGTAGAATCCTGTTCTCTCTATCAGTCCATACATTTGAGTATTACTGTGCTCTCTTTACAGATTGAATGAGTGAATACACTTCTATACTCCCTGTTTATTCATATCGCAGTACACAAAGATCCTTTCTATAAATGGATCAATATCTATGTCTATTTATATTATATAGACGGGGTTCCCTGTACACTATCTGTAGTCACATGTAGAGCAGGCCTGCATTCTGTGCATCTAAATAAGTATATTTAGACCATTTACATATGATCTCTTATGATTTAGTTACTATTCTTCATATAGTCTTTCTATACATTCACCTACATGAACACTTTTGTAGTCTTTCTTTATTCCTCTGCTAGGACTTCACTCCCTATTTCTTCCTGCACCCCTACCCTAATTCTCTGTCCAGAATCTTCTATATGAGTTCTATATATGCTCAGAAACAGGAATCTTCATGTATTCTGTTGCAGAGAGAAGATATAGGAGAACTCTTACAGACCATAAATTACAAGAGTAGAGGGAAAGCATTATTTTTAGTGAAGCTTTTTATTTTCAAAACACGTGCAAGGATAGTTTTTCACCATTGACCCTTGCAAAACCTTCAGTTCCAATGTCCCCCCTTCCCTCCACCCCCTCTCCTAGATGGCAAATAATCTGATATATGTTAAACATGGTAACAATATGTGTAAATCCGATAGAGGCATACAGATTTATACAATTATCTTGCTGCACTGATGTGATACAGGAGCCGCCTGCCAGTGACTGCTGGAGGTCTAACTCAGACCTATAGAATGGATCTCTTTATGTGAGAGGATGGTGATGAAACTAGGAGATGGAGAGGCAGTTGCTGTCCTCTGACCTCTCTCCTCTGACCTCTGCCTCTAATTTATCTCATTCCCAGTCCACAAGCCACATCTGGGTCAGTAAAAGCTGCCTTTCAACTCCTTCAGATGTTATGATCCACAGCTGTGGAGGCTCTCGAGAATTAACCTGCCCTTCACCTAGGCATGGTCCTTAACCCTGCACAAGAAAAATCAGATCAAAAAGGGGAAAAATGAGAAAGAAAATGAAATTCAAGCAACAAAAGAAAGTGAAAATTCCATGTTGTGAGCCACACTCTGTTCCCACAGTGCTCTCTCTGGGTGTAGACGGTTCTCCTCATCACAAGTTCATTGGAACCGGTCTCATTGTTGAAGAGAGCCACATCCATCAGAACTGATCATCATAGGATCTTGCTGTTGCCATGGACAGTGAAATCCTGGTTCTGCTCATTTCTTTTAGCATCAGTTCATGTCACTCTCTCCTGGCCCAGAGAAAACATGATTGCAAATATATTTTAAATAGAATATGACTGCTCATATAGATGAATAGGGTTAATATATGAGTAAACATTTAGGTAGAAATAGAGAGAATGATTACTAAGGTTTCAGAGGAGATAGAATTTATCCATAACATAAATTAATTTACAGAAAGAAAAAAATGAGTGCTCAAACTCAGGAATAAAGAATAAGAACATGCATACACACACATACAGCTTACGCATATATATTATATATATAATATATATTCAGAAACACAGTCTGTCTACACACATATATGAGTTGTCATATTCTCTATATTCTTTCATCTCATTATGAATTTATGATTTAATAGGAATAGACCAGAGTGATATATATGAATACATCTAGATGAATATAGACAAATATATAGATGAAATATATGAGTTCTTCAATTAACTTAGGATTATTTAACCTACATACATATATATATACACACTATATTATAAACACTTATTCAGCATTCATAAGGAGGGCTCGAGAAAGAATGGGGGAGTGCTCCCTTCCATGAATCTAGGGAGAAAATATGGATAAATATGTACAAAGCCCAGGGGTTTTGAGGAGGGGAGCAGAGGGTCACCTGCACAAACAGCGGGGGGTCAGTGGGCATCAATCCAGATCCCTGGGGTCCTCTCCCTCCCTGGTTTCCTAAATGACCAGAGTCAGGAAACCATGATGGCAACTCAAACTACCTGTAGAGGTTGTGGAGGGGAAAGGGGGGGAATTAATCTGAGAAGGTCTATGGAAGAAAGTAAATGAACAGGAAAAGGAGTGGGGAAGAGGGGAATAACCCTGAGAAGTTGTGGCCACAGGAAGGGGAAAGGGAGCTTGAGCAGGACTGAAGGGAAGGGAAAAAGGAGACTAATGGGATTTCAGGGGGAGGGATTCTGTCTTCAAGGAGACCAGTGAGTTGATACCTGCTGGGGACCAATGGAGGGAATGCCGGGATTGGCTGGACGTAGACTTTGCACCAAGGTTGGGCATTGACTTCAGGAGCCATTTCTGGTCAGCTGGGGCTCCACTTTGCCAAGATTCATCCCTGAGGACTCCGAGGATCATCTGAGAGGTGAGAGAGCCCAAGGGTCCCACTCAAAGCCCACCTGAGGGTCGGGCTCCTGAGGGTGGATGATCTGTGGCCAGGAAATGCATGATTCAGGCCCCAGGACTCCTGTCCCTGGTAGTGGAAGGGTCCCAACTGCTCACTATGGGACTTTGTCCTCCTTTTCCCCCATCCAGGGCTCTGAGATGTGACAGTCCCTGTTAGATTGGGGGGAGCTACCCTCCAGTTTAGGAGACAAATCCAGGAAGAAACTTAGCTTTTATTCTAATTTTGGGGTTAGAATAAGGCCCAGTACTTGCTGATTGGGGGCTGCCTCAAGAAAAAACATTAGACAAGCAAGGGGTTCTCCACTGTGGGATGGGGGCAAGTAGAATTTCAGGAGAGGGGATGTACAAGGGTATTGATGTGGGGCTAGAGCCCCAATGCGTTTCTTATTCTGCCTAGGATGGAGGGCTACCAGGGACCTCAGAGCTTATCGGGCTAAGCTGCTCATTTGAGAAAAAGGTTAACTGAGACAAAGAGCAGGGTAGGGACATGGCTAAGGTCACACAGCCAGGATGGGGCAGACCCAGGCCTGCAGCCCAGATCTCTCTTGCCTGCCAAACTAGCCTCTCCCTCCTCTGACTGCCAAGCTTTATGGTCTAAAGGTGCCTGGGACGGTATTCCCCAGAAGCAAAGGGGCAGGTTCCCCATAGAGCTGGGGTTCTGGGACCATATAAGGTTAAGTGAATGTCAAACCAGCTTTGTGCCCTTTTCCCCAGCTTTGTGCCAAGCTGGCAAGCACACTTAGGAGAGAGACCCTTAGAAAACCCCATGCCTTCACTGAATGATTTCCTTCTGTTTGTGAAATAACAGAGATGACTCCCAGCTGCTTCAGTCAGAGTGTGACTTGAACATTTTTCCTGGGGCTTGGACGTGATAGCCTACTCAAGATACATTTTTCCTGCCCTCAAGGAACTCCCAGGCTAGTGAGGAAAAAGTTTGTCTTGGACATGCCCAACATGGCAGTGGTGGCAAAGCCTTGGCCAAAGGAGGCAAACCCTGGAGAGGCAGGGTTAGGAACTGCTGGGTGGGCATGAGGTCAGTGGCCGTTGAGCTTTCAGTGATGGGAAGGAAAGTGCAGATCATGGACAAAATAGAGGCTGCAGAAGGAGTTCTGGGAATCAGGGTTGAAAAAGAAGCAGACTTTCGGGGCCCTTTCCTTCCCCACGCCTTTCCACTTAGTAGATCAGTGGGGTTCTGCCACCATAGAGGGGGGACTTCTTCCCCAAGCTGCATAGAGCAGCCCCATGTATATGTATCACTAAGACTGTGCCCTGAGGGAAACAGGCTGAGAAGACCAGAAGCAGGAGTTAAATCCAAAACAGTGTCAAAAAGAAGTTTCCCAGAATTGCCATCAACACTTTGTCAACATGGGCAAACTGACGGGCACCAATGCTGGAGTGTAATGGAATATAATAGTTAATAGAAATCTAAATCTAAAGAAAGGCACAAAACAACACATGCTGCCACACTTACACACACACACACACACACACACACACACACACACACACATTCTTTGTCTTCATATACATGAGTTTTTTCATATTTCCTATATTCCATTTCCATAAATATGGACAATATAGATCATGTTTGTTTTTCAAGACATGCTCAATATCCAGGGACTAATAATAAACCCAGATAAAATTGACTTTTCCCATTTAGATCACCATAAGATGCTCTAACATTCTTTTCTTCGAAGCAAAGCTGAATATGTTTCTGCTTTAGCATTATAATTATTAGAACAACAATTTAGTCCTATAAACTGGTACATCAATCCCCAATTATTCTCAAATTGATTTTAGGAAGGACTGAAATTTTAAATAGCTCAAATCTGTATTTTATTTGTTTATCTCTATTTTATTATATGAGCTCATGTGCACTCCAGGATTAATCTATGACATAAGGATTTAATATTGTATTTATACTGATAATCTGCCATGATTATAGAAATTGGCCATAGAAAGACAATAGAAACATTACTCAGGAAGGGGAAAAGATTCCTATCAGTTCCAGGCTAGGCTCATAGAGGCAGTCAGTTGTATTAAGCCAGGCCTAGAAGATATTTTCTATTCAATAGGAAACGTCATACTGGAGAAACTGAGTCAGACCATGGCAAGAATCGTTCTTTCATCCTTATTCATGAGACCTCCACATATAGTTTATATAGAGTGTATGCTTCCTTAATAGGAATTCCTTAAGGATCAAAACTGGAATCTTACTCAGAACACTGCCCATCACAGCCCCATCAAGTCTGACAGCAAATTCCAGTCATTACAGCTTCAGAGATTCCAATGGATTCAGTTACTAAGGATCACGTCTCCTTGATAGAGATGAAAAAAGCAAGGTCTGTAATTTTCTATTCTACACTATGCCACATTTTTAGGTCAGCTCTGAGAGGCATCTTCCTTCTAGATATGCTTCTTAACACAAAATAGAGCTATTAGAAGAAGCATTATATTAAGAACACACAATTCACCTGAAACGAGAGAATTTTACTTGTTGCATCATGACGACACGCATTGGAAAATGACTCTTTGTCTTTCTTAATAGTATTGGTTTGCTTCAAATAATTTTGACGTAAAATTCTTCATTCCATTTTGAAAATTGTGTCCAAACTTTCACTAGGTGATAACCTCCCACATATACCCTACCCCTTACAAGGTTTCATGGCCTTCTTGGTGATTCAGAGGAGAAGCTTAAACGATCCCTCATTATACTAGCATGTATTTATTACTTAATCAAAAATCACCAATAGGGTTCATCTTCTTTTCTATTTGCCTTTATCAATGGGATTTGTTCTGTGAGGAGAAAAACAGGGACATAGCAGCATTAGCTCTGTTTGAGTTCAGGCATGAGTCACAGGTAGTCAGTTGTATGACAGGATTTCATAGCTAGGCTCAGAATTAACCAAGACCAAGATTGGATAGGTGGATAGAATCCGACCTTCACCTAGGCAAGGTCGTTCTCTGAACTGTCCAAGGGACAGCCATCTATCAGTGGCGGTCCTCAGACTGCAAGTACATGGCATTTGCCTTGAATGATGAACCAGCAGCCTTAGGAGGGATCAGACACTTAAAACTGTATTTAAGACTCAGAAGAGCAGCAAGTTGAAATCCCAAGAGGCTCTTCCTCAAATAGCAAGAGTTCACTAATTACAGCTTAGGGCTATATAATCCTTTTCTCATTTATTAGCCTCAAAGTTTCATCTGGAATTTCTGAACTATTCACGAATTTCATCTGTTCACAATTATTCCTCTCTGATGGTCTACAGATAAAGCCAAAGGGAGAACATCAGGCCAGTTCTAGAACAGACTGAGATGAAACTCCTGTCAGAGCCCATACAGAAACACGAGTCAGACCTGGACGTAGATCCTTTGGTGAAAACTATGATATCACAAGGAGCTGTGGCTTTAGAACTGAGAAATAGTCCATCCTCGATCCCGGATTGACCTGGTCAAATAATCTTTTTTTTTTCTGAAAGTGCTTGAAGCAGATGACTGCCAGTTGGAGAAATGGTTGTTATATTAGTTGCCACTGGGGTGGTGTCTGGAGCGGCCCACTCTTGCTTCATTGAATCTAGTTTCCTTTGTTTGTCACAAGGACAAACTTTATGAACTAAAAAAGTATACCTGGGGATAGAAATTCTGGAGAGGAATGACTTATTTTCCCCAGATATGCAGACTCAAGAGACTTGTTTGGCTTTGTATTGCTGTTCCTCTTTCTTCACCACAAGTTCATATATCATGAACAGTTGGTTCAAAATAATAGCATTAAAATATAATTATATGACTTTCCAAATGATCCCAAATGACACCCACTTACTCTTCAAAAGTTTTATTTCTCCACATTGGATGTGAGAGCCTCTAGTTCCTCACAAAGCAGCACTGAAGAGTTTTATGATACCTTCTCATCAGGGTTCATCCCAAGGAACTTCATAGACAAAGATGTCTTAGGACTTCACTACACTTCTCTTCCAATAATAACTCATTTCTTCTTATCATTTAGTTAAAAACAAAATATACTCTAGTAATCTTACAGAAAATACTTCATCATATAATAGTATTATGACTTAAAAGAAGAAGAAACTTAGTTTAACAGCTTTCCTTAGCCTTCTTTTATTTCAGACATCACCAATCAGATGATCAAAGTTTAGTTAAATACCTTTCAAATGTATCAATTCACTGAAGATCATTTATCTTATTACCCCCTGGCATTTTTGTGCTAATTATAGTGGCTTATGTTCTGGAAGTCTGCATTGTGGGCTTCAGTGAAGGACAGGCCCCCCACCAAATTTGGGGCAAACTGGGATGCACATTGAGCAAGGTCAGCCTGAGAAAGGTCCATGCCCTCCTTGAATGGGTTGCTTCCATTTGGGAAATAAGGGGAAATTCCCCCTAGAGCTTTCACTGTAAGACCTGCTTGAACATGTGCATGGAGCTTAGAGCCTAGACACCTTCACTCTTTCTTGCCCTCAGAAATCTGTCGATCTCAGTCAAAGAAGGTGTGACTTAGACATGCTGAATGTTACAGCAATGCCAAAGCCTTGGTCAGAGGAAGCAAGAGAGACCAGGAGGGAAGACTGTTGGGGGGGCTGGTTTAGGCAGCAGTTCAGCTTTCAGTGATGGAAAAAAGGTGCAAGTTATTAACAAAACAGAGGCTGCAGAAGGGAGCTCTGGAGATCAGTCTGGGAAAGAAAGCCCCAACTGCCCCTTGACCAGAGCTCGGGGCCCTTTCCTTTCCCAAGCTGGGCACTGCCGTGGGGTTTTGCACACAGGGACAGAGGGCTTCTCCCCACCACCTGAAGGCAAACTGAATGGAATGGCAGTTCATACAAGCACACAGTCAGGCAGAAAAACTCTCACTCCTACCCTTCCATCCCCATACACGGGACCCCGCAATTAACACTTTGATACAGAATTTTCATCTATATCAGTTTGTAATCATGGTGAGGAGACAAAAGAGTTCTAAAATGCCTTCAGAGATCTTTGAATGACTTAGGACAGACAGGGGAGCAAAAAGCAAAAGAGACTGAAAACCTCACCTCCTAAAGACAATCTTGTGGAAAAGGCTGCTGAAAGATTGAAAACACTTCTTCACAGATCAAGATTTCTATCTTCCCTTTGTATAGTGACATGTCTGAGGACGCCTTTCTCCTCAGCACAGATCCCTGCATCTCAGCAGTAATATGTTCCTGTATTCCTGGCTGTTCATATGGCATTACTTATATATCCCCCCTCTCTCTCTCTCTTTATATATATATATAAATCATATTATTTCTACATTCACATATAGGAGCAATCATTTCCTCACTGCATATAAAATCATTTTGCCTCTATGTGCCATATACATGATGAATGATATATTCTCACTATATGTTGGCACATGTGAGCATTGAGAATGTCTTTGTACAATTCCTTTGTATGTCATTTGGGAGTGCTCGTTCCCCTTATATTCCTCCATAGAGAAATGCCCTTATTTTCTGTCCATATCCTCACGTGTGGGTGCCAGTATAGTCACTGTGTATGGACACAGCGTCATCTCCGAAAAGGGAAGAAGCAGTGGCTACTGAGAGGAATGGGGAAGGCAGAGGAGCCCTCTTCTTGCCCCTGTATAGAAAGAGTGTCTATGTCCCCAACAACACATCCATGCACATACGTGTAATACGGAAAGTCATTCAGTACCCGCAAAGGGAAGCAGAAGGGCCCTGGCCAGGGAGGGAGGAGGAAATGAGTGTAATAAGATATTGGGAGAAAGGAAAAGGAGCATTGGGGGGAGAGAGGGAAGGGAGGTATGTGTGTGTGTGTGTGTGTGTGTGTGTGTGTGTGTGTGTGTGTGTATAGCAATATAATGCTGTGTGCACCTGTATTCTTATAGATAGATGTACAGGATTTTAATCAGAACCCAGAAAGAGGAATGGAGAGAGACAATGGAAGCTACAGAGACAATGCATAAATAGAGGAAATATTTGAGCCCCCATGGATAGGAATACATAAAACGCAGAGGTTTAGGAGGGGGCTAGAGGGCCGCCTGCATAGACAGCAGGGAGCCGCCGGGCATCAGTCCGGGTCTCTGGGGCCTTCTCCCTCCCTGTCCAGCTCCAGCAAAGGGAAGGCAGAAAATCCGGCTGTGAGCTCGAGCCATCTAAAGCAGCTATGGGACAGGACATGCGGCCCAGAAGGCCTTTGGGGAGGGGGAAAGGCGCAGGAGAGGCTGTGGGAGGAGGGGAGGCTGCTGCTGGGGAGACAGATGATGTCATATCTGGTGAGGGGCAGTGGAGGGAGGAGGACGGTGGTGATTGGACGGCTCCTGCTGCAAAAAGATGGCTGCTGACGTGCACAAGCATCAGCCCTGGACTGGGAGGGGGAGGAGGGACCTTGGCCAGACTTAGTTGGGCTTGTCTGCTGACTGCTACAGGTGACAGTGGTTACCTGAGATGGCAAGCAAGCCGCCCCAAGCCCCGTGAGGCTTGGGCTCCGGGGCGTGGGACTCAAGGGGTCAGGAAGCATAAGCCCCAGGAGGCCCTCCGGCCAATAAGAGCAATCGCTCCCCAGGGACTTTGTCTTCTCCCCCTCCCAGGCCTCTGAGATGGGCCAGGCCCTGTGAGGTTAGGGCTGGGCTCCTCTGGCTCAGGAGGCGGCTCCAGGGAGAACAGAGGGGTTTATTCCAATCTATGGGGTCCCAATACAGGCAGAGTGTCCTGCGAGGTCTGCTCCGAGGGAAAGCCTTCCACTAGCGGGGGTCTCTCAGCCAGCTGGCTTCAGCCTTGGGGGGGAGGGTGGATTGGGGGTAGAGTCTGAATGGGCTTATTGGGTTGGAATAGAGAGAGCATGTAGGAGCACTCAAGTGTGAATAGAGAGAATGGGTACAAACATTAATACGTTCATATACATGAATGAATATAGGAAATATAGGTAATGATAGATATGAATAAAGAATATGCAAATACTCTTTAACACAGGAATAGAGTGATTAGAGGTAGAATAGACATGAACAGAGAGAATGTAGAAATCATATCAATGAATTTATAGAGAAAACAAATGAATTTCTGTAAATAGAAATAAGGCAAAAGGAATCTTTTCTTTACCTATGATATACATATATATATTTCCTACATATGTAAGAGCCTTTATGGAATCAGAAGAGCCCCAGGCTCCAGGACTCATGCCTAAGATAAGGAAATGGGACTTAACTGGTCTCTGGGAGACATTCTCCTTCTACCCTCCTGGGTTCTGAAGAGGGACAGTCTGTGATATGGAGGGAGAAGGAGGCACCTGGACTTCTGGAGGCAGTTCCAGGGAGAACCATCGATTTTATTTTAGTCTGTAAGGTTAGAAGAAGCCCAGAAAGTGCGGACAGGAGGGCTGCCACAAGGGCTGCATTAGACCAGCAGGGTTTTCTCAGCCCAGAGGTGAGGACTAGTTTACTACTAGTGCAGGGGGAGAGAGCCTGGCTATAAGGATAAGTTAGGGTGGGATGGAAGACTACAGAGCTTATTTTGTCCAAGCTATTCATTGGAAAAAAAAAGGAACAGTTAAAGAGTAGAGCTGGGATTCTGGGCCTCTGCAGTTCTGACCATGGGGTCAAGGAAAAATATCAGACTTTCATCCCTCAGCATTGGGCCAGCCTGGGATGCAAACTTCCAGAATGAGGCTTAGCAAAAGTCTCTCCCTTCCAAGAATGGGTTTCTTTCATTTGTGAAATAAGAGGATGACCCCTACTTACTTCCCTCAGAGCCCTGCTTGAATATCTTTTTGGAGATTTCCTGGGTGAGATCCTTGTTTTCTGCTCTCAGGGAACTCAGTCCAGTGAAGAAAAGTGAGGCCACAAGAATGGCTTGCTGAAAGTGGGCCAGTTGAAAGTTTGGGGGAATTTTCTTCTGTACAAAGGAAACTTCTTAGGCTGCAGAAGTGGGATCTGGGAATCAGAGTAGGAAAAGAACAAATAACCCTTTGAGCAGCGCTCAGATGCCCTTCCTTTACGGACCTTAGGCAGCTCAGTGGGGTTGTGCCCACCAGGGGAGAGGGATTCTGTGGAAACCTACCCAGATCAGCCTCATGAACTTCTATCACTCAGATTGTCCTGTGCTGGCAACAGCCTGAAGAGGCCAGAAGGACTCAAATCCAATTGTTTATCAAAATGTGGCCAGGCTTAGAAGAGAGCAACTTTACCAGGAGAGCTCTAAACACTTCCCCAATAGACCCTACTAACTGTAGCCAGTAGTATAGTTACTGCAGATCTACAGGATCATCCTCCAATCTGTGTTAGCAGTGATGGAACAGGGGGTAGGATAGAAATTAGTACACACATACACACACACACTCAGAAGCATCCCAAACATACAAGCTCACACACACATACATGCACTCCTGAAGCCTCAAGCCAATCATTTGTTAAAGGATGTTAATACATATATCAATTTGCACTCTCTGTGAGGATATAAATGAGGTCTTAACAATACCTTCTCAAATATCTGATGGGCTTAGGAAGTAGAGAAATCAGCCAACCAAAGGCAAAACAGAATGGGAACCTTAGCTGCTAAGGAAAATCTTATGGGAAAGGTTGGAAAAGGATGATGAAAAGTTTAGACACATCCCCTCATGGATGAGGATTCTTATCTTCCTGGTGTCTTTTAATATAGACAAGTAGAATCCTGTTCTGTTTACAAATCCAGACATCTCAGTCCTCCTGTGCTCTGTTTATAGATTGAATGAATATATCTCTGTTCTCCCTGTTTATTCATATTTCAGTACTCAAAAGAGGAAATAAAAATCTCTATCCAAATGGGAGTGGACTGGGGCGAGACTCACAGAGACACTCTCAAAATTTACTTCTCTGACAACCAGTTCTTGTTGTGAAAATCAGCTCAAACCCTATAGTTCTGGCCTTATTAACAATAGGGTTATAAGGGGGAACATGAAATAGTTCAAATGAAACTTTAGAGAACTGTGATTTATAAATACTCTTTCCAGGCTCTTTCCATTTTCATCTAAATCGTACCTGAAGTAAACATTAAGTTAAACTGATGCATGTAAGAAATTCAAAATCAAACTAAATATTAAATGCCACAGAAGGCAGAAATCTTGAACTCTCCAATCTCACACACACACACACACACACACACATTTGTTTAATCTTATGATTTTCTCAAAATGTTCTCAAAATTGCAATTCTTACAAATTAACTTAATTGTTTTAGATTTCCAAATTTAAATACCACTTCCTTTAAATTAATCCCAATTAAATTTAATTATTCTATTTGGAGGAACACAGATAAGAAGTTAATCTTCACATTAAAGCTGAGGCTATACAGCATTTTTGGAGGGAGATGAAGTTTCAGGACTCATACACACATATACATTTTACTTAACAGGATCCCAAGAGTGCTTTCAGAAACATCTACTCAACTTGGGAATTGGAAGGTCAGGCAGAACAGACTGAGAACCTTAACTCCTTAGGAAAAATGATGGAGGAAGATGGTTGATATTTGGACATATTTCTTCATAGATGAAGATTTTTAGTTTTTATGTGTTTTGATAGATATGAACGCTCACCTTTTCTCTCAGTATAAACATACATCTGAGTATAGATAGTTATTTTATGTATTTGTGTCTCCACATGAATGAAAATTCCTCCATAATTCTTTACTGTTCGTATTTCAGTACTTACATATTCTCTCTTTAAATGGATCAATATATGTAGGTCCTCTCATATTGATTAGATAGTCATATATTTTCATGAACTATCATGTGTTTTACATATTTCATGACTCATATATATGATTATTTATATATTCTCATTGTGATCATTTAAATAGCCTTTCTAGATTCCTTTACTTCCTGAGTCTGCATAGAATTCCCATTCTTCAGGTACTCTTCTTTTCTCTCTATATTCCTATATGTAAATGCGGATATCCTCTGTTTACTCATAGACAGGAGTGACATTGAGTCTCTCACAGGAACAGAAACAATGGCATACTTGTAGTGAGATAGCAAGGACAGAGGCGGCCTCGTGCCTGTATAGAGAGAATGTATATCTGCCTCGTTACCCCCAGACATCAATGAATAGAGGGAATAGGAGTACTGAGGGATCTGAACAAAAAGTGCGCATGGGAATACTCACATAGGTATGGAAAATACTAATGTTTATGAGAGGAAAGAATCATACAAATGCATGTACAGAAAGAACAAATGGCTTCCCTTACTTAGGAGTGAAGCAGAAAACCTGAGTGGGGGCACACACACACACACACACACACACACACACACATTCTTTGTCTTCATATAGATGAGTTTTTACATATTTTTACATTCCGTTTAGGTAAATATGAAGGTCTTTGGGAGAAGAAAAATTAAAGGCCGGGGTAGGGGTTAAGGGTGGAAGGGGAAAATGAGCTGGAGAGATGCTGGGAGGGAGGGAGGCCACTGCGGAGAAAAAGGCGAGTGACGTGTCAAGCGGGAGGCAGTGGAGGGAGGGAATGCGGCTGAGAGTGTTGGAAGAAGAGAAAACGAGTGGGGGAGGGAAAATGCGGCTGAGAAGCGGTTGGAGGGAAGAAATAAAGAGCCTGGGAGGGTGTGGGGGCGGGAAGGGGAAAGGAGAACAATGGGATGTGAGGGGAAGGGATGCTGTTTCCAGGGAGACGGGTGAGGAGGACGTCAGCTGGGGACCAATGGAGGGAGCGGCGGGATTGGCTGGAGGAGGACTGCAGCGTTACCAAGCGGAGACTGACGTCACCGGCCAATAGTTTTCGGCCGGAAGCGGCCCACCCCGGCAGGCTCAGCTCCGATTGGCCGCTGCCTCGCTGGGGGCGCCGAGAGTCGGAAACGCGTAAGTGAGACGTGAGAGAGGCCGGGGGCCGCCCAAAGCCCACCCGAGAGAGGCCGGGGCCCCGCCAAAGCCCCCCTATCCCCCCAGGCTCGAGCTCCCGAAACCTGAGGCCCGGAGCCGAGCGCTCCTGCCCGTGCTCCTGCTGGCCTGTGACCTTCCCCTCCGCCAGGCAGAGTTCTGTAAGATGGCGGGAGGGAGGCCTCTCGGATTCAAAAAGCGAGGGCCTGGGCAGCATTATCGCCAAGCTTGGGGTTCACTTAAAGGCAGAACTTAGCCGTCCCAAGGGCAGCAGTAGCCTAGCAGGGCTTTCTCATCTGCGGGTTGAGAAGTATATCGTTTGTATGGCTTGGGTGAGGGAAGGTTGTAGCTGTAGGAGTAGAGTCTGAATGCCCTGGTGGGTCTGGATAGGATGGAGGCCTGCAAGACACCTCAGAGCTCGAGGGCCGCAAGCTCCTTCTTTGGGAAAGAGAGTCCCCGAGGCCGAGAGGAGGCAGGGGCGTGGCCAAGGCCACACCGCCAGCCGTCCCAGGCCGGAGCCTCGGAGCCTCGGTGGTTGTGGCCGCCAGAGTAGCTGGCTTCCATCTTGGCCTCTCCCTATTCTGACAGCCAAGCTTCATGGACTGTAGGTCCCTGGTAATGAGCTCCCCAGAAGCAGGGAGTCAGGTTCCCCATAGAGCTGGGGCTTCTGGGAGTCCTTAGTTAATCCTACTGTGGGGCTGTTATAAGAAAACTGAGCCCCCCCCCCTCAGCATTGGGCCCCCCTAGGATGCACCCTTGACAGGGAAAGTCCAAACAAATGCCATGCCTTCCCTGAAACACGTTTCTCTCATTAGTGAAAAAAAGGGGGATGATCCCTCCTTCCTTCCCCCAGCCCTACTTGAACATTTCTCTAGGGCTTGGTGCTGTTACCTAATCTGGGTCCATTTTTCCCGTCCTCAGAGAACCCCCACTTTAGTGAGTTGAAAAATGTGCCTTGTACGTTCCCAGTGTGGTAGCAGTCAGCAAAGCCTTGGCCAGAGGAGACAAACCCTGGAGAGGCAGGAGGGGCTTGGTGGGAGTGGGTTGGCTGGCACTGGGGCTTTCCCTGATGGGGAGGCAAGCACATGTCATCAGTGTCACGGACATTTGTCTCTAAGATGGCTCCCTGCTGTAAACAGCCTGAAGAGGCCAGAAGCAGGAGCCAAGCCAAGTTGTTTCATAGGAGTCCAGAATTATAGGAGAACAATCAACCTCACCAGGAGAATTAGAAACAGGTCCTCCACATAAACAAACTGAATGGAGCAGATAATGTCACTATGAGAAAGGAAAAGAAAGCACAACACAAACACACGCCAGTCCAATCTGGTCCCAGATTTGAGCAATGATGGGACCGAGGTTGGGACCGATGTTAGGACATCCTCGTGGACTAGACAGAGACACAGAAACACACATCAATGGATAATAAGGTGAGGGCATGTGTTAGCACTGACAGACACAAATATCTACAATCTTACACTTTCACTGCCACCGGTGCACCAATGAAGGAAGACTGAATGGGACGAAAGTCTGCACAAACACATATTCAGACACAGAAGTACTCCCACAGTCATGGCCACTCAAGAAGTAATTTGATAAAGAATTTTCATCTGTATCAGTAATCACGGGACAAAAGTGGGTCTCCAAGTGGCTTCAGAAATCTCTGAATGGCTTAGGACAGACAGCAGGGTCAAAGGCAAGACAAGCTGATGCTTCCCTCCTAAGGAACAATCTTAGGAAAAGGCTGGCGCAATGTTTATAAATATTACGTCATAAGTGAGGATTTCCGTCTTCCGTGTGTATATTGACATGTCTAGGACTCACTTCTGCACAGATCACATCTCAGCACTAATGTTCTCTCTGAGGAGCAAGAGTTTTCTTCCATGCTCCTGGTTATTCATATGTCAGTGTTCATATATCCACGCTACATGTTCATGCACACATATACACAAGTAATCATTTACTCACTGCTTGGAAATAATTCTGCCTCTTGCATTCCCCCTATATTCTCATATTTTATACTCCTATTTGAGTACTCATGTCTGAGGACTCATTTCTATCCAATTCCTCCATAGAGAAATGTACTTATTTTCTGTCTCTATTCCTATATGTGATCACTAATATACTCATAGCATGCAGACACGGGAGTCTTCATCTATTCTCTAACCAGGAGAGGATTAGAAGATACTATGAGGATTAGAGAGAGGATATTAGAGAACTCTCATCCCGGAACAGAGAGAATATATACGGCCAACTAGATGGCTCAGTGGATAGAGCAGCAGCTCTCAAGTCAAATTCGGCCTCAGACACTTCATACTGCCCAGCTGTGTGACCCTGGGCAAGTCACTTAACCCCAATTGCCTCAGCAAAAAAAGAATATATACATACATCCATACACACACAACTAACAGAGTCATTCATAAGAGGGAGAGAGAAAATGGAAGCTACACAAGGAACATACAGAGGAAATATATGAGTACTTAAGGGAAAGAATACAGAAAGCCCAGGGGTTTTGAGGAAGAGCATGGGGGGGGGAGCAGTACCAAGACCCACTAAGGCTCCTGAGCATGAGAAACAAGTGGTCAGGAACCATCAGCCCCAGACTCCAGGCCTCATTCCCAAGATAAGGAAATGGAGCCTGACTGGTCCTTGGGAGACCTTGTCCTTCTACCCTCCTGGGTTCTGAAGAGGGACAGTGTGTGATATGGAGGGAGAAGGAGGCAACTGGACTTCTGGAGGCAGTTCCAGGGAGAACCACCGATTTTATTTTAATCTGTAAGGTTAGAATAAGGCCAGAAAGTGCGGACAGGAGGGCTGCCACAAGGGCTGCAT
This sequence comes from Sminthopsis crassicaudata, assembly GCF_048593235.1. Classification (NCBI taxonomy): domain Eukaryota; kingdom Metazoa; phylum Chordata; class Mammalia; order Dasyuromorphia; family Dasyuridae; genus Sminthopsis; species Sminthopsis crassicaudata. The sequence continues at coordinate 74,132,827 of NC_133623.1, read as the reverse complement.
TAGACCAGCAGGGTTTTCTCAGCCCAGAGGTGAGGACTAGTTTTGTTAGCATTGTGTGTGGGGTGGGTTAATGGCTTTGAGGTGAGAGTCTGTGGGTTTAGAGGTCAGGATAGGATGGAAGGCTCTAAGAGACGTCAGAGCTCATCTGGTCCAAACTATTCATTTGAGAAACTGGGTTCAAAAGTAGGACAGGGATATGGCCAAGATCACACAGCCAGTAAGGAGCAGACCCAGGCGTTGAACTACTTCTCTCTTTCCTTCCAGGTGGCCTGGCTTGCATCTTGGCCTCCTGCTCCTCTGAGAGCCAAGCCTCTTAGGCGTGAGGTCCCTGGGAAGGCTCTCTCTAGAAGCAGGTGAGCTGGCTCCCCATAGAGCTGGGGCTGAAGGAGTCTTCAGTCAGGGCGATGGAGTTAAGTAAAAAGTAATCCTGTAGAGGGTCACATACAGTGGGGGAACTCTGGGTGAGGTATAAGACCCTTCAGCCCAGAGGGAACCTGCTGACGATGTCTGGTTCGGCTCCCCATCTCCCCAAGGGCTCTCCAGCTTCCTGAGAAGTCAGGGGGCCGTGACAGCCCGTGTTGTGATTGAAGCAGAGGGAGACTAGGGGGAAGAGGGAGACCAGGTGGCAAACTGCGTACAATACCAAGTTTTGTATGTGGTCCTGTGTGCAGTATGTACTGGGCTCATGCCCAGTGTTTTTGCTACATAAAAGTATGAAGGTATAAAAAGGGAAAAGTCCTTGGCATAAACGAACTCCATTTTCCCACCATTCTCAGGAGTCCCACCTCATCACTTCTCTATTAGGACAGTAGATTTCAAGCACCCGGCATGGGGGCTCTAGAGAGCAACAGTGCTTGTTGTCACCCCAACTTGAGGGCTCTAGAAAGCAGGACACAACATAATTCCATATTCCATCCCTCAGCCTTGGGCCAGCCTGGGATACACACTCTCCTGAATGAGCCGGGGCAAAGTCTGTCCCTTCCAAGCATGGGTTTCTTCCATTTGTGAAAGAAGGGGATGACTCCTACCTACCTCACTCAGAGCCCGACTTGAATATTTTCTTGGCGTTTAGAAATGATAGCCTGGGCCAGATCCCTGTTTTCTGCTCTCAGAGAACTCCCAGTGCAGGGAAGGAAAGGGAGAAGGAAAAGGTTCTCCCTTTGCTGAACAATGGAATAAGAAGTGTTTGGCAAGGAGGCCTACTTGAAAATTGGTGAGAATTTTCAGCTGTGGGAAAGAAGTTCCTTGAGCTGCAGAAGGGGGCTCTGGGAGTCAGAGTGGGACAGGAAGAACAAATCACCCCTTGATAGAGCTCAGGTGCCCTTCCCTTTCCAGCCCTGGGAAGCTCAGTGGGGTTCTGTCCACCAAGGAAAAAGGGATTCTCCCCCAACCTTCACAGTCAGCTTCATGGACATCCCTCAGATTGTCTCCTGATGCCAACAGCCTGAAGAGGCCAGAAGGAGTCAAATGAAATTGTCAAAATGAGGCCAGAAGTACAGGGAGAGCAACTCAACCAGGAGGGCTACAGACACTTCCACAATCGACCCCATTAAGTGGAGCCAATACTGTAGTTATTAGAAATCTAAAGGGACCCCCTGCAGTCTGTTAGCAGTGATGGAACAGGGTGGGGAATGGAAGTTAGGACACAACCCCCCCACACACACAAATTCTCAGAAGCACATGGAAATATACAGTATAACTTACACACACACACACACACACACAGACACACACACAGGTAAAGCCTCAATCCAATATCTGATAAAGAAGTATATGTATATATATATATATATATATATATATATATATATATATATATATGTGTGTGTGTGTGTGTGTGTGTGTGTGTGTGTGTGTGTGTGTGTGTGTGTGTATAGCAATCAATGTATGAATAAAATTATCAGATGGACTTAGGAAGTGGAGATATTGGATTGTAAAAAATAAAACAGGCTGGAAACCTTAGCTCCTAAGGAAAATCAAGGGATGGTAGAAAATTTAGAGGAATCCCCTAATAGATGAGAATTCCTGTCTCCCATGTGTATTTTGATATAGACAAGTAGAATCCTGTTCTCTCTCTCAGTCCATACATTTGAGTATTACTGTGCTCTCTTTACAGATTGAATGAGTGAATACACTTCTATTCTCCCTGTTTATTCATATCGCAGTACACAAAGATCCTTTCTATAAATGGATTAATATCTATGTCTATTTATATTATATAGACGGGGTTCCCTGTACACTATCTGTAGTCACATGTAGAGCAGGCCTGCATTCTGTGCATCTAAATAAGTATATTTAGACCATTTACATATGATCTCTTATGATTTAGTTACTATTCTTCATATAGTCTTTCTATACATTCACCTACATGAACATTTTTATAGTCTTTCTTTATTCCTCTGCTAGGACTTCACTCCCTATTTCTTCCTGCACCCCTACCCTAATTCTCTGTCCAGAATCTTCTATATGAGTTCTATACATGCTCAGAAACAGGAATCTTCATGTATTCTGTTGCAGAGAGAAGATATAGGAGAACTCTTACAGACCATAGATTACAAGAGTAGAGGGAAAGCCTTATTTTTTAGTGAAGGTTTTATTTTCAAAACACATGCAAGGATAGTTTTTCACCATTGACCCTTGCAAAACCTTGTGTTCCAATTTCCCCCCTTCCCTCCACCCCCTCTCCTAGATGGCAAATAATCCGATATATGTTAAACATGGTAACAATATGTGTAAATCCGATAGAGGCATATGGATTTATACAATTATCTTGCTGCACTGTTGTGATACAGAAGCCGCCTGCCAGTGACTGCTGGAGGTCTAACTCAGACCTATACAATGGATCTCTTTATGTGAGAGGATGATGGTGAAACTAGGAGATGGAGAGGCAGTTGCTGTCCTCTGACCTCTCTCCTCTTCCCTCTGCCTCTAATTTGTCTCATTCCCAGTCCACAAGCCACATCTGGGTCAGTAAAAGCTGCCTTTCAACTCCTTCAGATGTTATGATCCACAGCTGTGGAGGCTCTCAGAGAATTAACCTGCCCTTCACCTAGGGATGGTCCTTAACCCTGCACAAGAAAAATCAGATCAAAAAGGGACAAAATGAGAAAGAAAATGACATAAATTCAAGCCACAAAAACGTGAAAATTCCATGTTGTGAGCCACACTCTATTCCCACAGTGCTCTCTCTGGGTGTAGACAGTTCTCATCATCACAAGATCATTGGAACCGGTCTCATTGTTGAAGAGAGCCACATCCATCAGAACTGATCATCATAGGATCTTGCTGTTGCCATGGACAGTGAAATCCTGGTTCTGCTCATTTCTTTTAGCATCAGTTCATGTCACTCTCTCCTGGCCCAGAGAAAACATGATTGCAAATATATTTTAAATAGAATATGACTGCTCATATAGATGAATAGGGTTAATATATGAGTAAACATTTAGGTAGAAATAGAGAGAATGATTACTAAGGTTTCAGAGGAGATAGAATTTATCCATAACATAAATTAATTTACAGAAAGAAAAAAATGTGTGCTCAAACTCAGGAATAAAGAATAAGAACATTCATACATACGCATACAGCTTACGCATATATATTATATATATAATATGTATTCAGAAACGCAGTCTGTCTACACATATATGACTTGTCATATTCTCTATATTCTTTTATATTTTATATTCTCTTATATTCTCATTATGAATTTATGATTTAATAGAAATAGATTAGAGTGATATATATGAATACATCTAGATGAATGTAGACAAATATATAGATGAAATATATGAGTTCTTCAATTAACTTAGGATTATTTAACCTACATATATATATACACACTATATTATAAAGACTTATTCAGTATTCATAAGGAGGGCTGGAGAAAGAATGGGGGAGTTCTCTCTTCCATGAATCTAGGGAGAAAATATGGATAAATATGTACAAAGCCCAGGGGTTTTGAGGAGGGGAACGGAGGGTCACCTGCACAGACAGCGGGGGGTCAGTGGGCATCAGTCCAGATCCCTGGGGTCCTCTCCCTCCCTGGTTTCCTAAATGACCAGAGTCAGGAAACCATGATGGCAACTCGAACTACTTGTAGAGGTTGTGGAGGGGAAAGGGGGGGAATTAATCTGAGAAGGTCTATGGAAGAAAGTAAATGAACAGGAAAAGGAGTGGGGAAGAGGGGAATAACCCTGAGAAGTTGTGGCCCCAGGAAGGGGAAAGGGAGCTTGAGCAGGACTGAAGGGAAAGGAAAAAGGAGACTAATGGGATTTCAGGGGGAGGGATTCTGTCTTCAAGGAGACCAGTGAGTTGATACCTGCTGGGGACCAATGGAGGGAATGCCGGGATTGGCTGGACATAGACTTTTCACCAAGGTTGGGCATTGACTTCAGGAGCCATTTCTGGTCAGCTGGGGCTCCACTTTGCCAAGATTCATCCCTGAGGACTCTGAGGATCATCTGAGAGGTGAGAGAGCCCAAGGGTCCCACTCAAAGCCCACCTGAGGGTCGGGCTCCTGAGGGTGGATGATCTGTGGCCAGGAAATGCATGATTCAGGCCCCAGGACTCCTGTCCCTGGTGGTGGAAGGGTCCCAACTGCTCACTATGGGACTTTGTCCTCCTTTTCCCCCATCCAGGGCTCTGAGATGTGACAGTCCCTGTTAGATTGGGGGGAGCTACCCTCCAGTTTAGGAGACAAATCCAGGAAGAAACTTAGCTGTTATTCTAATTTTAGGGTTAGAATAAGGCCCAGTACTTGCTGATTGGGGGCTGCCTCAAGAAAAAACATTAGACAAGCAAGGGGTTCTCTGCTGTGGGATGGGGGCAAGTAGAATTTCAGGAGAGGGGATGTACAAGGGTATTGATGTGGGGCTAGAGCCCCAATGCGTTTCTTGTTCTGCCTAGGATGGAGGGCTACCAGGGACCTCAGAGCTTATCGGGCTAAGCTGCTCATTTGAGAAAAAGGTTAACTGAGACAAAGAGCAGGGTAGGGACATGGCCAAGGTCACACAGCCAGGACGGGGCAGACCCAGGCCTGGAGCCCAGATCTCTCTTGCCTGCCAAACTAGCCTCTCCCTCCTCTGACTGCCAAGCTTCATGGTCTAAAGGTGCCTGGGACGGTATTCCCCAGAAGCAAAGGGGCAGGTTCCCCATAGAGCTGGGGTTCTGGGACTATATAAGGTTAAGTGAATGTCAAACCAGCTTTGTGCCCTTTTCCCCAGCTTTGTGCCAAGCTGGCAAGCACACTTAGGAGAGAGACCCTTAGAAAACCCCATGCCTTCACTGAATGAGTTCCTTCTGTTTGTGAAATAACAGGTGACTCCCAGTTGCTTCACTCAGAGTGTGACTTGAACATTTTTCCTGGGGCTTGGACGTGATAGTCTACTCAAGATACATTTTCCTGCCCTCAAGGAACTCCCAGGCTACTGAGGAAAAAGTTTGTGTTGGACATTCCCAACATGGCAGTGGTGGCAAAGCCTTGGCCAAAGGAGGCAAACCCTGGAGAGGCAGGGTTAGGAACTGCTGGGTGGGCATGAGGTCAGTGGCCGTTGAGCTTTCAGTGATGGGAAGGAAAGTGCAGATCATGGACAAAATAGAGGCTGCAGAAGGAGGCTCTGGGAATTCGGATGGGAAAGGAAGAATAAATAATTCCTTGACCAGAATTTCCTTTTGCACTTTGGACAGCTCAGCACGGTTCTCTGCCCATCAGGAAAAGAGGGCTTCTCCCTCAACGGGCTAGATCAGGGGCATTTATCTCTCAAATTTTCCCCTGCTGCCAACAGCCTGAAGTGGCCAGAAACAGGATCCGATTATTTCTCAAAATGAGGCCAGAATTATAGCAGAGCTATAAACACTTCCTTAGTAGGCCCAAAGGGATTGGAGCCACTAGTGTAGTTAATCAACATCTAATGGAAAGCAGCAAGGAGAAAGTTGCGGCCTACATGAAACACGCCCTCTTCTGACCTATTCCAACATGTTAGCAATGATCCAACGGGAGGTGAGGAGATGTGAGGTCATAAACACACACTGACACTCATGAAACGATGAAGAAGAAGTTCATATGTGATTTAGGACATGCAGACACGCTCACAGAAACATACAGCCGTTCACCTTATACACACAGGTGTGCACCAGAGATTGATCAGGCCATGGAATAGAAGTTAAGACATACAAACTCACACCCACTGAGACACTGAAACTCACACACAAAGTGTGGCACATCTTGGAACAATCATTTCATGAAGAAATTAATGTCATTTTGAATCATGGTCGGGAGACACAAGAGGTCTTAAAAGTGCTTTCTGATTGACTTGGGAAGTGGGGAGATGAGGCAGGGGAGGCAAAGGCAAAACCGGCAGAGAACCTTAATTCCTAAGGGAAATCTCATGGGAAAGATGGCAAAATATTTGGCTGTAACTCCTCAAAGATGAGCATTTCTACCTTCCATATGTATTGTTTAGTGTGAGGTAAATGGGGTTAAGTGACTTGCCCAGGGTCACACAGCTAGCAAGCATTAAGCGTCTGAGGCCAGATTGGAATTAACTCTTGACTCCAGGGCTAGTGCTCTCTCCACTGCACCTTCTAGCTGCCTGCCTTCCATGTGTATTTTAATATATAGAAGTACTCACAAACTTTCTCACTGTACATATGTGTCAGAATTCTGACATTCTCTGCTCTCAGCAGAGGGGGAGGCCAATATGGAAGCCAGCTAGTCTGGCACCAGGAGATGGGTGCCCCTTCCTTTCGGGTGACTTGGCCATGCCTCTGCCCTCCTCTTGACCTCAGTTACTCCTTTTCTCAAATGAGTTGCTCCCCTCAGAATACTGAGGTGCTACCCAGCACGTCTGAGCCAGCCTGAGACAGATATTTAGCAGAATGACCCTCAGTAGTATCATGTCTTCCCTGAATGAGTTTTTTCCATTTATGCAATAAGCTTCCCTCAGAGCCTTTATTGACCATTTTCTTGGGGGCATCACAATACCAACCTATGCAATTCCCTGTTTCCTACCCTCAAGAAAAACTTCCCCAGTCTATTGAAGGGAAAGGTGTGCCTTGGACTTGCCCAAGATGGTAATGGTGGCAAAGCCTTGGTCAAAAGATCAGGAAGCCCTCGGTGCATGTGGGATAGATGTCAATTGGGCTTTCAGTTTACAGGAAACAAGGTACAGATTATCCAGAAGAGAAGGGGCAATTATCCTTGTGCAAAGGGACCTACTCGGTCTGCAGAAGGGGTTCTGGGAATCAGGGTTGAAAAAGAAGCAGACTTTCGGGGCCCTTTCCTTCCCCACGCCTTTCCACTTAGTAGATCAGTGGGGTTCTGCCACCATAGAGGGGGGACTTGTTCCCCAAGCTGCATAGAGCAGCCCCATGTATATGTATCACTAAGACTGTGCCCTGAGGGAAACAGCCTGAGAAGACCAGAAGCAGGAGTTAAATCCAAAACAGTGTCAAAAAGAAGTTTCCCAGAATTGCCATCAACACTTTGTCAACATGGGCAAACTGACGGGCACCAATGCTGGAGTGTAATGGAATATAATAGTTAATAGAAATCTAAATCTAAAGAAAGGCACAAACCAACACATGCTGCCACACTTACACACACACACACACACACACACACACACACACACACACACACACATTCTTTGTCTTCATATACATGAGTTTTTACATATTTCCTATATTCCATTTACATAAATATGGACAATATAGATCATGTTTGTTTTTCAAGACATGCTCAATATCCAGGGACTAATAATAAACCCAGATAAAATTGACTTTTCCCATTTAGATCACCATAAGATGCTCTAACATTCTTTTCTTCCAAGCAAATCTGAATATGTTTCTGCTTTAGCATTATAATTATTAGAACAACAATTTAGTCCTATAAACTGGTACATCAATCCCCAATTATTCTCAAATTGATTTTAGGAAGGACTGAAATTTTAAATAGCTCAAATCTGAATTTTATTTGTTTATCTCTATTTTATTATATGAGCTCATGTGCACTCCAGGATTAATCTATGACATAAGGATTTAATATTGTATTTATACTGATAATCTGCCATGATTATAGAAATTGGCCATAGAAAGACAATAGAAGCATTATTCAGTAAGGGGAAAAGATTCCTATCAATTCCAGGCTAGGCTCATAGAGGCAGTCCGTTGTATTAAGCCAGGCCTAAAAGATATTTTCTATTCAAAAGGAAATGTCATACTGGAGAAACTGAGTCAGACCATGGCAGGAATTGTTCTTTCATCCTTCTTCATGAGACCTCCACATATAGTTTATATAGAGTGTATGCTTCCTTAATAGGAATTCCTTAAGGATCAAAACTGGAATCTTACTCAGAACACTGCCCATCACAGCCCCATCAAGTCTGACAGCAAATTCCAGTCATTACAGCTTCAGAGATTCCAATGGATTCAGTTACTAAGGATCACGTCTCCTTGATACAGATGAAAAAAGCAAGGTCTGTAATTTTCTATTCTACACTATGCCACATTTGTAGGTCAGCTCTGAGAGGCATCTTCCTTCTAGATATGCTTCTTAACACAAAATAGAGCTATTAGAAGAAGCATTATATTAAGAACACACAATTCACCTGAAACGAGAGAATTTTACTTGTTGCATCATGACGACACGCATTGGAAAATGACTCTTTGTCTTTCTTTATAGTATTGGTTTGCTTCAAATAATTTTTTCGTAAAATACTTCATTCCATTTTGAAAATTGTGTCCCAACTTTCACTAGGTGATAACCTCCCACATATACCCTACCCCTTACAAGGTTTCATGGCCTTCTTGGTGATTCAGAGGAGAAGCTTAAAGGATCCCTCATTATACTAGCATGTATTTATTACTTAATCAAAAATCACCAATAGGGTTCATCTTCTTTTGTATTTGCCTTTCTCAATGGAATTTGTTCTGTGAGGAGAAAAACAGGGGCACAGCAGCATTAGGTCTGTTTGAGTTCAGGCATGAGTCACAGGTAGTCAGTTGTATGACAGGATTTCACAGCTAGGCTCAGAATTAACCAAGACCAAGACTGGGATAGGTGGATAGAATCCGACCTTCACCTAGGCAAGGTCATTCTCTGAACTTTCCAAGGGACAGCCATCTATCAGTGGCGGTCCTCAGACTGCAAGTACGTGGCATTTGCCTTGAATGATGAACCAGCAGCCTTAGGAAGGATCAGACACTTAAAACTGTATTTAAGACTCAGAAGAGCAGCAAGTTTAAATCCCAAGAGACTCTTCCTCAAATAGCAAGAGTTCACTAATTACAGCTGAGGGCTACATAATCCTTTTCTCATTTATTAGCCTCAAAATTTCATCTAGAATTTCTGAACTATTCACAAATTTCATCTGTTTTCTTGTCCAAGCTATTCATTTGAAAAAAAAGGAACAGTTAAAGAGTAGAGCTGGGATTCTGGGCCTCTGCAGTTCTGACCATGGGGTCAAGTAAAAAGTATCAGACTTTCATCCCTCAGCATTGGGCCAGCCTGGGATGCAAACTTCCAGAATGAGGCTTAGCAAAAGTCTCTCCCTTCCAAGAATGGGTTTCTTTCATTTGTGAAATAAGAGGATGACCCCTACTTACTTCCCTCAGAGCCCTGCTTGAATATCTTTTTGGAGATTAGAGGTGATAGCCTGGGTGAGATCCTTGTTTTCTGCTCTCAGGGAACTCAGTCCAGTGAAGAAAAGTGAGGCCACAAGAATGGCTTGCTGAAAGTGGGCCAGTTGAAAGTTTGGGGGAATTTTCTTCTGTACAAAGGAAACTTCTTAGGCTGCAGAAGTGGGATCTGGGAATCAGAGCAGTAAAAGAACAAATAACCCTTGAACAGAGCTCAGATGCCCTTCCTTTACCGACCTTAGGCAGCTCAGTGGGGTTGTGCCCACCAGGGGAGAGGGATTCTGTGGAAACCTACCCAGATCAGCCTCATGAACATCTATCAGTCAGATTGTCCTGTGCTGGCAACAGCCTGAAGAGGCCAGAAGGACTCAAATCCAATTGTTTATCAAAATGTGGCCAGGCTTAGAAGAGAGCAACTTTACCAGGAGAGCTATAAACACTTCCCCAATAGACCCTACTAACTGCAGCCAGTAGTATAGTTACTGCAGATCTACAGGATCATCCTCCAATCTGTGTTAGCAGGGATGGAACAGGGGGTAGGATAGAAATTAGGACACACATACACACACACACTCAGAAGCATCCCAAACATACAAGCTCACACACACATACATGCACTCCTGAACCCTCAATCCAATCATTTGTTAAAGGATGTTAATACATATGTCAATTTGCACTCTCTGTGAGGATACAAATGAAGGTCTTAACAATACCTTCGGAAATATCTGATGGGCTTAGGAAGAAGAGAAATCAACCAACCAAAGGCAAAACAGAATGGGAACCATAGCTGCTGCTAAGGAAAATCTTATGGGACAGGTTGGAAAAGGATGATGAAAAGTTTAGAGACATCCCCTCATGGATGAGGATTCTTATCTTCCTGGTGTCTTTTAATATAGACAAGTAGAATCCTGTTCTGTTTACAAATCCAGACATCTGAGTCCTCCTGTGCTCTGTTTATAGATTGAATGAATATATCTCTGTTCTCCCTGTTTATTCCTATTTCAGTACTCAAAAGAGGAAATAAAAATCTCTATCCAAATGGGAGTGGAATGGGGCGAGACTCACAGAGACACTCTCAAAATTTACTTCCTGACAACTAGTTCTTGTTGTGAAAATCAGCTCAAACCCTATAGTTCTGGCCTTATTAACAATAGAGTTATAAGGGGGAACATCAAATAGTTCAAATGAACCTTTAGAGAACTGTGATTTATAAATACTCTTTCCAGGCTCTTTCCATTTTCATCTAAATCGTACCTGAAGTAAACATTAAGTTAAACTGATGCATGTAAGAAATTCAAAATCAAACTAAATATTAAATGCCACAGAAGGCTGAAATCTTGAACTCTCCAATCACACACACACACACACACACACACACACACACACACACACACACACATTTGTTTAATCTTATGATTTTCTCAAAATGTTCTCAAAATTGCAATTCTTACAAATTAACTTAATTGTTTTAGATTTCCAAATTTAAATACCACTTCCTTTAAATTAATCCCAATTAAATTTAATTATTCAGTTTGGAGGAACACAGATAAGAAGTTAATGTTCACATTAAAGCTGAGGCTATACAACATTTTTGGAGGGAGATGAACTTTCAGGACTCACACACACATATACATTTTACTTAACAGGATCCCAAGAGGGCTTTCAGAAACATCTACTCAACTTGGGAATTGGAAGGTCAGGCAGAACAGACTGAGAACCTTAACTCCTTAGGAAAAATGATGGAGGAAGATAGTTGATATTTGGACATATTTCTTCATAGATGAAGATTTTTAGTTTTTATGTGTGTTTTGACAGATATGAACGCTCACCTTTTCTCTCAGTATCAACATACATCTCAGTATAGATAGTTATTTTATGTATTTGTGTCTCCACATGAATGAAAATTCCTCCATAATTCTTTACTGTTCGTATTTCAGTACTCACATATTCTCTCTTTAAATGAATCAATATATGTAGATCCTCTCATATTGATTAGTCATATAATTTCCTGAGCTATCATGTGTTTTACATATTTTATGATGCATATATATGATTATTTATATATTCTCATTGTGATCATTTAAATAGCCTTTCCAGATTCCAATTCTTCCTGAGTCTGCATAGAATTCCCATTCTGCAGATACCCTTCTTTTCTCTCTATATTCCTATATGTAAATGCGGATATCCTCTGTTTACTCATAGACAGGAGTCACATTGAGTCTCTCACAGGAACAGAAACAATGGCATACTTGTAGTGAGATAGCAAGGACAGAGGCGGCCTCGTGCCTGTATAGAGAGAATGTATACCTGCCTCGTTACCCCCAGACATCAATGAATAGAGGGAATAGGAGTACTAAGGGATCTGAACAAAAAGTGCGCATGGGAATACTCACATAGGTATGGAAAATACTAATGTTTATGAGAGGAAAGAATCATACAAATGCATGTACAGAAAGAACAAATGGCTTCCCTCACTTAGGAGTGAAGCAGAAAACCTGAGTGGGCACCCCCCCACATACACAAACACACACACACACACACACACACACACATTCTTTGTCTTCATATACATGAGTTTTTACATATTTTTACATTCCGTTTAGGTAAATATGAAGGTCTTTGGGAGAAGAAAATTTAAAGGCCGGAGTAGGGGTTAAGGGGGGAAGGGGAAAATGAGCTGGAGAGATGCTGGGAGGGAGGGAGGCCACTGCGGAGAAAAAGGCGAGTGACGCGTCAAGCGGGAGGCAGTGGAGGGAGGGAATGCGGCTGAGAGTGTTGGAAAGAAGAGAAAACGAGTGGGGGAGGGAAAATGCGGCTGAGAAGGGGTTTGAGAGAAGAAATAAAGAGCCTGGGAGAGTGTGGGGGCGGGAAGGGGAAAGGAGCACAATGGGATGTGAGGGGAAGGGATGCTGTTTCCAGGGAGACGGGTGAGGAGGACGTCAGCTGGGGACCAAAGGAGGGAGCGGCGGGATTGGCTGGAGGAGGACTGCAGCGTTACCAAGCGGAGACTGACGTCACCGGCCAATAGTTCTCGGCCGGAAGCGGCCCGCCTCGGCAGGCTCAGCTCCGATTGGCCGCTGCCTCGCTGGGGGCGCCGAGAGTCGGAAACGCGTAAGTGAGACGTGAGAGAGGCCGGGGGCCGCCCAAAGCCCACCCGAGAGAGGCCGGGGCCCCGCCAAAGCCCCCCTATCCCCCCAGGCTCGAGCTCCCGAAACCTGAGGCCCGGAGCCGAGCGCTCCTGCCCGTGCTCCTGCTGGCCTGTGACCTTCCCCTCCGCCAGGCAGAGTTCTGTAAGATGGCGGGAGGGAGGCCTCTCTGATTCAAAAAGCGAGGGCCCGGGGAGCATTATCGCCAAGCTTGGGGTTCAATTAAAGGCAGAACTTAGCCGTCCCAAGGGCAGCAGTAGCCTAGCAGGGCTTTCTCATCTGCGGGTTGAGAAGTATATCGTTTGTATGGCTTGGGTGAGGGAAGGTTGTAGCTGTAGGAGTAGAGTCTGAATGCCCTGGTGGGTCTGGATAGGATGGAGGCCTGCAAGACACCTCAGAGCTCGAGGGCCGCAAGCTCCTTCTTTGGGAAAGAGAGTCCCCGAGGCCGAGAGGAGGCAGGGGCGTGGCCAAGGCCACACAGCCAGTAGGAGGCCGTCCCAGGCCGGAGCCTATGTGGTTGTGGCCTCCAGAGTAGCTGGCTTCCATCTTGGCCTCTCCCTATTCTGACAGCCAAGCTTCATGGACTGTAGGTCCCTGGTAATGAGCTCCCCAGAAGCAGGGAGTCAGGTTCCCCATAGAGCTGGGGCTTCTGGGAGTCCTTAGTTAATCCCATTGTGGGGCTGTTATAAGAAAACTGGGCCCCACCCCCCAGCATTGGGCCCTCCCAGGATGCACCCTTGACAGGGAAAGTCCAAACAAATGCCATGCCTTCCCTGAAACACGTTTCTCTCATTAGTGAAAAAAAGGGGAATGATCGCTCCTTCCTTCCCCCAGCCCTATTTGAACATTTCTCTAGGGCTTGGTGCTATTACCCTAAGGTGGGTCCATTTTTCCCGTCCTCAGAGAACCCCCACTTTAGTGAGTTGAAAAATGTGCCTTGTACGTTCCCAGTGTGGTAGCAGTCAGCAAAGCCTTGGCCAGAGGAGACAAACCCTGGAGAGGCAGGAGGGGCTTGGTGGAAGTGGGTTGGCTGGCACTGGGGCTTTCCCTGATGGGGAGGCAAGCACATGTCATCAGTGTCACGGACATTTGTCTCTAAGATGGCTCCCTGCTGTAAACAGCCTGAAGAGGCCAGAAGCAGGAGCCAAGCCAAGTTGTTTCATAGGAGTCCAGAATTGTAGGAGAATCAACCTCACCAGGAGAATTAGAAACAGGTCCTCCACATAAACAAACTGAATGGAGCAAATAATGTCACTATGAGAAAGGAAAAGAAAGCACAACACAAACACACGCCAGTCTAATCTGGTCCCAGATTTGAGCAATGATGGGACCGAGGTTGGGACCGATGTTAGGACATGCTCATGGACTAGAGACACACAGAAACACACATCAATGGATAATAAGGTGAGGGCATGTGTTAGCAGTGACAGACACAAATATCTACAATCTTACACTTTCACTGCCACCGGTGCACCAATGAAGGAAGACTGAATGGGACGAAAGTCTGCACAAACACATATTCAGACACAGAAGTACTCCCACAGTCATGGCCACTCAAGAAGTAATTTGATAAAGAATTTTCATCTGTATCAGTAATCACGGGACAAAAGAGGGTCTCCAAGTGGCTTCAGAAATCTCTGAATGGCTTAGGACAGACAGCACGGTCAAAGGCAAGACAAGCTGATGCTTCCCTCCTAAGAAACAATCTTATGAAAAGGTTGGCGCAATGTTTATAAATATTACGTCATAAGTGAGGATTTCCGTCTTCCGTGTGTATATTGACATGTCTAGGACTCACTTCTGCACAGATCACATCTCAGCACTAATGTTCTCTCTGAGGAGCAAGAGTTTTCTTCCATGCTCCTGGTTATTCATATGTCAGTGTTCATATATCCACGCTACATGTTCATGCACACATACACACAAGTAATCATTTACTCACTGCTTGGAAATAATTCTGCCTCTTGCATTCCCCCTATATTCTCATATTTCATACTCCTATTTGAGTACTCATGTCTGAGGACTCATTTCTATCCAATTCCTCCATAGAGAGATATGCTTATTTTCTGTCTCTATTCCTATATGTGATCACTAATATACTCATAGCATGCAGACATGGGGGTCTTCATCTATTCTCTAACCAGGAGAGGAGCAGAAGATACTATGAGGAATAGAGAGAGGATATTAGAGAACTCTCATCCCGGAACAGAGAGAATATATACGGCCAACTAGATGGCTCAGTGGATAGAGCAGCAGCTCTCAAGTCAAATTCGGCCTCAGACACTTAATACTTCCCAGCTGTGTGACCCTGGGCAAGTCACTTAACCCCAATTGCCTCAGCAAAAAAAGAATATATACATACATCCATACACACACAAATAACAGAGAGTCATTCATAAAGAGTAATAGAGAGAAAAATGGAAGCTACACAAGGAACATACAGAGGAAATGTATGAGTACTTAAGGGAAAGAATACAGAAAGCCCAGGGGTTTTGAGGAAGAGGATGGGGGGGGAGCAGTACCAAGACCCACTAAGGCTTCTGAGCATGAGAAACAAGTGGTCAGGAACCATCAGCCCCAGACTCCAGGCCTCATTCCCAAGATAAGGAAATGGAGCCTGACTGGTCCTTGGGAGACCTTGTCCTTCTACCCTCCTGGGTTCTGAAGAGGGACAGTGTGTGATATGGAGGGAGAAGGAGGCAACTGGCCTTCTGGAGGCAGTTCCAGGGAGAACCACCGATTTTATTTTAATCTGTAAGGTTAGAATAAGGCCAGAAAGTGCGGACAGGAGGGCTGCCACAAGGGCTGCCTTAGACCAGCAGGGTTTTCTCAGCCCAGAGGTGAGGACCAGTTTTGTTAGCATTGTGTGTGGGGTGGGGTATTGGCTTTGAGGTGAGAGTCTGTGGGATTAGAGGTTGGGATGGGATGGAAGGCTCTAAGAGACGTCAGAGCTCATCTGGTCCAAACTATTCATTTGAGAAAAGAGGTAACTGGGTTCAAAAGTAGGACAGGGATATGGCCAAGATCACACAGCCAGTAAGGAGCAGACCCAGGCTTTGAACTACTTCTCTCTTTCCTTCCAGGTGGCCTGGCTTGCATCTTGGCCTCCTGCTCCTCTGAGAGCCAAGCCTCTTAGGCGTGAGGTCCCTGGGAAGGCTCTCTCTAGAAGCAGGTGAGCTGGCTCCCCACAGAGCTGGGGTTGAAGGAGTCTTCAGTCAGGGCGATGGAGTTAAGTAAAAAGTAGTCCTGTAGAGGGTCACAGACAGTGGGGGAACTCTGGGTGAGGTATAAGACCCTTCAGCCCAGAGGGAACCTGCTGACGATGTCTGGTTCGGCTCCCCATCCCCCCAAGGGCTCTCCGGCTTCCTGAGAAGTCAGGGGGCCGTGACAGCCCGTGTTGTGATTGAAGCAGAGGGAGACCAGGGGGAAGAGGGAGACCAGGTGGCAAACTGCGTACAATACCAAGTTTTGTATGTGGTCCTGTGTGCAGTATGTACTGGGCTCATGCCCAGTGTTTTTGCTACATAAAAGTATGAAGGTATAAAAAGGGAAAAGTCCTTGGCATAAACGAACTCCATTTTCCCACCATCCTCAGGAGTCCCACCTCATCACTTCTCTATTAAGACAGTAGATTTCAAGCACCCGGCATGGGGGCTCTAGAGAGCAACAGTGCTTGTTGTCACCCCAACTTGAGGGCTCTAGAAAGCAGGACACAACATAATTCCATATTCCATCCCTCAGCCTTGGGCCAGCCTGGGATACACACTCTCCTGAATGAGCCGAGGCAAAGTCTGTCCCTTCCAAGAACGGGTTTCTTCCATTTGTGAAAGAAGGGGATGACTCCTACCTACCTCACTCAGAGCCCGACTTGAATATTTTCTTGGCGTTTAGAAATGATAGCCTGGGCCAGATCCCTGTTTTCTGCTCTCAGAGAACTCCCAGTGCAGGGAAAGAAAGGGAGAAGGAAAAGGTTCTCCCTTTGCTGAACCGTGGAATAAGAAGTGTTTGGCAAGGAGGCCTAGATGAAAATTGGTGAGAATTTTCAGCTGTGTGAAAGAAGTTCCTTGAGCTGCAGAAGGGGGCTCTGGGAATCAGAGTGGGACCGGAAGAACAAATCACCCCTAGATAGAGCTCAGGTGCCCTTCCCTTTCCAGCCCTGGGAAGCTCAGTGGGGTTCTGTCCACCAAGGAAAAAGGGATTCTCCCCCAACCTTCACAATCAGCTTCATGGACATCCCTCAGATTGTCTCCTGCTGCCAACAGCCTGAAGAGGCCAGAAGGAGTCAAATGAAATTGTCAAAATGAGGCCAGAAGTACAGGGAGAGCAACTCAACCAGGAGGGCTACAGACACTTCCACAATCGACCCCATTAAGTGGAGCCAATACTGTAGTTATTAGAAATCTAAAGGGACCCCCTCCAGTCTGTTAGCAGTGATGGAACAGGGTGTGGAATGGAAGTTAGGACACAACCCCCCCACACACACAAATTCTCAGAAGCACATGGAAATATACAGTGTAACTTACACACACACACACACACACACACACACACACATATACACACAAAAACCACACACACACACACAGGCAAAGCCTCAATCCAATATCTGATAAAGAACTTTATATACATATATATGTCAATTAGTAATCAATGTATGAATAAAATTATCAGATGGACTTAGGAAGTGGAGATATTGGATTGTAAAAAATAAAACAGGCTGGAAACCTTAGCTCCTAAGGAAAATCAAGGGATGGTAGAAAATTTAGAGGAATCCCCCAATAGATGAGAATTCCTGTCTCCCATGTGTATTTTGATGTAGACAAGTAGAATCCTGTTCTCTCTATCAGTCCATACATTAGAGTGTTACTGTGCTCTCTTTACGGATTGAATGAGTGAATACACTTCTATACTCCCTGTTTATTCATATCGCAGTACACAAAGATCCTTTCTATAAATGGATCAATATCTATGTCTATTTATATTATATAGACGGGGTTCCCTGTACACTATCTGTAGTCACATGTAGAGCAGGCCTGCATTTTGTGCATCTAAATAAGTATATTTAGACCATTTACATATGGTCTCTTATGATTTACTTACTATTCTTCATATATTCTTTCTATACATTCACCTACATGAACACTTTTGTAGTCTTTCTTTATTCCTCTGCTAGGACTTCACTCCCTATTTCTTCCTGCACACCTACCCT
This sequence comes from Sminthopsis crassicaudata, assembly GCF_048593235.1. NCBI lineage: Eukaryota > Metazoa > Chordata > Mammalia > Dasyuromorphia > Dasyuridae > Sminthopsis > Sminthopsis crassicaudata. The sequence goes on along the minus strand of NC_133623.1, from coordinate 74,114,836 downwards.
AATTCTCTGTCCAGAATCTTCTATATGAGTTCTATACATGCTCAGAAACAGGAATCTTCATGTATTCTGTTGCAGAGAGAAGATATAGGAGAACTCTTACAGACCATAGATTACAAGAGTAGAGGGAAAGCCTTATTTTTAGTGAAGCTTTTTATTTTCAAAACACATGCAAGGATAGTTTTTCACCATTGACCCTTGCAAAACCTTCTGTTCCAATTTCCCCCCTTCCCTCCACCCCCTCTCCTAGATGGCAAATAATCCGATATATGTTAAACATGGTAACAATATGTGTAAATCCGATAGAGGCATACAGATTTATACAATTATCTTGCTGCACTGTTGTGATACGGGAGCCGCCTGCCAGTGACTGCTGGAGGTCTAACTCAGACCTATAGAATGGATCTCTTTATGTGAGAGGATGGTGATGAAACTAGGAGATGGAGAGGCAGTTGCTGTCCTCTGACCTCTCTCCTCTTCCCTCTGCCTCTAATTTGTCTCATTCCCAGTCCACAAGCCACATCTGGGTCAGTAAAAGCTGCCTTTCAACTCCTTCAGATGTTATGATCCACAGCTGTAGAGGCTCTCTGAGAATTAACCTGCCCTTCACCTAGGCATGGTCCTTAACCCTGCACAAGAAAAATCAGATCAAAAAGGGACAAAATGAGAAAGAAAATGAAATTCAAGCAACAAAAAAGTGAAAATTCCATGTTGTGAGCCACACTCTGTTCCCACAGTGCTCTCTCTGGGTGTAGACGGTTCTCCTCATCACAAGTTCATTGGAACCGGTCTCGTTGTTGAAGAGAGCCACATCCATCAGAACTGATCATCATAGGATCTTGCTGTTGCCATGGACAGTGAAATCCTGGTTCTGCTCATTTCATTTAGCATCAGTTCATGTCACTCTCTCCTGGCCCAGAGAAAACATGATTGCAAATATATTTTAAATAGAATATGACTGCTCATATAGATGAATAGGGTTAATATATGAGTAAACATTTAGGTAGAAATAGAGAGAATGATTACTAAGGTTTCAGAGGAGATAGAATTTATCCATAATGTAAATTAATTTACAGAAAGAAAAAAATGTGCTCAAACTCAGGAATAAAGAATAAGAACATGCATACATACACATACAGCTTACACATATATATTATATATATAATATGTATTCACAAAAGCAGTCTGTCTACACATATATAAGTTGTCATATTCTCTATATTCTTTTATCTCATTATGAATTTATGATTTAATAGAAATAGATCAGAGTAATATATATGAATACATCTAGATGAATATAGACAAATATATAGATGAAATTTATGAGTTCTTCAATTAACTTAGGATTATTTAACCTACATATATATATATATATATATATATATATATATATATATATACACACTATATTATAAAGACTTATTCAATATTCATAAGGAGGGCTGGAGAAAGAATGGGGGAGTGCTCCCTTCCATGAATCTAGGGAGAAAATATGGATAAATATGTACAAAGCCCAGGGGTTTTGAGGAGGGGAACAGAGGGTCACCTGCACAGACAGCGGGGGGTCAGTGGGCATCAATCCAGATCCCTGGGGTCCTCTCCCTCCCTGGTTTCCTAAATGACCAGAGTCAGGAAACCATGATGGCAACTCAAACTACCTGTAGAGGTTGTGGAGGGGAAAGGGGGGGAATTAATCTGAGAAGGTCTATGGAAGAAAGTAAATGAACAGGAAAAGGAGTGGGGAAGAGGGGAATAACCCTGAGAAGTTGTGGCCACAGGAAGGGGAAAGGGAGCTTGAGCAGGACTGAAGGGAAGGGAAAAAGGAGACTAATGGGATTTCAGGGGCAGGGATTCTGTCTTCAAGGAGACCAGTGAGTTGATACCTGCTGGGGACCAATGGAGGGAATGCCGGGATTGGCTGGACGTAGACTTTGCACCAAGGTTGGGCATTGACTTCAGGAGCCATTTCTGGTCAGCTGGGGCTCCACTTTGCCAAGATTCATCCCTGAGGACTCCGAGGATCATCTGAGAGGTGAGAGAGCCCAAGGGTCCCACTCAAAGCCCACCTGAGGGTCGGGCTCCTGAGGGTGGATGATCTGTGGCCAGGAAATGCATGATTCAGGCCCCAGGACTCCTGTCCCTGGTAGTGGAAGGGTCCCAACTGCTCACTATGGGACTTTGTCCTCCTTTTCCCCCATCCAGGGCTCTGAGATGTGACAGTCCCTGTTAGATTGGGGGGAGCTACCCTCCAGTTTAGGAGACAAATCCAGGAAGAAACTTAGCTTTTATTCTAATTTTAGGGTTAGAATAAGGCCCAGTACTTGCTGATTGGGGGCTGACTCAAGAAAAAACATTAGACAAGCAAGGGGTTCTCCGCTGTGGGATGGGGGCAAGTAGAATTTCAGGAGAGGGGATGTACAAGGGTATTGATGTGGGGCTAGAGCCCCAATGCGTTTCTTGTTCTGCCTAGGATGGAGGGCTACCAGGGACCTCAGAGCTTATCGGGCTAAGCTGCTCATTTGAGAAAAAGGTTAACTGAGACAAAGAGCAGGGTAGGGACATGGCTAAGGTCACACAGCCAGGACGGGGCAGACCCAGGCCTGGAGCCCAGATCTCTCTTGCCTGCCAAACTAGCCTCTCCCTCCTCTGACTGCCAAGCTTTATGGTCTAAATGTGCCTGGGAAGGTATTCCCCAGAAGCAAATGGGCAGGTTCCCCATAGAGCTGGGGTTCTGGGACTATATAAGGTTAAGTGAATGTCAAACCAAGTCCCCTTTTCCCCAGCTTTGTGCCAAGCTGGCAAGCACACTTAGGAGAGAGACCCTTAGAAAACCCCATGCCTTCACTGAATGAGTTCCTTCTGTTTGTGAAATAACAGAGATGACTCCCAGCTGCTTCACTCAGAGTGTGACTTGAACATTTTTCCTGGGGCTTGGACGTGATAGCCTATTCAAGATACATTTTTCCTGCCCTCAAGGAACTCCCAGGCTAGTGAGGAAAAGTTTGTGTTGGACATGCCCAACATGGCAGTGGTGGCAAAGCCTTGGCCAAAGGAGGCAAACCCTGGAGAGGCAGGGTTAGGAACTGCTGGGTGGGGATGAGGTCAGTGGCCGTTGAGCTTTCAGTGATGGGAAGGAAAGTGCAGATCATGGACAAAATAGAGGCTGCAGAAGGAGGCTCTGGGAATTCGGATGGGAAAGGAAGAATAAATAATTCCTTGACCAGGATTTCCTTTTGCACTTTGGACAGCTCAGTACGGTTCTCTGCCCATCAGGAAAAGAGGGCTTCTCCCTCAACCGGCAAGATCAGGGGCATTTATCTCTGAAATTGTCCCCTGCTGCCAACAGCCTGCAGTGGCCAGAAACAGGATCCGATTATTTCTCAAAATGAGGCCAGAATTATAGCAGAGCTTTAAACACTTCCTTAGTAGGCCCAAAGGGATTGGAGCCACTAGTGTAGTTGATCAACATCTAATGGAAAGCAGCAAGGAGAAAGTTGTGGCCTACATGAAACACGCCCTCTTCTGACCTATTCCAACATGTTAGCAATGATCCAACGGGAGGTGAGGAGATGTGAGGTCTTAAACACACACCGACACTCATGAAACGATGAAGAAGAAGTTCATATGTGATTTAGGACATGCAGACACGCTCACAGAAACATACAGCCGTTCACCTTATACACACAGGTGTGCACCAGAGATTGATCAGGCCATGGAATAGAAGTTAAGACATACAAACTCACACCCACTGAGACACTGAAACTCACACACAAAGTGTGGCACATCTTGGAACAATCATTTCCTGAAGAAATTAATGTCATTTTGAATCATGGTTGGGAGACACAAGAGGTCTTAAAAGTGCTTTCTGATTGACTTGGGAAGTGGGGAGATGAGGCAGGGGAGGCAAAGGCAAAACCGGCAGAGAACCTTAATTCCTAAGGGAAATCTCATGGGAAAGATGGCAAAATATTTGGCTGTAACTCCTCAAAGATGAGCATTTCTACCTTCCATATGTATTGTTTAGTGTGAGGTAAATGGGGTTAAGTGACTTGCCCAGGGTCACACAGCTAGCAAGCATTAAGGGTCTGAGGCCAGATTGGAATTAACTCTTGACTCCAGGGCTAGTGCTCTCTCCACTGCACCTTCTAGCTGCCTGCCTTCCATGTGTATTTTAATATATAGAAGTACTCACAAACTTTCTCACTGTACATATGTGTCAGAATACTGACATTCTCTGCTCTCAGCAGAGGGGGAGGCCAATATGGAAGCCAGCTAGTCTGGCACCAGGAGATGGGTGCCCCTTCCTTTCGGGTGACTTGGCCATGCCTCTGCCCTCCTCTTGACCTCAGTTACTCCTTTTCTCAAATGAGTTGCTCCCCTCAGAATACTGAGGTGCTACCCAGCACGTCTGAGCCAGCCTGAGACAGATATTTAGCAGAATGACCCTCAGTAGTATCATGTCTTCCCTGAATGAGTTTTTTCCGTTTATGCAATAAGCTTCCCTCAGAGCCTTTATTGACCATTTTCTTGGGGGCATCACAATACCAACCTATGCAATTCCCTGTTTGCTACCCTCAAGAAAAACTTCCCCAGTCTAGTGAAGGGAAAGGTGTGCCTTGGACATGCCCAAGATGGCAGTGGTGGCAAAGCCTTGGCCAAAAGATCAGGAAGCCCTCGGTGCATGTGGGATAGATGTCAGTTGGGCTTTCAGTTTATAGGAAACAAGGTACAGATTATCCAGAAGTGAAGGGGCAATTTTCCTTGTGCAAAGGGACCTACTCGGTCTGCAGAAGGAGTTCTGGGAATCAGGGTTGAAAAAGAAGCAGACTTTCGGGGCCCTTTCCTTCCCCACGCCTTTCCACTTAGTAGATCAGTGGGGTTCTGCCACCATAGAGGGGGGACTTGTTCCCCAAGCTGCATAGAGCAGCCCCATGTATATGTATCACTAAGACTGTGCCCTGAGGGAAACAGCCTGAGAAGACCAGAAGCAGGAGTTAAATCCAAAACAGTGTCAAAAAGAAGTTTCCCAGAATTGCCATCAACACTTTGTCAACATGGGCAAACTGACGGGCACCAATGCTGGAGTGTAATGGAATATAATAGTTAATAGAAATCTAAATCTAAAGAAAGGCACAAACCAACACATGCTGCCACACTTACACACACACACACACACACACACACACACACACACACATACACACACACACACATTCTTTGTCTTCATATACATGAGTTTTTACATATTTCCTATATTCCATTTACATAAATATGGACAATATAGATCATGTTTGTTTTTCAAGACATGCTCAATATCCAGGGACTAATAATAAACCCAGATAAAATTGACTTTTCCCATTTAGATCACCATAAGATGCTCTAACATTCTTTTCTTCGAAGCAAAGCTGAATGTTTCTGCTTTAGCATTATAATTATTAGAGCAACAATTTAGTCCTATAAACTGGTACATCAATCCCCAATTATTCTCAAATTGATTTTAGGAAGGACTGAAATTTTAAATAGCTCAAATCTGAATTTTATTTCTTTATCTGTATTTTATTATATGAGCTCATATGCACTCCTGGATTAATCTATGACATAAGGATTTAATATTGTATTTGTACTGATAATCTGCCATGATTATAGAAATTGGCCATAGAAAGACAATAGAAGCATTATTCAGTAAGGGGAAAAGATTCCTATCAATTCCAGGCTAGGCTCATAGACGCAGTCAGTTGTATTAAGCCAGGCCTAGAAGATATTTTCTATTCAAAAGGAAATGTCATACTGGAGAAACTGAGTCAGACCATGGCAGGAATCGTTCTTTCATCCTTCTTCATGAGACCTCCACATATAGTTTATATAGAGTGTATGCTTCCTTAATAGGAATTCGTTAAGGATCAAAACTGGAATCTTACTCAGAACACTGCCCATCACAGCCCCATCAAGTCTGACAGCAAATTCCAGTCATTACAGCTTCAGAGATTCCAATGGATTCAGTTACTAAGGATCACGTCTCCTTGATACAGATGAAAAAAGCAAGGTCTGTAATTTTATATTCTACACTATGCCACATTTGTAGGTCAGCTCTGAGAGGCATCTTCCTTCTAGATATGCTTCTTAACACAAGATAGAGCTATTAGAGGAAGCATTATATTAAGAACACACAATTCACCTGAAACGAGAGAATTTTACTTGTTGCATCATGACGACACGCATTGGAAAATGACTCTTTGTCTTTCTTAATAGTATTGGTTTCCTTCAAATAATTTTTTTGTAAAATTCTTCATTCCATTTTGAAAATTGTGTCCCAACTTTCACTAGGTGATAACCTCCCACATATACCCTACCCCTTACAAGGTTTCATGGCCTTCTTGGTGATTCAGAGGAGAAGCTTAAAGGATCCCTCATTATACTAGCATGTATTTATTACTTAATCAAAAATCACCAATAGGGTTCATCTTCTTTTGTATTTGCCTTTCTCAATGGAATTTGTTCTGTGAGGAGAAAAACAGGGACATAGCAGCATTAGCTCTGTTTGAGTTCAGGCATGAGTCACAGGTAGTCAGTTGTATGACAGGATTTCATAGCTAGGCTCAGAATTAACCAAGACCAAGATTGGGATAGGTGGATAGAATCCGACCTTCACCTAGGCAAGGTCGTTCTCTGAACTGTCCAAGGGACAGCCATCTATCAGTGGCGGTCCTCAGACTGCAAGTGCATGGCATTTGCCTTGAATGATGAACCAGCAGCCTTAGGAGGGATCAGACACTTAAAACTGTATTTAAGACTCAGAAGAGCAGCAAGTTGAAATCCCAAGAGGCTCTTCCTCAAATAGCAAGAGTTCACTAATTACAGCTTAGGGCTACATAATCGTTTTCTCATTTATTAGACTCAAAATTTCATCTAGAATTTCTGAACTATTCACAAATTTCATGTTTTTTTGTCCAAGCTATTCATTTGAAAAAAGAAAAGGAACAGTTAAAGAGTAGAGCTGGGATTCTGGGCCTCTGCAGTTCTGACCATGAGGTCAAGGAAAAAGTATCAGACTTTCATCCCTCAGCATTGGGCCAGCCTGGATGCACACTTCCAGAATGAGGCTTAGCAAAAGTCTATCCCTTCCAAGAATGGGTTTCTTTCATTTGTGAAATAAGAGGATGACCCCTACTTACTTCCCTCAGAGCCCTGCTTGAATATCTTTTTGGAGATTAGAGGTGATAGCCTGGGTGAGATCCTTGTTTTCTGCTCTCAGAGAACTCAGTCCAGTGAAGAAAAGTGAGGCCACAAGAACGGCTTGCTGAAAGTGGGCCAGTTGAAAGTTTGGGGGAATTTTCTTCTGTACAAAGGAAACTTCTTAGGCTGCAGAAGTGGGATCTGGGAATCACAATTATTGCCATCTGATGGTCTACAGATAAAGCCAAAGGGAGAACATCAGGCCAGTTCTAGAACAGACTGAGATGAAACTCCTGTCAGAGCCCATATAGAAACACGAGTCAGACATGGACATAGTTCCTTTGGTGAAAACTATGATATCACAAGGAGCTGTGGCTTTAGGACTGAGAAATAGTTCATCCTCGATCCCGGATTGACTTGGACAAATACTTTTTTTTCTGAAAGTGCTTGAAGGGATCCAAGTTAGCAGATGACTGCCAGTTGGAGAAATGGTTGTTATATTAGTTGCCACTGGGGTGGTGTCTGGAGCGGCCCACTCTTGCTTCATTGAATCTAGTTTCCTTTGTTTGTCACAATGAAAAACTTTATGAACTAAAAAAGTATACCTGGGGATAGAAGTTCTGGAGAGGAATGACTTATTTTCCCCAGATATGCAGACTCAAGGGACTTGTGTGGCTTTGTATTGCTGTTTCTCTTTCTTCACCACAAGTTCATCTATCGTGAATAGTTGGTTCAAAATAATAGCATTAAAATATAATTATATGAGTTTCCAAATGATCCCAAATGACACCCACTTACTCTTCAAAAGTTTTATTTCTCCACTTTGGATGTGAGAGCCCCTAGTTCCTCACAAAGCAGCACTGAAGAGTTTTATGATACCTTCTCATCAGGGTTCATCCCAAGCAACTTTAGAGACAAAGATGTCTTAGGCCTTCACTACACTTTTCTTCCAATAATGACTCATTTCTTCTTGTTATTATTTAGTTAAAAACAAAATACACTCCAGTAATCTTATAGAAAATACTTCATCATATAATAGTATTATGATGGAAAAGAGGAAGAAACTTAGTTTAACAGCTTTTTTAGCCTTCTTTTATTTCAGACATCACCAATCAGATGATCAAAGTTTAGTTAAATACCATTCAAATGTATCCATTCACTGAAGATCATTTATCTTATTACCCCCTGGCATTTTCCTGCTAATTAGAGTGGCTTATGTTGTCCTGCTACCCAGGCTTTTTTTCAAAGTTGCTAATGTCTGTTTTTAGTAATACTTTAAAATGTTTAGACCATGATTTCTCAATGTAACATTTCATGACAATTAGAAAAGGTAGTAATACATGGAAGAGCATTTTGTTCAAATGAATTTCTGTAATTCCTGAAGTACTCATCCAGGGAAGCACTATGTTAAGCACTTCACAATTATGGTTTTCTCCCAACCACCCTGAAAGACAGATGTAGATATTTATTGTCCCCCTTGTGCATACCAAAAGTGATTAAATTCTTCCAAATTTCAACAACAACGTTTTTTAACTCAACTATTGACTTGCTGGTGTTTTTTTTTTTTTGTTTTTGTTTTTGTTTTTTTTTTTACTACTGGATTTTTTCCCCTGGAAGTACATTACTACTGGAAGTACTTAAATCTCACATATTTTTTGCAAGGATCCATTGTTCTTAGGTAGCTCGAGTTCAAAAATTCATGATAACACTCCCAACATTCCATATTGCTTTTTTAAAAAATCTTTTTTGAATTACCTAAAGAGCCAACTAAATTCCCTTAAATTTTAAAAATTAAATTTTAAAACTTACTACACAAAAGTTCCTCATTTGCAGGATGTCACAGACTTCAGTAAGGAAGATGACTTTGGAGATGAAGATCCAATCTAATTAGGATACTAGGTCTCTTTTCTATTCACTCCAGTATTCAGTATTTATATAAAGAGGAATGGGGATAGAAGAAGGAGAATTACTTCTTTACATGCGTAATATTTGAAAAATGAAGGAAATATTTGAGCCCTCATGGATAAAACTACCTAAAGCCCAGGGGTTTTGAGGATGGGGACAGAAGGCCATCTGCATAGACAGCAGGGCATTGCTGGGTGTCAGACCTGGTCTTTGGGTGCTCTTCTTCCCTGCCCTGATCCCTCAGTAACCACAAGCAGGAAACGTGGCTAGCAATTCAAGCCCGTGGGCCAAGGGAATGAACCCGAAAAGGTCTTTGGGAGAAGGAAAATTGAGCAGGAGAGACAGTGGGGAAGAAAAAAGTGAGCCTGTCTTTGGGAGAAGGAAAAATGGGTAAAGGGGGATGGGGAATGAAGGAGAGGAAAATTGGGGGAGGCAAGGGGTGCCAGAGGACCAACTGAGAGCCCACCTGAGGCTCAGGTTGCTCAGCACAGGGGGAGGAAACAAGCCCCAGTTCCCAGAACTACCCAAGGTAGGGAAACAGTGCTCAACTGGTCCCTAGAGGATGTTGGCCTGCTATCCCACCTCTTCCCAACCCAGACTATGAACTTGGACAATCCTTGTGGGATGGGGTTTGGGGTGGGTGGGGGAAACCTTTCCTTTCCAGGAAGAACTATGGGTATCATCCAAGTTTTTAAGATCAGAATAGGGCGGATGGTGCTGATTGGGGTCTTCCCCAGGGAAAAGCATTAGACTAGCAGGGTTGGCCCAGATGGGGGCTAGGAGTTAGTTTGCTAACAAGAGGGAGGAACTGATGGATATCTGGGTAACCTTTGACTGGGCTTGTAGGTTTGGATAGCTTGGAGGGCTACAAGACCTTGGACCTCAGCCGGTCCAAGCTTCTCCTTTGGGAAAAAGAGTAACTGAGGCCAAGAAGAGGGCAGGGACATGGCCAATGTCACAGAGACAGGAAGGGGCAGACCCAGACCTGGAACCCAGATCTCTCTGGCCTATCCCACCAGCTGGCTTCCACCTTGAGCTCTCCCTCCTCTGGGAGCCAAGATTCATGAGGTCCCTGGGAAAGCACTGCCTAGAAGCTGGCTATGGAGCGAAGGGTTCTGGAAGTCTGCATTGTGGGCTTAAGTGAAGGACAGGCCCCCCACCAAACTTGGGGCATACTGGGATGCACATTGAGCAAGGTCAGCCTGAGAAAGGTCCATGCCCTCCTTGAATGGGTTGCTTCCATTTGGGAAATGAGGGGAAATTCCCCCTAGAGCTTTCACTGTAAGACCTGCTTGAACATGTTCATGGAGCTTAGAGCCTAGACACCTTCACTCTTTCCTGCCCTCAGAAAACTGTCGATCTCAGTCAAAGAAGGTGTGACTTAGACATGCTGAATGTTACAGCAATGCCAAAGCCTTGGTCAGAGGAAGCAAGAGAGACCAGGATGGAAGACTGCGGGGGGGCTGGTTTAGGCAGCAGTTCAGCTTTCAGTGATGGAAAAAAGGTGCAAGTTACCAACAAAACAGAGGCTGCAGAAGGGAGCTCTGGAGATCAGTCTGGGAAAGAAAGCCCCAACTGCCCCTTGACCAGAGCCCGGGGCCCTTTCCTTTCCCAAGCTGGGCACTGCCGTGGGGCTTTGCACACAGGGCCAGAGGGATCCTCCCCACCACCTGAAGGCAAACTGAATGGAATGGCAGTTCATACAAGCACACAGTCAGGCAGAAAAACTCTCACTCCTACCCTTCCATCCCCATACACGGGACCCCGCAATTAACACTTTGATAGAGAATTTTCATCTATATCAGGTTGTAATCATGGAGAGGAGACAAAAGAGTTCTAAAATGCCTTCAGAGATCTTTGAATGACTTAGGACAGACAGGGGAGCAAAAAGCAAAAGAGACTGAAAACCTCACCTCCTAAAGACAATCTCGTGGAAAAGGCTGCTGAAAGATTAAAAACCTTTCTTCACAGATCAAGATTTCTATCTTCCCTTTGTATAGTGACATGTCTGAGGACGCCTTTCTCCTCAGCACAGATCCCTGCATCTCAGCAGTAATATGTTCTCGTGGTGCAGTGAATATATGAATTCTTTCCTGTATTCCTGGCTTTTCATATGTCATTACTTACATATCCCCTCTCCCTCTCTCTCTCTATATCTATCTATCTATATATAAAATCATATTATTTCTACATTCACATATAGGAGCAATCATTTCCTCACTGCATATAAAATCATTTTGCCTCTATGTGTCATATACATGATGAATGATATATTCTCACTATATGTTGGCACATTTGAGCATTGAGAATGTCTTTGTACAATTCCTTTGTATGTCATTTGGGAGTGCTCGTTCCCCTTATATTCCTCCATAGAGAAATGCCCTTATTTTCTGTCCATATCCTCACGTGTGGGTGCCAGTATAGTCACTGTGTATGGACGCAGCGTCATCCCCGAAAAGGGAAGAAGCAGTGGCTACTGAGAGGAATGGGGAAGGCAGAGGAGGCCTCTTCTTGCCCCCGTATAAAAGAGTGTCTATGTCCCCACAACACATCCATGCACATACGTGTAATACGGAAAGTCATTCAGTACCCGCAAAGGGAAGCAGAAGGGCCCTGGCCAGGGAGGGAGGAGGAAATGAGTGCAATAAGATATTGGGAGAAAGGAAAATGAGCATTGGGGGGAGACAGGGAAGGGAGATGTGTGTGTGTGTGTGTGTGTATCTCAATATAATGCTGTGTGCACCTGTATTCTTATAGATAGATGTACAGGATTTTAATCAGAACCCAGAAAGAGGAATGGAGAGAGACAATGGAAGCTACAGAGACAATGCATAAATAGAGGAAATATTTGAGCCCCCATGGATAGGAATACATAAAACGCAGAGGTTTAGGAGGGGGCTAGAGGGCCGCCTGCATAGACAGCAGGGAGCCGCCGGGCATCAGTCCGGGTCTCTGGGGCCTTCTCCCTCCCTGTCCAGCTCCAGCAAAGGGAAGGCAGAAAATCCGGCTGTGAGCTCGAGCCATCTAAAGCAGCTATGGGACAGGACATGCGGCCCAGAAGGCCTTTGGGGAGGGGGAAAGGCGCAGGAGAGGCTGTGGGAGGAGGGGAGGCTGCTGCTGGGGAGACAGATGATGTCATATCTGGTGAGGGGCAGTGGAGGGAGGAGGACGGTGGTGATTGGACGGCTCCTGCTGCAAAAAGATGGCTGCTGACGTGCACAAGCATCAGCCCTGGACTGGGAGGGGGAGCAGGGACCTTGGCCAGACTTAGTTGGGCTTGTCTGCTGACTGCTACAGGTGACAGTGGTTACCTGAGATGGCAAGCAAGCCGCCCCAAGCCCCGTGAGGCTTGGGCTCCGGGGCGTGGGACTCAAGGGGTCAGGAAGCATAAGCCCCAGGAGGCCCTCCGGCCAATAAGAGCAATCGCTCCCCAGGGGACTTTGTCTTCTCCCCCTCCCAGGCCTCTGAGATGGGCCAGGCCCTGTGAGGTTAGGGCTGGGCTCCTCTGGCTCAGGAGGCGGCTCCAGGGAGAACAGAGGGGTTTACTCCAATCTATAGGGTCCCAATACAGGCAGAGTGTCCTGCGAGGTCTGCTCCGAGGGAAAGCCTTCCACTAGCGGGGGTCTCTCAGCCAGCTGGCTTCAGCCTTGGGGGGGAGGGTGGATTGGGGGTAGAGTCTGAATGGGCTTATTGGGTTGGAATAGAGAGAGCATGTAGGAGCACTCAAGTGTGAATAGAGAGAATGGGTACAAACATTAATAGTTCATATACATGAATGAATATAGAAAATATAGGTAATTATAGATATGAATAAAGAATATGCAAATACTCTTTATCACAGGAATAGAGTGATTAGAGGTAGAATAGACATGAACAGAGAGAATGTAGAAATCATCAATGAATTTATAGAAAAATAAATATTCCTGTAAATAGAAATAAGGGAAAAGGAATCTTTTCTTTACATATGATATATATACATATTTCCTACATATGTAAGAGCCTTTCTGGAATCAGAAGAGTCGTAGAGTACTCATAAAAACTAAGAGACAGACAAAATGAAAGATTACACCATTACAAAATATCCAGGAAAAAAATCTGAGCCCTCATGGATAGAAAATGTACAAACCCCAGTGATTATGAAGTTGGGGAGAAGGGGACATGAGGATAGACAGCATGGGGTCTCTAGGTACCAGCTTGGTCACTGGGGTTCTCTCCTTCCATGCCCATTTCCCAGAATGCAACAGTCAGGAAACCTGGCTGGCATCAGTGGTGAGAGAAATGAGCTGGAGAATCTGCTTGAGAAAGGACATGATATATATGTCTCCATTTTTTAAAAGTATTAATTTTTTTTTCATTTTAGTATTTTACTTTTCCAATCTCATGAAAATACAGTGTTTAACATTCATGTAATATTTTGCATTCTCCCTACTCTTCCTCACTCCTCAAGATAGGAACAATCTGATTTAGGCTATAAATGTACAATCATTTAAAACATAATTTCATATTGGTCATCTTGTGAAGGAAAATGGGAGTAAAAGGGAAAAACCAAGAAAAAGGGGGAAAGTGAATATAGTATGCTCCCATCTGCTTTCAATCTTCATAGTTCTTCCTCTAGATGTAGATGGCATCTTGCATCTGAAGTCTATTAGAATTGTCTCGGATCACAGAATTGCAGAGAAAAGATTCAGTCTATTGTAGCTGATTGTGACACAATGCTGCTGTTACCGTGTATAATGTTCTTCTTTTTCCAGGGAGAGGATCAGCTGGAGAGGGTGTATGGAAGAGAGATGCTCACTCCAAGGAGAGGGATGGGTGGGATGTCTCCTGGGGGTGGGAAGAGGTAGGGGTAGAGTGACGCTTGCTTTAGCAAAATGAGAGCTGATGTCACCAGCCACAAGTGCTCATCAAGGGCCCCAAACTCAATTCTGCCTGGTTTCTGGCTTCATGAGGACTTAGAATTCTCAGTCATTGGAGAAATGCCAAGGGACCAGAACAAACTCCCCCCCCCCACCTCAGGCCCAGCCTCCTGTGGTCAAGAACCATCAGGCCCAGGCTCCAGGACTCATTCCCAAGATAAGGAAATAGGATTTAACTGGTCTCTGGGAGACCTTGTCCTTCGACCCTCCTGGGTTCTGAAGAGGGACAGTCTGTGATATGGAGGGAGAAGGAGGCTACTGGACTTCTGGAGGCAGTTCCAGGGAGAACCATCGATTTTATTTTGATCTGTAAGGTTAGAATAAGGCCAGAAAGTGGGGACAGGAGGGCTGCCACAAGGGAAAGCATTAGACCAGCAGGGTTTTCTCAGCCAGAGGTGAGGACTAGTTTACTACTAGTGGAGGGGCAGAGAGCCTGGCTATAAGGATAAGTTAGGGTGGGATGGAGGACTATAGAGCTTATCTTGTCCAAGCTATTCATTTGGGGAAAAAAGGAACAGTCAAAGAGTAGAGCTGGGATTCTGGGCCTCTGCAGTTCTGACCATGGGGTCAAGGAAAAAGTATCAGACTTTCATCCCTCAGCATTGGGCCAGCCTGGGATGCAAACTTCCAGAATGAGGCTTAGCAAAAGTCTCTCCCTTCCAAGAATGGGTTTCTTTCATTTGTGAAATAAGAGGATGACCCCTACTTACTTCCCTCAGAGCCCTGCTTGAATATCTTTTTGGAGATTAGAGGTGATAGCCTGGGTGAGATCCTTGTTTTCTGCTCTCAGAGAATTCAATCCAGTGAAGAAAAGTGAGGCCACAAGAACGGCTTGCTGAAAGTGGGCCAGTTGAAAGTTTGGGGGAATTTTCTTCTGTACAAAGGAAACTTCTTAGGCTGCAGAAGTGGGATCTGGGAATCAGAGCAGAAAAAGAACAAATAACCCTTTGAGCAGCGCTCAGATGCCCTTCCTTTACCTACCTTAGGCAGCTCAGTGGGGTTGTGCCCACCAGGGGTGGGGGATTCTGTGGCAACCTACCCAGATCAGCCTCATGAACATCTATCAGTCAGATTGTCCTGTGCTGGCAACAGCCTGAAGAGGCCAGAAGGACTCAAATCCAATTGTTTATCAAAATGTGGCCAGGCTTAGAAGAGAGCAACTTTACCAGGAGAGCTATAAACACTTCCCCAGTAGACCCTACTAACTGCAGCCAGTAGTATAGTTAATGCAGATCTACAGGATCATCCTCCAATCTGTGTTAGCAGGGATGGAACAGGGGGTAGGATAGAAATTAGGACACACACACACACACACACACACACACTCAGAAGCATCCCAAACATACAAGCTGACACTCACACATACATGCACTCCTGAAGCCTCAATCCAATCATTTGTTAAAGGATGTTAATACATATATCAATTTGCACTCTCTGTGAGGATATAAATGAGGTCTTTACAATACCTTCTCAAATATCTGATGGACTTAGGAAGTAGAGAAATCAACCAACCAAAGGCAAAACAGAATGGGAACCTTAGCTGCTGCTAAGGAAAATCTTATGGGAAAGGTTGGAAAAGGATGATGAAAAGTTTAGACACATCCCCTCATGGATGAGGATTCTTATCTTCCTGGTGTCTTTTAATATAGACAAGTAGAATCCTGTTCTGTTTACAAATCCAGACATCTGAGTCCTCCTGTGCTCTGTTTATAGATTGAATGAATATATCTCTGTTCTCCCTGTTTATTCCTATTTCAGTACTCAAAAGAGGAAATAAAAATCTCTATCCAAATGGGAGTGGACTGGGGCGAGACTCACAGAGACACTCTCAAAATTTACTTCCTGACAACTAGTTCTTGTTGTGAAAATCAGCTCAAACCCTATAGTTCTGGCCTTATTAACAATAGAGTTATAAGGGGGAACATCAAATAGTTCAAATGAACCTTTAGAGAACTGTGATTTATAAATACTCTTTCCAGGCTCTTTCCATTTTCATCTAAATCGTACCTGAAGTAAACATTAAGTTAAACTGATGCATGTAAGAAATTCAAAATCAAACTAAATATTAAATGCCACAGAAGGCAGAAATCTTGAACTCTCCAATCTCACACACACACACACACACACACACACATTTGTTTAATCTTATGATTTTCTCAAAATGTTCTCCAAATTGCAATTCTTACAAATTAACTTAATTGTTTTAGATTTCCAAATTTAAATACCACTTACTTTAAATTAATCCCAATTAAATTTAATTATTCAGTTTGGAGGAACACAGATAAGAAGTTAATCTTCACATTAAAGCTGAGGCTATACAGCATTTTTGGAGGGAGATGAACTTTCAGGACTCACACACACATATACATTTTACTTAACAGGATCTCAAGAGTGCTTTCAGAAACTTAACTTGGGAATTGGAAGGTCAGGCAGAACAGACTGAGAACCTTAACTCCTTAGGAAAAATGATGGAGGAAGATGGTTGATATTTGGACATATTTCTTCATAGATGAAGATTTTTAGTTTTTATGTGTGTTTTGACAGATATGAACACTCACCTTTTCTCTCAGTATAAACATACATCTGAGTATAGATAGTTATTTTATGTATTTGTGTCTCCACATGAATGAAAATTCCTCCATAATTCTTTACTGTTAGTATTTCAGTACTCACATATTCTCTCTTTAAATGGATCAATATATGTAGATCCTCTCATATTGATTAGTCATATAATTTCCTGAGCTATCATGTGTTTTACATATTTCATGACTCATATATGTGATTATTTATATATTCTCATTGTGATCATTTAAATAGCCTTTCTAGATTCCTTTACTTCCTGAGTCTGCATAGAATTCCCATTCTGCAGATACCCTTCTTTTCTCTCTATATTCCTATATGTAAATGCGGATATCCTCTGTTTACTCATAGACAGGAGTCACATTGAGGCTCTCACAGGAACAGAAACAATGGCATACTTGTAGTGAGATAGCAAGGACAGAGGCGGCCTCGTGCCTGTATAGAGAGAATGTATACCTGCCTCGTTACCCCCAGACATCAATGAATAGAGGGAATAGGAGTACTGAGGGATCTGAACAAAAAGTGCGCATGGGAATACTCACATAGGTATGGAAAATACTAATGTTTATGAGAGGAAAGAATCATACAAATGCATGTACAGAAAGAACAAATGGCTTCCCTTACTTAGGAGTGAAGCAGAAAACCTGAGTGGGCGCACACACACACACACACACACACACACATATATATTCTTTGTCTTCATATACATGAGTTTTTACATATTTTTACATTCCATTTAGGTAAATATGAAGGTCTTTGGGAGAAGAAAAATTAAAGGCCGGGGTAGGGGTTAAGGGTGGAAGGGGAAAATGAGCTGGAGAGATGCTGGGAGGGAGGGAGGCCACTGCGGAGAAAAAGGCGAGTGACGTGTCAAGCGTGAGGCAGTGGAGGGAGGGAATGCGGCTGAGAGTGTTGGAAAGAAGAGAAAACGAGTGGGGGAGGGAAAATGCGGCTGAGAAGGGGTTTGAGGGAAGAAATAAAGAGCCTGGGAGGGCGTGGGGGCGGGAAGGGGAAAGGAGCACAATGGGATGTGAGGGGGAAGGGATGCTGTTTCCAGGGAGACGGGTGAGGAGGACGTCAGCTGGGGACCAACGGAGGGAGCGGCGGGATTGGCTGGAGGAGGACTGCAGCGTTACCAAGGGGAGACTGACTTCACCGGCCAATAGTTCTCGGCCGGAAGCGGCCCACCCCGGCAGGCTCAGCTCCGATTGGCCGCTGCCTCGCTGGGGGCGCCGAGAGTCGGAAACGCGTAAGTGAGACGTGAGAGAGGCCGGGGGCCCCCCCAAAGCCCACCCGAGAGAGGCCGGGGGGCCCCCAAAACCCCCCTTGCACCCCCCCCAGGCTCGAGCTCCCGAGCGTGGGAGCAAAGTGACCCGGAAACCTGAGGCCCGGAGCCGAGCGCTGCTGCCCGTGCTCCTGCTGGCCTGTGACCTTCCCCTCCGCCAGGCAGAGTTCTGTAAGATGGCGGGAGGGAGGCCTCTCGGATTCAAAAAGCGAGCGCCTGGGCAGCATTATCGCCAAGCTTGGGGTTCAATTAAAGGCAGAACTTAGCCGTCCCAAGGGCAGCAGTAGCCTAGCAGGGCTTTCTCATCTGCGGGTTGAGAAGTATATCGTTTGTATGGCTTGGGTGAGGGAAGGTTGTAGCTGTAGGAGTAGAGTCTGAATGCCCTGGTGGGTCTGGATAGGATGGAGGCCTGCAAGACACCTCAGCGCTCGAGGGCCGCAAGCTCCTTCTTTGGGAAAGAGAGTCCCTGAGGCCGAGAGGAGGCAGGGGCGTGGCCAAGGCCACACCGCCAGCCGTCCCAGGCCGGAGCCTCAGTGGTTGTGGCCTCCAGAGTAGCTGGCTTCCATCTTGGCCTCTCCCTATTCTGACAGCCAAGCTTCATGGACTGTAGGTCCCTGGTAATGAGCTCCCCAGAAGCAGGGAGTCAGGTTCCCCATAGAGCTGGGGCTTCTGGGAGTCCTTAGTTAATCCCACTGTGGGGCTGTTATAAGAAAACTGAGCCCCCCCCCCCTCATCATTGGGCCCCCCTAGGATGCACCCTTGACAGGGAAAGTCCAAACAAATGCCATGCCTTCCCTGAAACACGTTTCTCTCATTAGTGAAAAAAAGGGGATGATCCCTCCTTCCTTCCCCCAGCCCTACTTGAACATTTCTCTAGGGCTTGGTGCTGTTACTTAAGCTGGGTCCATTTTTCCCGTCCTCAGAGAACCCCCACTTTAGTGAGTTGAAAAATGTGCCTTGTACGTTCCCAGTGTGGTAGCAGTCAGCAAAGCCTTGGCCAGAGGAGACAAACCCTGGAGAGGCAGGAGGGGCTTGGTGGAAGTGGGTTGGCTGGCACTGGGGCTTTCCCTGATGGGGAGGCAAGCACATGTCATCAGTGTCACGGACATTTGTCTCTAAGGTGGCTCCCTGCTGTAAACAGCCTGAAGAGGCCAGAAGCAGGAGCCAAGCCAAGTTATTTCATAAAAGGAGTCCAGAATTATAGGAGAACAATCAACCTCACCAGGAGAATTAGAAACAGGTCCTCCACATAAACAAACTGAATGGAGCAGATAATGTCACTATGAGAAAGGAAAAGAAAGCACAACACAAACACACGCCAGTCTAATCTGGTCCCAGATTTGAGCAATGATGGGACCGAGGTTGGGACCGATGTTAGGACATCCTCGTGGACTAGACAGAGACACAGAAACACACATCAATGGATAATAAGGTGAGGCCATGTGTTAGCACTGACAGACACAAATATCTACAATCTTACACTTTCACTGCCACCGGTGCACCAATGAAGGAAGACTGAATGGGACGAAAGTCTGCACAAACACATATTCAGACACAGAAGTACTCCCACAGTCATGGCCACTCAAGAAGTAATTTGATAAAGAATTTTCATCTGTATCAGTAATCACGGGACAAAAGTGGATCTCCAAGTGGCTTCAGAAATCTCTGAATGGCTTAGGACAGACAGCAGGGTCAAAGGCAAGACAAGCTGATGCTTCCCTCCTAAGGAACAATCTTAGGAAAAGGCTGGCGCAATGTTTATAAATATTACGTCATAAGTGAGGATTTCCGTCTTCCGTGTGTATATTGACATGTCTAGGACTCACTTCTGCACAGATCACATCTCAGCACTAATGTTCTCTCTGAGGAGCAAGAGTTTTCTTCCATGCTCCTGGTTATTCATATGTCAGTGTTCATATATCCACGCTACATGTTCATGCACACATATACACAAGTAATCATTTACTCACTGCTTGGAAATAATTCTGCCTCTTGCATTCCCCCTATATTCTCATATTTCATACTCCTATTTGAGTACTCATGTCTGAGGACTCATTTCTATCCAATTCCTCCATAGAGAGATATGCTTATTTTCTGTCTCTATTCCTATATGTGATCACTAATATACTCATAGCATGCAGACATGGGGGTCTTCATCTATTCTCTAACCAGGAGAGGAGCAGAAGATACTATGAGGATTAGAGAGAGGATATTAGAGAACTCTCATCCCGGAACAGAGAGAATATATACGGCCAACTAGATGGCTCAGTGGATAGAGCAGCAGCTCTGAAGTCAAATTCGGCCTCAGACACTTCATACTGCCCAGCTGTGTGACCCTGGGCAAGTCACTTAACCCCAATTGCCTCAGCAAAAAAAGAATATATACATACATCCATACACACACAACTAACAGAGTCATTCATAAGAGGGAGAGAGAAAATGGAAGCTACACAAGGAACATACAGAGGAAATATATGAGTACTTAAGGGAAAGAATACAGAAAGCCCAGGGGTTTTGAGGAAGAGCATGGGGGGGGGAGCAGTACCAAGACCCACTAAGGCTCCTGAGCATGAGAAACAAGTGGTCAGGAACCATCAGCCCCAGACTCCAGGCCTCATTCCCAAGATAAGGAAATGGAGCCTGACTGGTCCTTGGGAGACCTTGTCCTTCTACCCTCCTGGGTTCTGAAGAGGGACAGTGTGTGATATGGAGGGAGAAGGAGGCAACTGGACTCCTGGAGGCAGTTCCAGGGAGAACCATGGATTTTATTTTAATCTGTAAGGTTAGAATAAGGCCAGAAAGTGTGGACAGGAGGGCTGCCACAAGGGCTGCATTAGACCAGCAGGGTTTTCTCAGCCCAGAGGTGAGGACTAGTTTTGTTAGCATTGTGTGTGGGGTGGGGTACTGGCTTTGAGGTGAGAGTCTGTGGGTTTAGAGGTCGGGATAGCATGGAAAGCTTTAAGAGACGTCAGAGCTCATCTGGTCCAAACTATTCATTTGAGAAACTGGGTTCAAAAGTAGGACAGGGATATGGCCAAGATCACACAGCCAGTAAGGAGCAGACCCAGGCTTTGAACTACTTCTCTCTTTCCTTCCAGGTGGCCTGGCTTGCATCTTGGCCTCCTGCTCCTCTGAGAGCCAAGCCTCTTAGGCGTGAGGTCCCTGGGAAGGCTCTCTCTAGAAGCAGGGGAGCTGGCTCCCCATAGAGCTGGGGTTGAAGGAGTCTTCAGTCAGGGCGATGGAGTTAAGTAAAAAGTAGTCCTGTAGAGGGTCACATACAGTGGGGGAACTCTGGGTGAGGTATAAGACCCTTCAGCCCAGAGGGAACCTGCTGACGATGTCTGGTTTGGCTCCCCATCTCCCCAAGGGCTCTCCGGCTTCCTGAGAAGTCAGGGGGCCGTGACAGCCCGTGTTGTGATTGAAGCAGAGGGAGACCAGGGGGAAGAGGGAGACCAGGTGGCAAACTGCGTACAATACCAAGTTTTGTATGTGGTCCTGTGTGCAGTATGTACTGGGCTCATGCCCAGTGTTTTTGCTACATAAAAGTATGAAGGTATAAAAAGGGAGAAGTCCTTGGCATAAACGAACTCCATTTTCCCACCATTCTCAGGAGTCCCACCTCATCACTTCTCTATTAGGACAGTAGATTTCAAGCACCCGGCATGGGGGCTCTAGAGAGCAACAGTGCTTGTTGTCACCCCAACTTGAGGGCTCTAGAAAGCAGGACACAACATAATTCCATATTCCATCCCTCAGCCTTGGGCCAGCCTGGGATACACACTCTCCTGAATGAGCCGGGGCAAAGTCTGTCCCTTCCAAGCATGGGTTTCTTCCATTTGTGAAAGAAGGGGATGACTCCTACCTACCTCACTCAGAGCCTACTTGAATATTTTCTTGGCGTTTAGAAATGATAGCCTGGGCCAGATCCCTGTTTTCTGCTCTCAGAGAACTCCCAGTGCAGGGAAGGAAAGGGAGAAGGAAAAGGTTCTCCCTTTGCTGAACCGTGGAATAAGAAGTGTTTGGCAAGGAGGCCTAGATGAAAATTGGTGAGAATTTTCAGCTGTGTGAAAGAAGTGACTTGAGCTGCAGAAGGGGGCTCTGGGAGTCAGAGTGGGACAGGAAGAACAAATCACCCCTAGATAGAGCTCAGGTGCCCTTCCCTTTCCAGCCCTGGGAAGCTCAGTGGGGTTCTGTCCACCAAGGAAAAAGGGATTCTGCCCCAACCTTCACAGTCAGCTTCATGGACATCCCTCAGATTGTCTCCTGCTGCCAACAGCCTGAAGAGGCCAGAAGGAGTCAAATGAAATTGTCAAAATGAGGCCAGAAGTGTAGGGAGAGCAACTCAACCAGGAGGGCTACAGACACTTCCACAATCGACCCCATTAAGTGGAGCCAATACTGTAGTTATTAGAAATCTAAAGGAACCCCCTCCAGTTTGTTAGCAGTGATGGAACAGGGTGTGGAATGGAAGTTGGGACACAACCCCCCCACACATAAATTCTCAGAAGCACATGGAAATATACAGTATAACTTACACACACACACACTCAAACACACACACACACACACACACACAGGCAAAGCCTCAATCCAATATCTGATAAAGAAGTTTATATATATATATATATATATATATATATATATATATATATATATATATATATATATATATATATATATGTCAATTAGCAATCAATGTAAGAATAAAAATATCAGATGGACTTAGGAAGTGGAGATATTGGATTGTAAAAAATAAAACAGGCTGGAAACCTTAGCTCCTAAGGAAAATCAAGGGATGGTAGAAAATTTAGAGGAATCCCCTAATAGATGAGAATTCCTCTCTCCCATGTGTATTTTGATGTAGACAAGTAGAATCCTGTTCTCTCTCTCAGTCCATACATTTGAGTATTACTGTGCTCTCTTTATGGATTGAATGAGTGAATACACTTCTATACTCCCTGTTTATTCATATCACAGTACACAAAGATCCTTTCTATAAATGGATCAATATCTATGTCTATTTATATTATATAGATGGCTTTCCCTGTACACTATCTGTAGTCACATGTAGAGCAGGCCTGCATTCTGTGCATCTAAATAAGTATATTTAGACCATTTACATATGATCTCTTATGATTTAGTTACTATTCTTCATATATTCTTTCTATACATTCACCTACATGAACACTTTTGTAGTCTTTCTTTATTCCTCTGCTAGGACTTCACTCCCTATTTCTTCCTGCACCCCTACCCTAATTCTCTGTCCAGAATCTTCTATATGAGTTCTATGCATGCTCAGAAACAGGAATCTTCATGTATTCTGTTTCAGAGAGAAGATATAGGAGAACTCTTACAGACCATAGATTACAAGAGTAGAGGGAAAGCCTTATTTTTTAGTGAAGCTTTTTATTTTCAAAACACATGCAAGGATAGTTTTTCACCATTGACCCTTGCAAAACCTTCTGTTCCAATTTCCCCCCTTCCCTCCACCCCCTCTCCTAGATGGCAAATAATCCGATATATGTTAAACATGGTAACAATATGTGTAAATCCGATAGAGGCATACGGATTTATACAATTATCTTGCTGCACTGTTGTCATACAGGAGCCGCCTGCCAGTGACTGCTGGAGGTCTAACTCAGACCTATAGAATGGATCTCTTTATGTGAGAGGATGATGGTGAAACTAGGAGATGGAGAGGCAGTTGCTGTCCTCTGACCTCTCTCCTCTTCCCTCTGCCTCTAATTTGTCTCATTCCCAGTCCACAAGCCACATCTGGGTCAGTAAAAGCTGCCTTTCAACTCCTTCAGATGTTATGATCCACAGCTGTGGAGGCTCTCTGAGAATTAACCTGCCCTTCACCTAGGCATGGTCCTTAACCCTGCACAAGAAAAATCAGATTAAAAAGGGAAAAAATGAGAAAGAAAATGAAATTCAAGCAACAAAAAAAGTGAAAATTCCATGTTGTGAGCCACACTCTGTTCCCACAGTGCTCTCTCTGGGTGTAGATGGTTCTCATCATCACAAGATCATTGGAACCGGTCTTGTTGTTGAAGAGAGCCACATCCATCAGAACTGATCATCATAGGATCTTGCTGTTGCCATGGACAGTGAAATCCTGGTTCTGCTCATTTCATTTAGCATCAGTTCATGTCACTCTCTCCAGGCCCAGAGAAAACATGATTGCAAATATATTTTAAATAGAATATGACTGCTCATATAGATGAATAGGGTTAATATATGAGTAAACATTTAGGTAGAAATAGAGAGAATGATTACTAAGGTTTCAGAGGAGATAGAATTTATCCATAATATAAATTAATTTATAGAAAGAAAAAATGAGTGCTCAAACTCAGGAATAAAGAATAAGAACATGCATACATACACATACAGCTTACACATATATATTATATAAATAATAAATATATATAATATATATAATAAATAATATATTCACAAACACAGTCTGTCTACACATATATGAGTTGTCATATTCTCTATATTCTTTTATCTCATTATGAATTTATGATTTAATAGAAATAGACCAGAGTGATATATATGAATACATCTAGATGAATATAGACAAATATATAGATGAAATTTATGAGTTCTTCAATTAACTTAGGATTATTTAACCTACATATATATATATATATATATATATATATATATATATATATATATATATATACACACTATATTATAAAGACTTATTCAATATTCATAAGGAGGGCTGGAGAAAGAATGGGGGAGTGCTCCCTTCCATGAATCTAGGGAGAAAATATGGATAAATATGTACAAAGCCCAGGGGTTTTGAGGAGGGGAACAGAGGGTCACCTGCACAGACAGCGGGGGGTCAGTGGGCATCAATCCAGATCCCTGGGGTCCTCTCCCTCCCTGGTTTCCTTAATGACCAGAGTCAGGAAACCATGATGGCAACTCAAACTACCTGTAGAGGTTGTGGAGGGGAAAGGGGGGGAATTAATCTGAGAAGGTCTATGGAAGAAAGTAAATGAACAGGAGAAGGAGTGGGGAAGAGGGGAATAACCCTGAGAAGTTGTGGCCACAGGAAGGGGAAAGGGAGCTTGAGCAGGACTGAAGGGAAAGGAAAAAGGAGACTAATGGGATTTCAGGGGGAGGGATTTTGTCTCCAAGGAGACCAGTGAGTTGGATACCTGCTGGGGACCAATGGAGGGAATGCCGGGATTGGCTGGACGTAGACTTTGCACCAAGGTTGGGCATTGACTTCAGGAGCCATTTCTGGTCAGCTGGGGCTCCACTTTGCCAAGATTCATCCCTGAGGACTCCGAGGATCATCTGAGAGGTGAGAGAGCCCAAGGGTCCCACTCAAAGCCCACCTGAGGGTCGGGCTCCTGAGGGTGGATGATCTGTGGCCAGGAAATGCATGATTCAGGCCCCAGGACTCCTGTCCCTGGTAGTGGAAGGGTCCCAACTGCTCACTATGGGACTTTGTCCTCCTTTTCCCCCATCCAGGGCTCTGAGATGTGACAGTCCCTGTTAGATTGGGGGGAGCTACCCTCCAGTTTAGGAGACAAATCCAGGAAGAAACTTAGCTGTTATTCTAATTTTAGGGTTAGAATAAGGCCCAGTACTTGCTGATTGGGGGCTGGCTCAAGAAAAAACATTAGACAAGCAAGGGGTTCTCCGCTGTGGGATGGGGGCAAGTAGAATTTCAGGAGAGGGGATGTACAAGGGTATTGATGTGGGGCTAGAGCCTCAATGAGTTTCTTGTTCTTCCTAGGATGGAGGGCTACCAGGGACCTCAGAGCTTATCGGGCTAAGCTGCTCATTTGAGAAAAAGGTTAACTGAGACAAAGAGCAGGGTAGAGACATGGCCAAGGTCACACAGCCAGGACGGGGCAGACCCAGGCCTGGAGCCCAGATCTCTCTTGCCTGCCAAACTAGGCTCTCCCTCCTCTGACTGCCAAGCTTTATGGTCTAAAGGTGCCTGGGAAGGTATTCCCCAGAAGCAAAGGGGCAGGTTCCCCATAGAGCTGGGGTTCTGGGACTATATAAGGTTAAGTGAATGTCAAACCAAATCCCCTTTTCCCCAGCTTTGTGCCAAGCTGGCAAGCACACTTAGGAGAGAGACCCTTAGAAAACCCCATGCCTTCACTGAATGAGTTCCTTCTGTTTGTGAAATAACAGAGATGACTCCCAGCTGCTTCACTCAGAGTGTGACTTGAACATTTTTCCTGGGGCTTGGACGTGATAGCCTACTCAAGATACATTTTTCCTGCCCTCAAGGAACTCCCAGGCTAGTGAGGAAAAAGTTTGTCTTGGACATGCCCAACATGGCAGTGGTGGCAAAGCCTTGGCCAAAAGAGGCAAACCCTGGAGAGGCAGGGTTAGGAACTGCTGGGTGGGGATGAGGTCAGTGGCCGTTGAGCTTTCAGTGATGGGAAGGAAAGTGCAGATCATGGACAAAATAGAGGCTGCAGAAGGAGTTCTGGGAATTAGGGTTGAAAAAGAAGCAGACTTTCGGGGCCCTTTCCTTCCCCACGCCTTGCCACTTAGTAGATCAGTGGGGTTCTGCCACCATAGAGGGGGGACTTCTTCCCCAAGCTGCATAGAGCAGCCCCATGTATATGTATCAGTAAGACTGTGCCCTGAGGGAAACAGGCTGAGAAGACCAGAAGCAGGAGTTAAATCCAAAACAGTGTCAAAAAGAAGTTTCCCAGAATTGCCATCAACACTTTGTCAACATGGGCAAACTGACGGGCACCAATGCTGGAGTGTAATGGAATATAATAGTTAATAGAAATCTAAATCTAAAGAAAGGCACAAACCAACACATGCTGCCACACTTACACACACACACACACACACACACACACACACACACACCCACACACACATTCTTTGTCTTCATATACATGAGTTTTTACATATTTCCTATATTCCATTTACTTAAATATGGACAATATAGATCATGTTTGTTTTTCAAGACATGCTCAATATCCAGGGAGTAATAATAAACCCAGATAAAATTGACTTTTCCCATTTAGATCACCATAAGATGCTCTAACATTCTTTTCTTCGAAGCAAAGCTGAATATGTTTCTGCTTTAGCATTATAATTATTAGAACAACAATTTAGTCCTATAAACTGGTATATCAATCTCCAATTATTCTCAAATTGATTTTAGGAAGGACTGAAATTTTAAATAGCTCAAATCTGTATTTTATTTGTTTATCGGTATTTTATTATATGAGCTCATGTGCACTCCAGGATTAATCTATGACATAAGGATTTAATATTGTATTTGTACTGATAATCTGCCATGATTGTAGAAATTGGCCATAGAAAGACAATAGAAACATTACTCAGTAAGGGGAAAAGATTCCTATCAGTTCCAGGCTAGGCTCATAGACGCAGTCAGTTGTATTAAGCCAGGCCTAAAAGATATTTTCTATTCAATAGGAAATGTCATACTGGAGAAACTGAGTCAGACCATGGCAAGAATCGTTCTTTCATCCTTATTCATGAGACCTCCACATATAGTTTATATTGAGTGTATGCTTCCTTAATAGGAATTCCTTAAGGATCAAAACTGGAATCTTACTCAGAACACTGCCCATCACAGCCCCATCAAGTCTAACAGCAAATTCCAGTCATTACAGCTTCAGAGATTCCAATGGATTCAGTTACTAAGGATCACGTCTCCTTGATAGAGATGAAAAAAGCAAGGTCTGTAATTTTATATTCTACAATATGCCACATTTTAGGTCAGCTCTGAAGGGGCATCTTCCTTCTAGATATGCTTCTTAACACAAGATAGAGCTATTAGAGGAAGCATTATATTAAGAACACACAATTCACCTGAAACGAGAGAATTTTACTTGTTGCATCATGACGACACGCATTGGAAAATGACTCTTTGTCTTTCTTAATAGTATTGGTTTGCTTCAAATAATTTTGACGTAAAATTCTTCATTCCATTTTGAAAATTGTGTCCAAACTTTCACTAGGTGATAACCTCCCACATATACCCTACCCCTTACAAGGTTTCATGGCCTTCTTGGTGATTCAGAGGAGAAGCTTAAAGGATCCCTCATTATACTAGCATGTATTTATTACTTAATCAAAAATCACCAATAGGGTTCATCTTCTTTTGTATTTGCCTTTCTCAATGGAATTTGTTCTGTGAGGAGAAAAACAGGGACATAGCAGCATTAGCTCTGTTTGATTTCAGGCATGAGTCACAGGTAGTCAGTTGTATGACAGGATTTCATAGCTAGGCTCAGAATTAACCAAGACCAAGATTGGGATAGGTCAATAGAATCCGACCTTCACCTAGGCAAGGTCGTTCTCTGAACTGTCCAAGGGACAGCCATCTATCAGTGGCGGTCCTCAGACTGCAAGTACATGGCATTTGCCTTGAATGATGAACCAGCAGCCTTAGGAGGGATCAGACACTTAAAACTGTATTTAAGACTCAGAAGAGCAGCAAGTTTAAATCCCAAGAGGCTCTTCCTCAAATAGCAAGAGTTCACTAATTACAGCTTAGGGCTACATAATCGTTTTCTCATTTATTAGACTCAAAATTTCATCTAGAATTTCTGAACTATTCACGAATTTCATCTGTTCCCAATTATTCCTCTCTGATGGTCTACAGATAAAGCCAAAGGGAGAACATCAGGCCAGTTCTAGAACACACTGAGATGAAACTCCTGTCAGAGCCCATACAGAAACACGAGTCAGACCTGGACGTAGATCCTTTGGTGAAAACTATGATATCACAAGGAGCTGTGGCTTTAGAACTGAGAAATAGTCCATCCTCGATTCCGGATTGACTTGGACAAATACTTTTTTTTTTTTTTCTGAAAGTGCTTGAAGGGATCCAAGTTAGCAGATGACTGCCAGTTGGAGAAATGGTTGTTATATTAGTTGCCACTGGGGTGGTGTCTGGAGCGGCCCACTCTTGCTTCATTGAATCTAGTTTCCTTTGTTTGTCACAAGGACAAACTTTATGAACTAAAAAAGTATACCTGGGGATAGAAGTTCTGGAGAGGAATGACTTATTTTCCCCAGATATGCAGACTCAAGAGACTTGTGTGGCTTTGTATTGCTGTTTCTCTTTCTTCACCACAAGTTCATCTATCGTGAATAGTTGGTTCAAAATAATAGCATTAAAATATAATTATATGAGTTTCCAAATGATCCCAAATGACACCCACTTACTCTTCAAAAGTTTTATTTCTCCACATTGGATGTGAGAGCCCCTAGTTCCTCACAAAGCAGCACTGAAGAGTTTTATGATACCTTCTCATCAGGGTTCATCCCAAGGAACTTCATAGACAAAGATGTCTTAGGACTTCACTACACATTTCTTCCAATAATAACTCATTTCTTCTTGTTATTATTTAGTTAAAAACAAAATATACTCTAGTAATCTTACAGAAAATACTTCATCATATAATAGTATTATGACTTAAAAGAAGAAGAAACTTAGTTTAACAGCTTTCCTTAGCCTTCTTTTATTTCAGACATCACCAATCAGATGATCAAAGTTTAGTTAAATACCTTTCAAATGTATCAATTCACTGAAGATCATTTATCTTATTACCCACTGGCATTTTCGTGCTAATTAGAGTGGCTTATGTTCTGGAAGTCTGCATTGTGGGCTTCAGTGAAGGACAGGCCCCCCACCAAATTTGGGGCAAACTGGGATGCACATTGAGCAAGGTCAGCCTGAGAAAGTTCCATGCCCTCCTTGAATGGGTTGCTTCCATTTGGGAAATAAGGGGAAATTCCCCCTAGAGCTTTCACTGTAAGACCTGCTTGAACATGTTCATGGAGCTTAGAGCCTACACACCTTCACTCTTTCCTGCCCTCAGAAATATGTCGATCTCAGTCAAAGAAGGTGTGACTTAGACATGCTGAATATTACAGCAATGCCAAAGTCTTGGTCAGAGGAAGCAAGTTTTAGAGACCAGGATGGAAGACTGTTGGGGGGGCTGGTTTAGGCAGCAGTTCAGCTTTCAGTGCAAGTTACCAACAAAACAGAGGCTGCAGAAGGGAGCTCTGGAGATCAGTCTGGGAAAGAAAGCCCCAACTGCCCCTTGACCAGAGCCCGGGGCCCTTTCCTTTCCCAAGCTGGGCACTGCCGTGGGGGTTTGCACACAGGGACAGAGGGATCCTCCCCACCACCTGAAGGCAAACTGAATGGAATGGCAGTTCATACAAGCACACATTCAGGCAGAGAAACTCTCACTCCTACCCTTCCATCCCCACACACGGGACCCCGCAATTAACACTTTGATAGAGAATTTTCATCTATATCAGGTTGTAATCATGGAGAGGAGACAAAAGAGTTCTAAAATGCCTTCAGAGATCTTTGAATGACTTAGGACAGACAGGGGAGCAAAAAGCAAAAGAGACTGAAAACCTCACCTCCTAAAGACAATCTCGTGGAAAAGGCTGCTGAAAGATTGAAAACACTTCTTCACAGATCAAGATTTCTATCTTCCCTTTGTATAGTGACATGTCTGAGGACGCCTTTCTCCTCAGCACAGATCCCTGCATCTCAGCAGTAATATGTCCTCTTGGTGCCGTGAATATATGAATTCTTTCCTGTATTCCTGGCTATTCATATGGCATTACTTATATATCACCTCTCTCTCTCTTTATATATATATAAAATCATATTATTTCTACATTCACATATAGGAGCAATCATTTCCTCACTGCATATAAAATCATTTTGCCTCTATGTGTCATATACATGATGAATGATATATTCTCACTATATGTTGGCACATGTGAGCATTGAGAATGTCTTTGTACAATTCCTTTGTATGTCATTTGGGAGTGCTCGTTCCCCTTATATTCCTCCATAGAGAAATGCCCTTATTTTCTGTCCATATCCTCACGTGTGGGTGCCAGGATAGTCACTGTGTATGGACACAGCGTCATCTCCGAAAAGGGAAGAAGCAGTGGCTACTGAGAGGAATGGGGAAGGCAGAGGAGGCCTCTTCTTGCCCCCGTATAGAAAGAGTGTCTATGTCCCCACAACACATCCATGCACATACGTGTAATACGGAAAGTCATTCAGTACCCGCAAAGGGAAGCAGAAGGGCCCTGGCCAGGGAGGGAGGAGGAAATGAGTGTAATAAGATATTGGGAGAAAGGAAAAGGAGCATTGGGAGGAGAGAGGGAAGGGAGATGTGTGTGTGTGTGTGTGTGTGTGTGTGTGTGTGTGTGTGTGTGTGTGTATAGCAATATAATGCTGTGTGTGCACCTCTGTTCTTATAGATAGATATATAGGATTTAAACAGAATCCAGAAAGAGGAATGGAGAGAGACAATGGAAGCTACAGAGACAATGCGTAAATAGAGGAAATATTTGAGCCCCCATGGATAGGAATACATAAAACGCAGAGGTTTAGGAGGGGGCTAGAGGGCCGCCTGCATAGACAGCAGGGAGCCGCCGGGCATCAGTCCGGGTCTCTGGGGCCTTCTCCCTCCCTGTCCAGCTCCAGCAAAGGGAAGGCAGAAAATCCGGCTGTGAGCTCGAGCCATCTAAAGCAGCTATGGGACAGGACATGCGGCCCAGAAGGCCTTTGGGGAGGGGGAAAGGCGCAGGAGAGGCTGTGGGAGGAGGGGAGGCTGCTGCTGGGGAGACAGATGATGTCATATCTGGTGAGGGGCAGTGGAGGGAGGAGGACGGTGGTGATTGGACGGCTCCTGCTGCAAAAAGATGGCTGCTGACGTCCACAAGCATCAACCCTGGACTGGGAGGGGGAGGAGGGACCTTGGCCAGACTTAGTTGGGCTTGTCTGCTGACTGCTACAGGTGACAGTGGTTACCTGAGATGGCCGCCCCAAGCCCCGTGAGGCTTGGGCTCCGGGGCGTGGGACTCAAGGGGTCAGGAAGCATAAGCCCCAGGAGGCCCTCCGGCCAATAAGAGCAATCGCTCCCCAGGGGACTTTGTCTTCTCCCCCTCCCAGGCCTCTGAGATGGGCCAGGCCCTGTGAGGTTAGGGCTGGGCTCCTCTGGCTCAGGAGGCGGGTCCAGGGAGAACAGAGGGGTTTACTCCAATCTATGGGGTCCCAATACAGGCAGAGTGTCCTGCGAGGTCTGCTCTGAGGGAAAGCCTTCCACTAGCGGGGGTCTCTCAGCCAGCTGGCTTCAGCCTGGGGGGGGAGGGTGGATTGGGGGTAGAGTCTGAATGGGCTTATTGCGTTGGAATAGAGAGAGCATGTAGGAGCACTCAAGTGTGAATAGAGAGAATGGGTACAAACATTAATACGTTCATATACATGAATGAATATAGAAAATATAGGTAATGATAGATATGAATAAAGAATATGCAAATACTCTAACACAGGAATAGAGTGATTAGAGGTAGAATAGACATGAACAGAGAGAATGTAGAAATCATATCAATGAATTTATAGAAAAACAAATGAATTTCTGTAAATAGAAATAAGGCAAAAGGAAGCTTTTCTTTACGTATGATATAAATATATATATATTTCCTACATATGTAAGAGCCTTTATGGAATCAGAAGAGCCCCAGGCTCCAGGACTCATGCCTAAGATAAGGAAATGGGACTTAACTGGTCTCTGGGAGACAATCTCCTTCTACCCTCCTGGGTTCTGAAGAGGGACAGTCTGTGATATGGAGGGAGAAGGAGGCAACTGGACTTCTGGAGGCAGTTCCAGGGAGAACCATCGATTTTATTTTAATCTGTAAGGTTAGAATAAGCCCAGAAAGTGCAGACAGAAGGGCTGCCACAAGGGAAAGCATTAGACAGCAGGGTTTTCTCAGCCAGAGGTGAGGACTAGTTTACTACTAGTGGAGGGGGACAGAGCCTGGCTATAAGGATAAGTTAGGGTGGGATGGAAGACTACAGAGCTTATCTTGTCCAAGCTATTCATATGGAAAAAAAGGAACAGTTACAGAGTAGAGCTGGGATTCTGGGCCTCTGCAGTTCTGCCCATGGGGTCAAGGAAAAAGTATCAGACTTTCATCCCTCAGCATTGGGCCAGCCTGGGATGCAAACTTCCAGAATGAGGCTTAGCAAAAGTCTCTCCCTTCCAAGAATGGGTTTCTTTCATTTGTGAAATAAGAGGGTGACCCCTACTTACTTCCCTCAGAGCCCTGCTTGAATATCTTTTTGGAGATTAGAGGTGATAGCCTGGGTGAGATCCTTGTTTTCTGCTCTCAGAGAATTCAATCCAGTGAAGAAAAGTGAGGCCACAAGAACGGCTTGCTGAAAGTGGGCCAGTTGAAAGTTTGGGGGAATTTTCTTCTGTAGAAAGGAAACTTCTTAGGCTGCAGAAGTGGGATCTGGGAATCAGAGTAGAAAAAGAACAAATAACCCTTTGAGCAGCGCTCAGATGCCCTTCCTTTACCTACCTTAGGCAGCTCAGTGGGGTTGTGCCCACCAGGGGAGAGGGATTCTGTGGAAACCTACCCAGATCAGCCTCATGAACATCTATCAGTCAGATTGTCCTGTGCTGGCAACAGCCTGAAGAGGCCAGAAGGACTCAAATCCAATTGTTTATCAAAATGTGGCCAGGCTTAGAAGAGAGCAACTTTACCAGGAGAGCTATAAACACTTCCCCAATAGACCCTACTAACTGCAGCCAGTAGTATAGTTACTGCAAATCTACA
The DNA here is from genome assembly GCF_048593235.1 of Sminthopsis crassicaudata. Taxonomy (NCBI): domain Eukaryota; kingdom Metazoa; phylum Chordata; class Mammalia; order Dasyuromorphia; family Dasyuridae; genus Sminthopsis; species Sminthopsis crassicaudata. The sequence goes on along the minus strand of NC_133623.1, from coordinate 74,081,335 downwards.
GGATCATCCTCCAATCTGTGTTAGCAGGGATGGAACAGGGGGTAGGATAGAAATTAGGACACACACACACACACACACTCAGAAGCATCCCAAACATACAAGCTCACACACACACACATGCACTCTTGAACCCTCAATCCAATCATTTGTTAAAGGATGTTAATACATATATCAATTTGCACTCTCTGTGAGGATACAAATGAAGTCTTAACAATACCTTCTCAAATATCTGATGGGCTTGGGAAGAAGAGAAATCAGCCAACCAAAGGCAAAACAGAATGGGAACCTTAGCTGCTGCTAAGGAAAATCTTATGGGAAAGGTTGGAAAAGGATGATGAAAAGTTTAGACACATCCCCTCATGGATGAGGATTCTTATCTTCCTGGTGTCTTTTAATATAGACAAGTAGAATCCTGTTCTGTTTACAAATCCAGACATCTGAGTCCTCCTGTGCTCTGTTTATAGATTGAATGAATATATCTCTGTTCTCCCTGTTTATTCCTATTTCAGTACTCAAAAGAGGAAATAAAAATCTCTATCCAAATGGGAGTGGAATGAGGCGAGACTCACAGAGACACTCTCAAAATTTACTTCTCTGACAACCAGTTCTTGTTGTGAAAATCAGCTCAAACCCTATAGTTCTGGCCTTATTAACAATAGAGTTATAAGGGGGAACATCAAATAGTTCAAATGAACCTTTAGAGAACTGTGATTTATAAATACTCTTTCCAGGCTCTTTCCATTTTCATCTAAATCGTACCTGAAGTAAACATTAAGTTAAACTGATGCATGTAAGAAATTCAAAATCAAACTAAATATTAAATGCCACAGAAGGCAGAAATCTTGAACTCTCCAATCTCACACACACACACACACACACACACATTTGTTTAATCTTATGATTTTCTCAAAATGTTCTCCAAATTGCAATTCTTACAAATTAACTTAATTGTTTTAGATTTCCAAATTTAAATACCACTTCCTTTAAATTAATCCCAATTAAATTTAATTATTCTATTTGGAGGAGCACAGATAAGAAGTTAATCTTCACATTAAAGCTGAGGCTATACAACATTTTTGGAGGGTGATGAACGTTCAGGACTCATACACACATATACATTTTACTTAACAGGATCTCAAGAGTGCTTTCAGAAACATCTACTCAACTTGGGAATTGGAAGGTCAGGCCGAACAGACTGAGAACCTTAACTGCTTAGGAAAAATGATGGAGGAAGATGGTTGATATTTGGACATATTTCTTCATAGATGAAGATTTTTAGTTTTTATGTGTTTTGACAGAAATGAACATTCACCTTTTCTCTCAGTATAAACATACATCTGAGTATAGATAGTTATTTTATGTATTTGTGTCTCCACATGAATGAAAATTCCTCCATAATTCTTTACTGTTAGTATTTCAGTACTCACATATTCTCTCTTTAAATGGATCAATATATGCAATATATGTAGATCCTCTCATATTGATTAGTCATATATTTTCATGAGCTACCATATATGTTACATATTTTAGGACTCATATATATGATTATTTATATATTCTCATTGTGATCATTTAAATAGCCTTTCTAGATTCCTTTACTTCCTTCCTGAGTCTGCATAGAATTCCCATTCTTCAGATACCCTTCTTTTCTCTCTATATTCCTATATGTAAATGCGGATATCCTCTGTTTATTCATAGACAGGAGTCACATTGAGTCTCTCACAGGAACAGAAACAATGGCAAACTTTTTAGTGAGATAGCAAGGACAGAGGCGGACTCGTGCCTGTATAGAGAGAATGTATACCTGCCTCGTTACCCCCAGACATCAATGAATAGAGGGAATAGGAGTACTGAGGGATCTGAACAAAAAGTGCGCATGGGAATACTCACATAGGTATGGAAAATACTAACGTTTATGAGAGGAAAGAATCATACAAATGCATGTACAGAAAGAACAAATGGCTTCCCTCACTTAGGAGTGAAGCAGAAAACCTGAGTGGGCACCCCCCCACATACACAAACACACACACACACACACACACACACATTCTTTGTCTTCATATACATGAGTTTTTACATATTTTTACATTCCCTTTAGGTAAATATGAAGGTCTTTGGGAGAAGAAAATTTAAAGGCCGGAGTAGGGGTTAAGGGTGGAAGGGGAAAATGAGCTGGAGAGATGCTGGGAGGGAGGGAGGCCACTGCGGAGAAAAAGGCGAGTGACGCGTCAAGCGGGAGGCAGTGGAGGGAGGGAATGCGGCTGAGAGTGTTGGAAAGAAGAGAAAACGAGTGGGGGAGGGAAAATGCGGCTGAGAAGGGGTTTGAAGGAAAAATAAAGAGCCTGGGAGGGTGTGGGGGCGGGAAGGGGAAAGGAGCACAATGGGATGTGAGGGGGAAGGGATGCTGTTTCCAGGGAGACGGGTGAGGAGGACGTCAGCTGGGGACCAACGGAGGGAGCGGCGGGATTGGCTGGAGGAGGACTGCAGCGTTACCAAGGGGAGACTGACGTCACCGGCCAATAGTGCTCGGCCGGAAGCGGCCCGCCTCGGCAGGCTCAGCTCCGATTGGCCGCTGCCTCGCTGGGGGCGCCGAGAGTCGGAAACGCGTAAGTGAGACGTGAGAGAGGCCGGGGGCCGCCCAAAGCCCACCCGAGAGAGGCCGGGGGCCGCCAAAGCCCCCCTTCCCCCCCTCCCGGGCTCGAGCTCCCGAAACATGAGGCCCGGAGCCGAGCGCTCCTGCCCGTGCTCCTGCTGGCCTGTGACCTTCCCCTCCGCCAGGCAGAGTTCTGTAAGATGGCGGGAGGGAGGCCTCTGGGATTCAAAAAGCGAGCGCCCGGGGAGCATTATCGCCAAGCTTGGGTTCAATTAAAGGCAGAACTTACTGAGCGGAGGCTGCCCCGAGGGAGAGCAGTGGCAGCAGAGATCTCTCAGCGGGGGTGAGAACTAGTCTCCTTTTACGGGTGGGGAGGAGGAAGGTTCTGGATGTGGGAATGCCCTGGTGGGTCTGGATAGGATGGAGGCCTGCAAGACACCTCAGAGCTCGAGGGCCGCAAGCTCCTTCTTTGGGAAAGAGAGTCCCCGAGGCCGAGAGGAGGCAGGGGCGTGGCCAAGGCCACACAGCCAGTAGGAGGCCGTCCCAGGCCCGGAGCCTCGGTGGTTGTGGCCGCCAGAATAGCTGGCTTCCATCTTGGCCTCTTCCTATTCTGACAGCCAACCTACAGCCCCTGGTAATGAGCTCCCCAGAAGCAGGGAGTCAGGTTCCCCATAGAGCTGGGGCTTCTGGGAGTCCTTAGGTAATCCCACTGTGGGGCTGTTATAAGAAAACTGAGCCCCCCCCCCCCCAGCATTGGGCCCTCCTAGGATGCACCCTTGACAGGGAAAGTCCAAACAAATGCCATGCCTTCCCTGAAACACGTTTCTCTCATTTGTGAAAAAAAAGGGGAATGATCCCTCCTTCCTTCCCCCAGCCCTACTTGAACATTTCTCTAGGGCTTGGTGCTATTACCCTAATCTGGGTCCATTTTTCCCGTCCTCAGAGAACCCCCACTTTAGTGAGTTGAAAAATGTGCCTTTTGCGTTCCCAGTGTGGTAGCAGTCAGCAAAGCCTTGGCCAGAGGAGACAAACCCTGGAGAGGCAGGAGGTGCTTGGTGGAAGTGGGTTGGCTGGCACTGGGGCTTTCCCTGATCAAAAAATACAGATTATTCATGGAACAGAGCTGGAAATTTTCATTAATGGAAAAGGACTTGCTTGAGCTGCAGAAGGTAGCTCTGGGACCAGAATGAGAAAGGAAGTACAAATGACATCTTGAGCAGAGCTCAGGTCCTTTTTACAAGTCATTGGAGTTCTGTCCGCCAGAAAAAGAGGGCTTCTCTCTCAACCTGCACCCATCAGTCTCATGGACATTTATCACTAAGATCAACTCCTGTTGTAAACAGTCTGAAGAGGCCAGAAGCAGGAGTCAAACCTAGTTGTTTCATAAAATGAGGCTAGAATTATAGGAGAGTAACTTCATTAAGAGAATTGTGAGCACTTTCTCCACAAACCCAAACTGAATGGAGCAAATAATGAGAGGGGAAAGAAAAGCACAACATAGAAAGATATGGCCTGGGCCCAACACACTCCAATCTAACCTATTCCAGAGTTTTAGCAATGATGGAACAGAGGTGAGCCTGGAAAACAGGACAAACTCATAGACATACAGACACCCAGAAATACACACATTCCTACATTTTCACAGACACTGGGATAGAAGTTTGGCAAACATACCTTCATGCATAGAAGCATTCACTCCTACCCTTACATACCCATACTTGTGATCCATCAATAAATGATTTGATAAAAAAAATTTTCTATATCACTAATCACGATGAAGATACAAGAGATGATCTCAAAAGTGCCTTCAGAAATCTGAGTGGCTTAGGATGATGAGGGCAGCCAAAGGTAAAACAGGCTGAGGCCCTTACTTCCTAAGAAAAATCCTATGGAAAAGTCAGGTAGAAGATTTTAAAATATTCACTTCTAAATGGGAATTCCTTTTATTCCATTTGGATGTTGACATGTCTGAGGCTTCACCTCTTCTCTGCACAGATCCCTACATCTGGGCACATTCTTTGTGGAGTGAATGAATGAGTTTTCTTCTACGCTCCTGCTTATTCGTATGCCAAGTACTCCTATATACACTCTATATATGTATGCGTATATAAATGGGTTTCTCCATATTCTTTCTATTTTCATATATATATAACAGCAATCATTTACTCACTGCATATAACTAATTTTCTCTTGTGAATCATATATATGATGACACATGTATGTTCCTTTATGTTCTTATATTTGACCATTTATGGAGTTTTTCTGTGTTCCTATATGAGTACTGCATTTCTGAGTACTCATTTACATCCAATGCCTCCATAGAGAGAGATATGCTTATTTTCCATCTCTATTCCTAGTATGAGTACTAATACACTTACTGTATACAGACATGGTGGTTCGTATATTCTCCAACAGGGAGAGAAGCAGTGGATACTTTGAGGAATATGGAAGATATAGGAGACCCCTTATCCTTGTATAGAAAGAATGCTATACATACCTACATAAATGAGTATATACACAGATACATGCACATGCAAATGACAAGGACAGTCATTCAGTACTCATGAGGAGGAGCAGAGAGAAAATGAAAGATACAGAGGCAATGAATATATAGAGGAAATATTCAAGGAAAAAATACAGAAAACCCCTGGGTTTTGGGGAAGGGAACAGAAGACTGTCCACACAGACAGCAGGGGATTGCTGGGCATCAGTACTGGTCCCTGGGTTCTCTTCCTGATGGGGGTGTGAAACTGTATTCCCTTTTGATCTGTAAAATTAACACTCTGAAATTCTGTCCCCTTTGATTCCTGACTCCATAGAGTCTGAGAGAGAGCCTATCTTCCCCAGGCAAGTTAAACATCGATATTCAATTGGAAATCTTAGTTAAAAGCACTCTATTGATCTTTTGGGGGTGCCACTTTTTCAGGGAATTCCAGATTCTTTTTTTTTTTTTTATTATATATATATATATATATATATATATATATATTTTATAATATTATCCCTTGTATTCATTTTTCCAATTTACCCCCCCTCCCTCTATTCCCTCCCCCCGACGACAGGCAATACCATACATTTTACATGTGTTACAATATAGTCTAGGTACAATACATGTGTGCGAATATCATTTTCTTGTTGCACAATAAACATTAGAATCCGAAGGTACATGCAACCTGGGCAGACAGATATTAGTGCTAACAATTTTCATTCCCCTCCCAGTGTTTCTTCTCTGGGTGCAGCTACCTCTGTCCATCATTGATCAACTGGAAGTGAGTTGGATCTTCTTTATGTTGAAAATTTCCACTTCCATCAGAATACATCCTCATACAGTATTGTTGTTGAAGTGTACAGTGATCTTCTGGTTCTGCTCATTTCACTCAGCATCAGTTGATTTAAGTCTCTCCAGGCCTCTCTGTATTCCTCCTGCTGGTCATTTCTTACAGAGCAATAATATTCCATAACCTTCATATACCACAATTTACCCAACCATTCTCCAACTGATGGACATCCATTCATCCTCCAGTTTCTAGCTACAACAAAAAGAGCTGCCACAAACATTTTGGCACATATATGTCTCTTTCCGCTCTTTAGTATTTCTTTGGGATATAATCCCAGTAGTAGCGCTGCTGGGTCAAAGGGCATGCACAGTTTGATAACTTTTTGGGCATAATTCCAGATTGCTCTCCAGAATGGCTGGATTCTTTCACAACTCCACCAGCAATGTATTAGTGTCCCAGTTTCCCCACATCCCCTCCAACATTTGTCATTATTTGTTCCTGTCATCTTAGCCAATCTGACAGGTATGTAGTGGTATCTCAGAGTGGTCTTAATTTGCATTTCTCTGATCAGTAGTGATTTGGAACACTCTTTCATATGAGTGGATATAGTTTCAATTTCTTCCTCTGAGAATTGTCTGTTCATATCCTTTGACCATTTATCAATTGGAGAATGGTTCGGTTTCTTATAAATTAGGGTCAGTTCTCTATATATTTTGGAAATGAGACCTTTGTCAGAACCTTTGTTTTTAAAAATATTTTCCCAATTTGTTACTTCCCTTCTAATCTTGTTTGCATTAGTATTATTTGTACAGAAACTTTTTAGTTTGATGAATTCCAGATTCTTGAAAAAGATCTTGGTCTGATAATCAGCTCCATCTGCCCACAGCCCCCCACCGAGATGGCTCATTTCTTTGCAGAGGCCCAAAAGCAGGACCACGCCTCGTCAAGGAACCTCTCTTCCTTGGCATAAAGGCCTGGCAGGACCCCTGCCCACTGTAAGGACATTCTCTTCTCAGCAAAAAAAAACTTTTATTTCTCTGCCACTGAGGAAGTCGGTCTCCTAGCAAAGCTGACCTCTGCACTGCCAATAAACTTCCTTTTTTGTCAGGCTAATATTTCGGATTCGTGAATTCTTTCACGTAGGACCTGCACTGACAGAAAGGGGATTCCCACAACTCTCTCTGATTGCCACTAGAACCCCATCATCCCTCCCTGCCCAGCCCCTGGAACCATAGAAGTCACAAAACTCTGCTGGCAGCTTGAGCTAACTGTAGCAGCTGGAAGAGAGAAGTGAATCTGTGAAGGCATTTAGGGAGGGGGAAATGAGCAGGAGAGGGAGACTGATGACACAATATCTGGTGAGGGGCAATGGAGGGAGGGACGTGTAGGCGATTGGATGACTCCTGCTTAACTAAGGTGTCGCTGAACATCATGGGGAGGGGGAAGCACCTTGCACAGACACAGCTCTGCTTGTCTGGTGGCTCCATGAGGACCTCAAGAGGTGAGAGTGGTTTTCTGAGATGCGAGGGAAGCATCCCAATACCCCCCCCCAGGTTCAGGCTCCTGAGCAGGGGAGACGAGTGTTCAGGAATTATAATAAGCCCCAAACCCCAGGACTCATCCCCATGATAAGTGGGGCCTCACTGATCCCTTAGGAGAGCTTTCCTTCTACCCTCCTGGGCTCTGAAGTGGGCCAGTCTTTGTAATATGAGGGGAGAGGATGAGATCTCCAATTCAGGAAGCAGGTCCAGAAGAATCTTAGATTTTATTTCTTTTTAAGGTTAGAAAAGCACAGAAACAATGGAGGCTGCTAAAAGGGAAAGCATTAAACTAGCAAGGTTTTCACCGCCCAAAATTGAGGGCTAATTTACTACCATTGTTGTGGTCCGGGCAGGGTTCTATCTTTGAGAGTAGGGTTGTGGGCTTGTAGTTTGGGATAGGATGGAGGGCTACAGGAGACTTCAGAGCTCATCTGGCCAAGCTCCTTATTTGAGAAAAAGGGAAATTGAGTTTATGAGGAAGGCAAGGACATGGGATGAAAGTTAGGACATAAACACTCCCCCCCCAAAAAAAAACAACTTGCAGAAACATAAAAACTCACAAACACAAATACACTAGGGAATAAAAGAACAAAGGGTTCATGGGATATAATTTAGGACATATACACACACAGAAACCCAGGCTCCCAAACTTACACACACACTAATGCACCAGTGATAGAATATAAATAGCATGGAAGTTTGGAGAATCACTCACACTCACACAAATATACACTTGTACTCTTACAGATATACACATATACTTGTAAACCCTCAATCCAATTACTTGATTAAAAAGATTTAATATATATGAATTAATAATCACCTTGTGAACACAAAAAAGGGTTTTACACAAATGCCTTCAGAATTATCTGCATTGGCTTAGTTGGTGCAGAGGTCAGAGAGCCAAAGACAAAACAAAGCTGAGAAGCTTCATTCTGAAAGAAAATCTTATGGAAAAAAGATGATGGAAGATTTAGACACATTTCCTTACAGATGAAGATTCCTCTCTTCCATTTATATTTTAATATAGACAAGCCAAATCTTTTCTCTATATGCCTGCATCTGAATATTACTATGCTTTGTTTATGGATTGAATGAATACTCATCTATACTCACTGGTTATTCATATTGGGATACTCAAATATTCTTTATATATGTATACATATATGTATACACACATGTATAAATATGGGTTTCCTTATATACTCTCTTTATTCACATATATATGAGCAGCCAAGTATTCTGGGCATGTAAATAAGTACATTTAGACGATTTATATAGTCTCTTATGACTCATTATTATTTGTTCTAACTATATGTTTACATACATGTACACTCATATATCTTGCTATATTCCTCTACTAGTACTTCAGTCATGAGTAGGCCCTCACCCCATATTCCTTTCTGCACAACTACCCTAATTCTCTGTCTATATGAGTTCTATACTGCTCAGACACAGGAATCTTCATAAATTATCTCACATGGAGAGAATTGTACAGTACTTTTCGGAATAGAGAGACGATATGGAAGAACTCTTACACACTATAGATTATGGGAACAGAGGGAGAGGATTATTATAAATATATTTGTAAATGGAAAGAATATGGCTTCTCATACAGAGTGAATGTGAGTATTCATTGAAGCTTAAAGAGAATGATTAATAATATAAATTTAATTAAAGAAAGCAAAAAATAAATGCTCAGGACAGGCCCAAGAATGAAAAGAAAGAATATGAATGGGCAGTCATACATACATACACACTATGATACATATATTTTTAACCTACACAACAAATACTTCATCTTCACATGTATGACTGACCATGTCATCTTTATTCTTTGATATAATTATGAATTTATGGAAAGAGACTGTCGGGATCAATATATATGAATACATATAGATGAATATAGACAAATGTATAAATAAAATATGAGTTCTTCCCTTTATATAGGATTATTTAAACTACATATATAAATCCATATAGGCAATGTGATAAAAAGTCATCGGGCACTCATAAAGAGGAATTGTGAGAGAAGGGGCTATTACTCCCTCGCATGAACACACAGAGGAAAGATGTGAGCCCTCATGGATGAGAAGGCACAAAGCTCAGGAGTCCCTTTCCACGGACAATTGGGAATCAATCCTGGTCCTGTCCTTCCCTGCCCAGCTCCTGCAATAACAAATCAGAACCCCCGCTGGCAGCTGGAGCCAAGTATAACAGTAGGGGAGGGGAAGAGAGCCCGGGAAGTTATTTAGGGAAGGGGAAATGACCAAGAGGGTGTTTTGGGGGAGGAAGGGATAAGTCCAGAAAGACTGGTGACATGATATCTGCTGAGGGACAGTACAAGGAAGGGGCGCTGGTGATTGGACGGCTGCTGGTTTATGGAGGTGGGTGCTGACGTCACCAAACAATCAGCGCTCTGCGGGGGGGGGGGGGGGGGGGAAGCTCCGCTTGTCTGGTGGTTACATGAGGACCCCAAGAGATGAGAGTGATTATCTGAGAAGCCAAGGAAGCATCCCAAAGCCCCATGAGGCTCCTGAGCAGAGCCAGATCAAAAAGCATAAGCCCCAGACCCCAGGATTCATTCCTTTGATAAGGAAACTGGGTCTCACTGGTCCCTATGTGACCTATGTGACCTTCCTGCGCTCTGTGATGTGGGGGGAGGGGTGGGAACTTTAGTTCAAGTAGCAGGTCCAGGAAGAATCATAGTTTTTATTTATTCTTAAGGTTAGAATAAGCACAGAAGATGCTGACTAGGGGCTGCTACAGGGGAAAGCATTAGACTAGCAGAGTTTTCTTAAGCCAGTGTTTGGGTCTAGATGGCTAGCACTGGGGGTGGGGGTTCTGGCTTTGAGGGCAGGGCCTGCGGGCTCTAGGCTGGGGAGGATGCAGCACTAGCAGAGACCTCGGAGCCGTCTGGCCCAGGCCCTCCTGAGGAAAAGGAAAAGCGGCTTCTAGAGAAGGGCGGGGACATGGTCAGTACCACTTCCCTCCTACCTGCCAGGCTAGCTGGCTTCCACCTTGGCCTCCTCCCCCTCCTCCTCCCACAGTCCAGCTGCAGGGGCTGAAGGCGCTGGGAAGCTTGTCCTCAGAAGGGGAGGAGCAGCATCCTCACAGAGCTGAGCCTTCTGGGCATCTGAAGTTTCCTTAAAAGTAGCCAAGCTTCCATCCCCAGCCTGGGATGCCCATGTACCACAAGGAGCCTTAGCAACCGCCATGCCTCCTTCCATTTATGACCTAGGGATGATGCCGGGTTACTTCGCTCACGTGGAACACTTTAGGGGGTTGAAAGGTGTTAGTCTAGGCAAGGTGACCTTCCTACCCTCAAAGCATTCCGAGGCTATTGAGGGGAAAGCTGGACATGCCCACTATGGTACTGGTGGAAAATTCTTGCCAAAAGCAGCAAGCTTTGGATGAACAGCTTGGGGTTGCTGCTGGGTTGGGGTTGGCTGAGGGGCAGTTGGGCTTGCAGGTGCAGATGGTCCACAGAAGGGAGTGGGGAATTTTCATCTGTGCAAAGGGACCCATTGGGCTGCAGAAAGAGTCTCTGGGAATCAGGGTGGGAAAGGAAGAACAAATAACCCCGTGCCCAGAGCTCATGTGCCCTCTGCTTTCCCACACTGAGCAGCTCAATAGGGTTCTGTCCCCCAGAGAAGGAGGGCTTTCTCCCCCAACCTGCACAAACAACCCTCGTGTATTGCTCAGTCTCTCTTCCTGCTGCCAACAGTCTGAAGAGGCCAGAAGCAAGAGCCAAATTCACATGTCAAAATCAGACCAGGAATAAAGGAGAGAAACTTCACTAGGAGGGCTATAAACACTTCCTCACTCAGCCCAAACGGATTGCAGCAAATGCTGTTGCCAAAAGCAGTCTCAAGGAAAGCACAACACAGAAAGATATGGACTCTGATAAACATCCTCCAGTCTGATCCATTCCAAGGTTTTATCAATGATCCCCAGGATGAGGTGGGATGGAAGTTTGGACATAAACACACACAGACACAGAGACACGTCCTACTCTTACTCACCCACATTACACTCAGGAATCAGAGAGCATTCAATACATGGGATGTAAATCCGGACACAGAACAGACATGCCGCCACACTGATGCTTACTGATTGGCCAATGACGGGTCAGGGGATGGAGAGAAAGTTAGGATATGCATAGTCACACACTCAGAAATACTGAACCTTTCACACATAATACAGAGACACACATATGCATCCTGCAATAATTTATAAAAATTAGTTGATCTCAATTAGTAATGATGGAGAAGAAACAAAGTGGTGTGGTTAACCGAAAATATCATCACAAGTCCTGATACATGCATCACAACTGGATTTCTTACAAGAGAGAGAAACTTTCTGTGGAGCCCTAAGCAAGAGCAAAGGGTTCACAATCAAAGCAGAAGCTTGCCTTCTTCCGAGATTATCAAAAAGGAAGGTGCAGGAAACAGAAATCTCTATCTGAATGGGAGGGTGGAGAAAAGGGGCCATAGGAATGGGAAAGAATTGCATTGTTCTAAGGGGAGGTAGAAAAATGGCAGAAGCCAAATTATTTTTCCCTCGGGAGTCACTAGACCATGAAAACAGGATGGTCTACTTCTCTACAAGGGCCTGAGCTGCTCAAGCACTTTCTGAGTCTTCTATAGACTGGCACCTGTGTTGACTTCCAAGAGAACACAAAAAGTCCAGATTGAGGATGCAAACAATAAATCCTCTCAGTTGACAACAAATTATATACCTGATAAGTTCAGGTCTTCCCACCTGTTCTGGATCCAGTGTTTTCTGGAAAACATGGCAGTGGATTCTGTAACTTTGTGTATTTCATGTTTCTTCTGAGCAAATTCAATTCTGTTTTGCTCATAGAGCATAGCACCTTCTCTGATGAGGGCACGCCATGCTGGGCGGTCCTATGCCAGTGTCTCCCATGTCATATAATCGATTCTAAAGTTCTTTTGTTTTTTTTTCTGAGGCTGGAGTTAAGAGACTTGCCCAAGGTCACACAGCTAGGAAGTATTAAGTGTCTGAGACCAGATTTGAACTCAGATCCTCCTGAATTCAAGGTTGGTGCTCTATCCACTGGGCCACCTAGCTGCCCCAATTCTAAAGTTCTTGAGAGAGACCTGGAGAGTGTCTTTGTATCTCTTTTCCTGACCACTTGTGAGCACTTGCCCTGTGTCAGTTCTGCATAAAATTGTCTTTTTGGTAAGCATACATGTGGCATTTGAACAATGTGACTGGTCCAATGGAGCTGTGCTCTCTGCAGCAGAGTGGAAATGCTTGGCAGTGTAGTTCGAGAAAGGACCTCAGCGTCTGACATTTTATCCTGCCAGGTGATTCCTAAAACAATTCAAATGCATAAATTTTTCCTTGTAAAAATTTCATTTTCAATCTGACTGAGCCTAGACAACAAAGTATTATTAGCTGAAAGCTAGATAGCTGCTCAGCAGTTTTGACTGCTCATTATTGGTCCTTGACATTTAGTTTACATGCATATTTATTCTGTTGTAAACCAGTATATCACTTGAAGAATGTTTATAAAGAAATTTTTTTATATTTTAAATGCAAAAATCCCACATGGTTATCTATTATGACATGACATGAGTCATAAACTCTTAAAAGATTCATTATAATTTTTAAAAAGAGGTTTCTAAATGGAGAAAACTTTGCTAACTATTTCTGTACAGTACTTGAAAAAATAATATTTGCATACAAAGACCTTCTGGGTTAGACTATTGTCCTTTAAGACATGATTGTTGGAATAGAAGGATTCAGACAAGAAATTATATAAGCTGAAAATTGTATTCCACATATATTGTATTATAGCATGCTCCTGGAAGAATTTAATGTACTATGGAAAGGTCCCATGAATCTATTTATTCTTAATGTAATAAGCATGGTATTAAGCATGTACTACATGCATGAATTAGGGGAATAAAAGCAAAACAAAACAAATATAAAAAAAAAAAAAAAAAAAAAACAATTCAAATGCAGGCAATTCAGTTTCCTGTGCTGACGCTTACACACTGTGCAGGTTTCACAGACCTACAACAATGACATCAGTACAGTGGCTCTGTAGATCTTTGGTTTGGTAGCCACTTTAATACCTCTCCTCTCCCTCACTTTCCCTCAGAGCCTCTCAAACAGTGAGCTAGCTCTGGCAATGTGTGTGTCAGCCTCCTTATCACTGTGGACATCTCTGGAACGAATGCTTCCAAGGTCAATGAACTTATTTACAGTACTCAAAACTTCTCCATTTGTTGTAATTGATTAAAACCATCTCAAATCTGCTCTTATTAACAATAAACCTGTAAGGGGAATAGCATATGAAGAGCCCAAAGTTCTCTTCACACTTTAAAGCATTAGGTTATAGATATCCTATGTGGAGTCTATCTTTATCTGAACTCTATACCTGACATAAATATTGTTAAGAATAAGCTAAAGAGGTACAGCTAAGTGGCACAGAGCACCAGTCCTGAAGTCAGGAGAACCTGAGTTCAAATTTGGCCTCACACACTTAATGCTGCCTAGCTGTGTGACCCTGGGCGAGTCACTTAACCCCAATTGCCTCAGCAAAAGAAAAGAATAAGCTAAAGGGTTACTGTTACATTACAAATGAAATGTTTAAATACCACTTAAGGGAAAATTCTTACACCCTTCCAAATTACATTAATATTTTTGAGGTGGTTGTTTTCTCCACAGTGTACTGGATTTTTTTACTTTACAATTTGCAATTCAATTCATTTATTCACTTCCCCCTTAAGAGGCGCACATAATCCTCACATCAAAATTGAGGGTACAGAACTTTTGTGGTGGCCAGAAACTGGAAACTACGTGTATGCCCATAAATTAGAGATTTGCTGAATAAATTGTGGTATGTGAACATTATGGAATATTATTGTTCTGTAAGAGATGACCAACAGGATGATTTCAGAAAGGCCTGGACAGACTTACAGTAACTGATGCTGAGTGAAATGAGCAGGACCAAAAGATCATTATATACTTTAACAATGATACTATATGATGATCAATTCTGATGGACGTGACCATCTTCACCAATGAGATGAACCAAATCAATTCCAATAGAGCAGTAATGTACTGAAGCAGCTACACCCAGCGAAAGACCTCTGGGACATGATTATAAAGCACTACATAGAATTCCCAATCCCTCCGTTTTTGTCCACCTGCATTTTGGATTTCCTTTACAGGCTAATTGTACACTATTTCAAAGTCCGACTCTTGTTGTACAGCAAAGCAACTGTTTGGACATGTATACACATATTGCGTTTAATGTATACTCTAACATATTTAACATGTATTGGTCAACCTGCCATCTGGGATGGGGGGGAAATTAGAACAAAAGATTTGGCAATTGCCAATGTCGTAAAATTACCCATGCATATATCTGATAAATAAAAACTATTAAAATATAAAAAAGTGGGAGAGGAAAAAGGAAAAGGAAAAGCGTAATAAGGGAAGGGTATAAGAAAGGGGAAGGGACTCAAAGGACGTGGGAGGGATTCTAAACAGGGAGAGTTATGTGATGCAAGTGGTGCCCATAAGTTTAATACAGGAGAGGGGGGTAAGAGAGTGCAATAAAAAGAAAAGCATAATCTGGGGATGATATGATGGCAGGAAATACAGAATTAGTAATTTTAACTGTAAATGTGAATGGGATCAACTCTCCCATAAAGCAAAGGCAGATAACAGACTGGATCAAAACCCTACAATATGTTGTTTACAGGAAAAACATTTAAAGCAGGGTTATACACACAGAGTAAAGATAAAAGGCTAAAGCAGAATCTATTATGCTTCAGGTGAAGGCAAAAAAAACAGGGGTAGCCATCCTTATCTTAGATCAAGCAAAAGCAAAAACTGATTGAATTAAAAGAAATAAGGAAGGAAAGTATATCTTGCCAAGGGGTAGCATAGACAATGAAGCCATATCAATATGTTCAGTATTGAACTGAACATGTATGCACCTATTGGTATAGCATCTAACTTCCTAAAGGAGAAGTAAAGAGAGTTGCAAAAAGAAATAGACAGCAAAACTATAATAGTGGGAGATCTCAACCTTGCACTCTCAGATAAATCAAACCACAAAACAAATAAGAAAGAAATTAAAGAGGTAAATAGAATATTACAAAAATTAGGTATGATAGATCTTTGAAGAAAACTGAATGGACACAGAAAAGAATACAGACTCTTCTCAGCAGTTCATGGAACCTATAAAAAATTAAGTATATGTTAGGACATAAAGATCTCAAAATTAAATGCAGAAAGGCAGAAATAATAAACACATTCTTTTCACATCACAATGCAATAAAAACTACATTCAACAAAAAGCTAGGGGTAGATGGAGTAAAAACTAATTGGAAACCAAATAATCTCATCCTATAGAATGAATAGCAGAAACAGCAAATGATCCAAGAGAATGAGAACAATGAGACAATATGATAAAATTTGTGGGATGTAGCCAAAGCTGTAATAAAGGGAAAGTTTATATCTTTAGAGAATAAAATAGAGAAAGAGAAGATCGATGAATTGGGTTTGCAACATTAAAGTTAGAAACAAAGCAAATTAAACCCCCCACTCAAATACTAAACTTGAAATTCTAAAATTAAGAGGATAAATTGATAAAATGGAAAGTAAAAAAAAAAACTATTAAGAATCAATAAATAAAACTAAGAGTTGGTTTTATGCAAAAGCAATAAAATAGATAAACTTTTGGTAAATCTCATTAGAAAAAGGAAAGAAGAAAAAGAAATTATTAGGCTTAAAAATGAAAAGGGAGAACTTTCTACCAATGAAGAGACAATTGGAGAAATAATTAGGATTTACTTTGTCCAACTTTATGCCAATAAATTTGATAACCTAAGTGAAATGGATGACTACCTTAAAAAATATAGACTTCCCAGATTAACAGAGGAGGGAGCAAATTGCTTAAGTAGTCCCATTTTAGAAAAAGAAATAGAACAAGCTATTAATCAAATTCCTAAGAAAAAATTCCCAGGACCAGATGGATTTACATGTGAATTCTACCAAACATTCAAAGAATAATTAGCCCCAATGCTATATACTATTTGAAAAAATAAGGAATCAAGGACTCCTACCAAATTCATTTTAAGACACAGATATGGTACAGATATCTAAACCAGGTAGGTTGAAAACAGAGAAAGAAAATTACAGACCAATCTCCCTAATGAATATTGATGCTAAAATCTTAAATAAAATATTAGCAAAAAGATTACATAAAATCATCCCCAGGATAACACACCAGGATGCAGTAGGATTTATACCAGGAATGCAGGGCTGGTTCAATATTAGGTAAACTATTAGCATAATTGACTCTATCAATAAGCAAATTAACAAAAATTATACGATCATCTCAATAGATGCAAAAGAAACATTTGATAAAATCCAACATCCATTCCTATTAAAAAGTGTATAGGAATAAATGGACTTTTCCTTAAAATAATCAGTAGCATCTATTTAAAACCATCAGTAAGCATCATATGTAATGGGGATAAACTGAAACCATTCCCAATAAGTTCAGGAGTGAATCAAGGTTGCCCACTATCACCACTACTATTCAATATTGTATTAGAAATGCTAGCTTCAGCAATAAGAGTTGAGAAAGAGATTAAAGGAATAAGAGTAGGAAATGAGGAAACCAAATTATCACTCTTTGCAGATGATATGATGGTATACTTAGAGAACCCCAGAGATTCTACTAAAAAGCTATTAGAAATAATGTACAATTTTAGTAAAATTACAGGATACAAAAAAGCCCCACATAAATCATAAGCATTTTTATACATCACTAACAAAATCCAACAGTTAGAATTGCAAAGAGAAATTCCATTTAAAGTAACTACAAAATAATATAAAATATTTGTGAATCTATCTGGCAAGGGAAAGTCAGAAACTACATGACCAAAATTACAAAACACTTTCCACACAAATAAAGTCATATCTAAACAATTGGAAAAATATTAAGTGCTCTTGGATAGATAGGTTGAGCAAATATAATAAAGATGATGAAACGACTTAAACTAATCTATTTAGTGCTATATCAATCAGACTCCCAAAAGACTATTTTAATGACTTAGAAAAAATAACAACAAAATTCATCTGGAAGAACAAAACGTCAAGACTTTCAAGGGAATTAATGAATAAAAAATCAGATGAAGGTGGCCTAGCTGCACCTGATCTAAATCTATATTATAAAGCAGCAGTCACCAAAATCATTTGGTATTGGCTAAGAAATACACTAGTGGAATAGGTTAGGTTCACAGGACAAAACAGTCAATAATTATAGCAATCCAGCATTATGATCTAGGCATAATGAATGAGATTATAAATAAATTAGAAGAACATACAATAGTTTAGCTCTCAGATGTGTGGAGGAGGAAGGAATTTATGACCAAGGAGGAACTAGATTACTGATCACAAAATATAAAATTTTGATTATATCAAATTGAAAAGATTTTGTACAAACAAAACCAATGCAGACAATTAGAAGGGAAACAATCAACTGGGAAAACATTTTTACACTCAAAGGTTCTGATAAAGGCCTCATTTCCAAAATATAGAGAATTGACTCTAATCTACAAGAAATCAGGCCATTCTGCAATTTATAAATGGTCAAAGGATATGAACAGACATTTTTTCAGATGAAGAAATGGAAACTATTTCTAGCCATATGAAAAGATGCTCCAAGTCATTATTAGTCAGAGAAATGCAAATTAAGACTACTCTGAGATACACTACAACATCTCAGATTGGCTAGGATGACAGGAAAAGATAATCCTGAATGTTGGAGGGGATGTGGGAAAACTGGGGCACTGCTATATTGTTGGTGGAATTGTGAATACATCCAGCCATTCTGGAGAGTGATTTGAAACTATGCTCA
This sequence comes from Sminthopsis crassicaudata, assembly GCF_048593235.1. Taxonomy (NCBI): domain Eukaryota; kingdom Metazoa; phylum Chordata; class Mammalia; order Dasyuromorphia; family Dasyuridae; genus Sminthopsis; species Sminthopsis crassicaudata. The sequence goes on along the minus strand of NC_133623.1, from coordinate 74,063,008 downwards.
AAAACTTATCAAACTGTACATAACCTTTGATGCAGTAGTGTTACTACTGGGCTTATATCCCAAAGAGATCTTGAAGAAGGAAAGGGACCAGTATGTGCAAGAATGTTTGTGGCAGCCCTCTTTGTGGTGGCAAGAAACAGGAAACTGAGTGGAGGCCCATCAATTGGAGAATGACTGAATAAATTGTGGTATATGAACATTATGGAATATTATTTTTTCTGTAAGAAATGACCAAAAGCATGCCTTCAGAAAGGCCTGGAGAGACTTACACGAACAGTTGCTGAGTGTAATGAGCAGGACAAGGAGATCATTATATACGTCAACAACAATATTATATGAGGATCAATTCTGATGGAAGTGGCCGTCTTCAACAATGAGATGAACTAAATCAGTTCCATTTGTTCAATAATGAATAGAACAAGCTACACCCAGTGAAAGAACTCTGGGAAATGAGTATGAACCATTATGTAGAATTCACAATCCCTCTATTTTTGTTCAATTGCATTTTGGATTTCCTTCTCAGGTTAATTGTTAAATTATTTCAAAGTCAAATTCCCCATGTGCAGCAAAATAACTGTATGGATACATATACATATAATTTATTTAACATATACTTTAACATATTTAACATGTATTGGTCTACTTGCCATCTGGGGGAGAGGGTGGGGGAAGAAAGGGAAAAGTTGGAACAAAGGTTTTGCAACTCTCAATGCTGAAAAATTACCCATGCATATATCTTATAAATAAACAGGTATAATAAAAAATAAAAAATTTTAAAAATAAATGATTTGTTCAAAGGTTTAAAAAAATTCACTATTTGACAAAAACTTAGGAAAACTGGAAATTAGTATGGCAGAAACTAGGCATTGACCCGCACCTAACACTATATACCAAGATAAGGTCAAAATGGGTTCATGATCTAGGCATAAAGAATGAGATTATAAGTAAATCAGAGGAAAATAGGATAGTTTACCTCTCAGATCTGTGGAGGAGAAAGGAATTTGTGACCAAAGAAGAACTAGAGATCATTACTGATACCAAAATGGATAATTTGGATTGCATTAAGTTAAAAAGTTTTTGTACAAACAAAACTAATACAGACAAGATTAGAAGGAAAGCAATAAACTGGGAAAACAATTTTGCACTTAAAGGTTCTGATAAAGGCCTCATTTCTAAAATATTCGGAGAACTGATTCAAATTTATAAGAATTCAAGCCATTCTCCAACTGATAAATGGTCAAAGGATATTAACAGACAATTTTGAGATGAAGAAATTGAAACTATTTCTAGTCATATGAAAGGATGCTCTAAATCACTACTGAGCAGAGAAATGCAATTAGGACAACTCTGAGATACAACTACACACCTTGGAGATTGGCTAGAATGACAGGAAAAGATAATGCAGAATGTTGGAGGGGATGTGGGAAAACAAGGACACTGATACATTGTTGGTGGATTTGAGAATATATCCAGCCATTCTGGAGAGCAATTTTGAACAATACTCAAAAAGTTATCAAACTGAGCATACTGTTTACTACTGAGTTTATATCCCAAAGAGATCTTAAAGGAGGGAAAAGGATGTGTATGTGCAAAAATGTTTGTGGTAGCCCTTTTTGTAGAGGCAAGAAACTGGAAACAGAGTGGATGCTCATCAATTGCAGAATGGCTGAATAAATTATGGTATGTAAATGTTATTATTGTTCTGTAAGAAATGACCAGCAGGATGATTTCACAGAGAACTGGAGACACTTCCATAAACTGATGCTGAGTGCAGTGAGCAGAGCCAGGAGAACATTGCACATGGCATCAACAAGATTATGCGATAATCAGTTTTGATGGATGTGGCTTTCTTCATAAATGTGATAATTCAAAACAGTTCCAGTTGTTCAGTGATGAAGAGAGCCACTTACCCTCAAAGAGAGGACTATGGGAAATGAATTTGATTCACAACATGGCATTTGCACTCTTTTTGTTGTCGCTTGCTTGCATTTTATTTTGCTCCTTTTTTTTTTTTTTTACTGGTTTCATTTGATTTTTCTTGTGCAGCACACTAACTGTATAAATATGTACTCATACATTAGATTTAACATATATTTCCATCATGTTTATCTTAAGGTTAGAATAAGCACAGAAGATGCTGACTAGGGGCTGCTACAGGGGAAAGCATTAGACTAGCAGTTTTCTTAAGCCAGTGTATGGGTCTAGATGGCTAGCACTGGGGGTGGGGGTTCTGGCTTTTGAGGGTAGAGTCTGTGGACTTGCAGGTTGGGACAGGATGGAGGACTGCCAGAGACATCAGAGATCATCTGCTTCATGCTCCTTATTTGAGGTAAAGGAAAACTGATTTCAAAAGGAGGGACATGGACAAGAGCACACAGCCCATATGGGGCAGATCCAGACGTTGAACTTCCCTCTTACTTGCCAGGTTGCCTGGCTTTTGCATCTTGGTCTCTCTCTCCTCCCCACAGCCAAGCTTCATGAGCTGAAGCTCCTTGGGGAGCACTCCCCCAAGCAGGTGGGCAGGTTCCCCATAGAGCTGGGGTTCTGGATGTCTGCAGTTGTCACCGTGATGTTCAGTAAAAATAAACCAAGACTCCCATTCCCCAGCTTGGGGACAAACTGGGACACATACACACTTACCAATCAGAATGTCTTCCCTGAAACATTTTTTCCCATTTATGAACATTTCCCTTTAGAATTGTGACTCTAGTCAAGGTCCCTGTTTCTGCCTCAGAGAATTACCAATACAGTGAAGGCAAAGAGGCCACGGTGGCCAAGCCTCCACTAACGGTGGTAAGCCCTGGAGAAGGAGATATCAAGGCCTTCTTGGTGTGGGAGGGCTGAATGAGAGGTGGGCTTTCAGTGAGAGGAAGAAGGTGTCGATTATTACCAGATCGCAGATGGGAACATTCTGCTGTGCAAAGGAACCTGCTTGGGCTGCAGAAGGTGCTCTGGAAGTCAAGGTGGCAAAGGGAGGAGAAATTCCTCCTTGACCAGAGCTCCTGTGAGCTTTCCTTTTCCCCCATGGACAATGCAGTAGATCCCTGACCACCAGGGAAAGAGGGCTTCTTCATGCTGCATCCAGGGAGAACAGAGGGCTTTATTACATTCTGATGGTTTAGAGAGTTCTCTTCTCCATGGCAGAGAGAGTGTGTGTGTCTGAAGAAAGACGTGGGCACTCGGAGACATGACAGGAGTTAAGATGTGAATCCCCGGCTCTGTGGGAGAGACCGCGATTCCTAATGTCCCGGAAGAGACAGAATGTCTACATCTACAAGGACAGTCACAAAAGCGCACCTTATTTCTGGTACCCAGGAACAAAGAGAAAGACGCTGACCGGGGGGATGCACAGACATCGGCTGACTCCCTGGGTTCTCTCTACCTTAGTTTCCCTAAGTATGAAGCTGCAGGTGCAAGAGAAGGCTCGTTAGTGACACATGAGCAACATGGATGGACGCAGGGAGACTCTCTGAAGGAACTTTCCTTCTCCTACACTAGATGACAGGAGGCTGTGGGTTTACTCCCAGGCACAGACAGACACAGGGCAGTTATTCACCCGCACAGAAAACAGAAGCTGCAGAGGCACTGAATGCCCCGAGGAGGTGTTGGGGCCTCAAGGAAGAGACACCCGGAGGCCGGGGGTGTGAAGGGGGCCGAGGGCGGCCTGCACAGACAGCAGGGGGTCGCTGGACGTCAGGCCTGCTCCGGGGGTCTCTCCCTCCTCCTGCTCCTGCAGGGCCCACAGTCACAAAACGTCACGGGGCGCCCGGGCCACCTGGAGCGGCGGGAGGGGGCACGAAATGAGCCCAATTAGTTACGGGGGGGGGGGGAAGGAGCAGGAGAGGATGTTGGGGGAGGGGAGGCGGCGGCTGGGGGACAGATGACGCGATATCTGGCGAGGGGCAGTGCAGGCAGGGGGGCGTTGGCGATTGGACGATTCCTGCCTTAGGAAGGTGGGCAATGACGTCACCCAGCACAGCTCTCCGTGCGGAGGGGGGCGTCCTGCGCTCTCGCTTGTCTGGTGGCTCCATGAGGACCCCCAGCGGTGAGAGGGGGTACCTGCGATGCCGGGAAGCATCCCACAGGCCCTGGAGGCGCAGGCTCCTGGGCAGGAAACACGTGATCAGGGGGCATAGCCCCAGGCCCCAGGCCTCATTCCCGCTAGAAGGACACGGGGTCGCTGGGAGACCCCGTCCTCCCCCCTCCTGGGCTCTGAGGGGCGACAGGCTCTTGGGATATGCGGGAGCCGGGGGAACTTTGGTTCAAGAAGCAGCTCCAGGAAGAGCCATAGGCTTCATTTTAACCGTTAAAGGGAGAAGCGGCCCAGAAAGTGCTGAGTGAGGGCGGCCGCAAAGCGTGAGACAGGAGGCCTTCTCGGCCCGCAGTGCGGGGTGCTCTACGCCCATTGTTGGGGGGGATGGTTCTGGCTTTGAGGGCAGGGCCTGCGGGCTCTAGGCTGGGGAGGATGCAGCACTAGCAGAGACCACGGAGCCGTCTGGCCCAGGCCCTCCTGAGGAAAAGGAAAAGCGGCTTCTAGAGAAGGGCGGGGACATGGTCAGTACCACTTCCCTCCTACCTGCCAGGCTAGCTGGCTTCCACCTTGGCCTCCTCCCCCTCCTCCTCCCACAGTCCAGCTGCAGGGGCTGAAGGCGCTGGGAAGCTTGTCCTCAGAAGGGGAGGAGCAGCATCCTCACAGAGCTGAGCCTTCTGGGCATCTGAAGTTTCCTTAAAAGTAGCCAAGCTTCCATCCCCAGCCTGGGATGCCCATGTACCACAAGGAGCCTTAGCAACCGCCATGCCCCCTTCCATTTATGGCCTAGGGGATGATGCCGGGTTACTTCGCTGACGTGGAACACTTTAGGGCGTTGAAAGGTGTTAGTCTAGGCAAGGTGAGGTTCCTACCCTCAAAGCATTCCGAGGCTATTGAGGGGAAAGCTGGACATGCCCACTATGGTACTGGTGGAAAATTCTTGCCAAAAGCAGCAAGCTTTGGATGAACAGCTTGGGGTTGCTGCTGGGTTGGGGTTGGCTGAGGGGCAGTTGGGCTTGCAGGTGCAGATGGGCCACAGAAGGGAGTGGGGAATTGTCATCTGTGCAAAGGGACCCATTGGGCTGCAGAAAGAGGCTCTGGGAATCAGGGTGGGAAAGGAAGAACAAATAACCCCGTGACCAGAGCTCATGTGCTCTATTAGGGGTAAATAGACCAAAAAGTAATTGGAAACTAAATAATCTCATCTTAAAGAATGACTGGGTGAAGCAGCAAATTATAGAAACAATAATTTCAGTCAAGATAATGACAACTATGAGACATCATAACAAAATTTGTGGGATTCAGCTAAAGTGGTAATAAGGGGAAATTTTATATCTTTAGAGGCTTCCTTGAATAAAATAGAGAAAGAGAAGATCAATGAATTGGGCCTGAAACTTAAAAAGCTAAAAAAAGACCAAATTGAAAACCCCCAATCAAGTACTAAACTTGAAATTTAAAAATTAAAAAGATAAATTGATAAAATTGAAAGTGAAAAAAAACTTTTAAGAATTAATAAATAAACTGATGAGGGGTGGGTTCCCTTTAAGATTCCTTATTGCCCAACCCATGACTGACCTTGATTCACAAATCCTGGTCAAAGGCATCCTTTGAATATCTGGGCCCAGCCCCCAATCTCAGCTCAGCTTCCCCCAGCCCTCACCTGATCTGGGCTAACTGAAAAGTCCACCAGAACTGGGTACCGCCCATCATCTTCTAGGTATAAAAGAAACAAGCTGGACCACCCTCAATGCAGGAGCCCTCCCAGCCAACACATGGTATCCTTCCAGCCATGTAAGGGTTCCTGCCCAACAGTGGCCACCTTTGGCCCTGGCGTCTTTCTAACTGAGCTTTACTTCCAAATTCCTACAATAAACCTTTTATTTAGCAATCTAGGTTTTCCGGCCTGTAAATTCATTTTACAGGGGACACTGCACCTCATGGGATTATCTATGAGCAGAGAAATGGGATTCCCCCTTTGCTTTCCCTCATAAAAACTGACTTGGTTTTATGAAAAAAGCAATAAAATAGATAAACCTTTGGTAAATCTGATTGGAAAAAGAAAGAGGAAAATCAAATTGTTACTTTTAAAAATGAAAAGTTGGATCTTTCCACCAATGAAGAGGAAATTAGAGAAATAATAAGGAGTTACTTTGCCCAACTTTATGCCAATAAATTTGATAACTTAAGTGAAATGGATGTCTAGATCAAAAAATATAGGCTTCCCAGATTAACAGAGGAGGAAGTAAATTACTTAAGTAGTTCAATTTTAGAAAAAGAAATAGAACAAGCTATTAATCAACTCCCCAAGCAAAAATCCCCAGGACCAGAAGGATTTAAATGTGAATTCTACCAAACATTTAAAGAACAATTAGCCCCAATATTATATAAGCTATTTGAAAAAATAGTGAATGTAGGAGTCCTCCCAAATTCATTTTATGACACTGACATGGTACTGATACCCAAACCAGGTAGGTTGAAAACTGAGAAAGAAAACTGTAGACCAATCTCCTTAATGAATATTGATACTAAAATCTTTTTTTTTTTTTTTTTTTTTAAATTTTTATTTTTTTTTAATTTTTTATTTTATTTTATAATTATAACATTTTTTGACATTACATATGCATGGGTAATTTTTTACAACATTATCCCTTGCACTTACTTCTGTTCAGATTTTTTTCCCTTCCTCCCCCAACCCCCTCCCCCAGATGGCAAGCAGTCTTATATATGTTAAATATATTACAGTATATTCTAGATACAATATATGTGTGTAGAACCGAATTTTTTGTTGCACAGGAAGAATTGGATTCAGAAGGTAAAAATAACAGTTTACATTCATTTCCCAGTGTTCCTTTTCTGGATGTAGCTGGTTCTGTCCATCATTAATCAATTGGAATTGGATTAGCTCTTCTCTATGTTGAAGAAATCCACTTCCATCAGCATACATCCTCATACAGTATCATTGTTGAAGTGTATAAAGATCTTCTGGTTCTGCTCGTTTCACTCAGCATCAGTTGATGTAAGTCTCTCCAAGCCTCTCTGTATTTCTCCTGTTGGTCATTTCTTATAGAACAATAATATTCCATAACATTCATATACCATAGTTTACCCAACCATTCTCCAATTGATGGACATCCATTCATTTTCCAGCTTCTAGCCACTATGAAAAGGGCTGCCACAAACATTTTGGCACATACAGGACCCTTTCCCTTCTCTAGTAGTTCCTTGGGGTATAAGCCCAGTAGTAGTATGGCTGGGTCAAAGGGTATGCACATTTTGATAACTTTTTGGGCATAATTCCAGATTGCTCTCCAGAATGGTTGGATTCTTTCACAACTCCACCAACAATGCATCAGTGTCCCAGTTTTCCCACAGCCCCTCCAACATTCATCGTTATTTGTTCCTGTCATCTTAGCCAATCTGACAGGTGTGTAATGATACCTCAGAGTTGTCTTAATTTGCATTTCTCTGATCAATAGTGATTTGGAACACTCTTTCATATGAGTGGAAATAGTTTTAATTTCATCATCTGAAAATTGTGTGTTCATATCCTTTGACCATTTATCAATTGGAGAATGGCTTAATTTCTTATAAATTAAAGTCAATTCTCTGTATATTTTGGAGATGAGGCCTTTATCAGAACCTTTAACTGTAAAAATTTTTTCCCAATTTGTTACTTCCCTTCTAATCTTGTTTGCATTAGTTTTGTTTGTGCAGAAACTTTTTAATTTGGTGTAATCAAAATGTTCTATTTTGTGATCAATAATGGTCTCTAGTTCTCCCTTGGACACAAACTCCTTCCTCCTCCACAAGTCTGAGAGGTAAACCATCCCATGTTCCTCCAATTTATTTATGATTTCGTTCTTTATGCCTAAATCTTGGACCCATTTTGATCTAATCTTAGTATGTGGTGTTAAATGTGGGTCCATGCCTAGTTTCTGCCATACTAATTTCCAGTTTTCCCAGCAGTTTTTGTCAAATAATGAATTCTTATCCCAAAATTTGGGATCTTTGGGTTTGTCAAAGATTAGATTGCTATTTTTATTCACTATCTTAAAGAAGATATTAGCAAAAAGACCTAAGAAAATCATCCCCAGGATAATACTCTATGATCAAGTAGGATTTATACCAGGAAGGCAGGGCTGGTTTAATATTAGGAAACTTATTAGTATAAATGACCATATTAATAATAAAATTAACAAAAATCATATGATAATCTCAATAGATGCAGAAAAAGCATTTGATAAAATCCAACATCCATTCCTACTAAAAGCACTTGAGAGTATAGGAATAAATGGACTATTCCTTGAAATAGTAAGGAGAATATATTTAAAACAGTCAGTAAGCATCATACATAATGGGGATAAACTGGAAACCTTCCCAGTAAGATCAGGGGTGGAACAAGGTTGCCCATTATCACCATTACTATTCAATATTGTATTAGCCTCGGCAATAAGAGTCGAGAAAGAGATTAAAGGAATAAGAGTATGTAATGAAGAAATCAAACTATCACTCGTTGTCGATGATATAATGGTATATTTAGAGAACCCCAGAGATTCTAATAAAAAGTGATTAGAAATAATTCACAACTTTAGCAAAGTTGCTGAATACACAATAAATCCACATAAATCCTCAGCATTTTTATATATCACCAACAAAATGCAACAGCAAGCGATACAAAGAGAAATTCCATTCAAAACAACTGTAGAGAGTCAAAAATGTTTGGGAATTCATCTACCAAAGAAAAGTCAGGAATTAATTGAGCAAAATTACAAAACACCACAAAAATAAAGTCAGAGTTAAATAATCGGAAAGACATTAAGTGCTCTTGGATAGGCCGAGCAAATATAATAAATATGACAATACTCCCTAAACTAATCTATTTATTTAGTGCTCTACCAATCAGACTCCAAGAAACTATTTTAATGACGTAGTAAAAATAACAACAAAATTCATATGGAAGAACAAAAGGTCGAGAATTTCAAGGTAAGTAATGAAAAAAAAATCACATGAAGGTGGCCTAGCTGTAACCTGATCTAGAACTATATTATAAAGCAGCAGTCACCAAAATCATTTGGTATTGGCTAAGAAATAGACCAGTTGATTAGTGCAACAGGTTAGGTTCACAGGACAAAATAGTGTACAACTATAGCAATTCAGTGTTTAACAAACCCAAAGATACCAACTTTTGGAATAAGAATTCATTATTTGAAAAAAACTGTTGGGAAAACTGGAAATTAGTATAGCAGAAGTTAGATGTGGACCCACACTTAACAACATGTACCAAGATATGATCAAAATGTGTCCATGATTTAGGCATAAAGAATGAGATCATAACTAGATTAGAGGAACATGGGAGAGTTAACCTCTCAGACTTGTGGAGGAGGAAGAAATTTATGACCAAAGGAAAACTAGAGATCATTATTGATCACAAAATAGAGGATTTTGATTATATCAAATTAAAAAGCTTTTCTACAAACAAAACTAATGCAAACAGGATTAAAAGGGAAGTAGCAAATTAGGAAAACGTTTTTATAGTTAAAGGTTCGGATAAAGGCCTCATTTCCAAAATATATAGAGAACTGAATCTAATTGATAAGAATTCAAACCATTCTCCAATTGGTAAATGGTCAAAGGATATGAACGGACAATTGTCAGATGATGAAATTGAAACTATTTCCACTCAAATGAAAGAGGGTGCCAAATCACTACTGATCAGAGAAAGGCAAACTAAGACAATTCTGTGATACCATAACACACCTGTCAGATTGGCTAAAATTACAGGAAAAAATAATGATGAATGTTGGAGGGACTGTGGGAAAACTGGGACACTGATGCATTATTGGAGGAGTTGTGAAAGAATCCAGCCATTCTGGAGAGCAATTTGGAACTATGCCCAAAAAGTTATCAAACTGTGCATACCCTTTGATCCAGCAGTGCTACTAATGAGTTTATATCCAAAAGAAATACTAAAGAAGGGAAAGGGACCTGTATGTGCCAAAATGTTTGTGGCAGCTGTTTTTGTAGTGGCTAGAAACTGGAAAAGGAATGGTTCCCCATTAATTGGAGAATGGTTGATCAATGATAGAAACAGCTACACCCAGAGAAGGAACACTGGGAATTGAGTGTAAACCGTTTGCACTATTGTCTTTCAACCCAGGTTACTTATACCTTCGGAATCCAATTCTTACCGTGCAACAAGAAATTTGGTTTTACACACATATAGGTTATACTGTAACACATTTAATATGTATGGGATTGCCTGTCATATAGGGGAGGGAGTAGAGGGAGGGAGGGAGAGGAAAATTTGGAAAAATGAATACAAGGGATAATGTTGTAAAAAAAAAATTACCCATGCATATGTACTGTCAAAAAATTATAATTATAAAATTAATAAAAAAACTTGTAGTGAAATATATTAGATAAACCTCTTGCTTATAATAATGTGCTGGTAAAATGACACTCTCATTGGTGAGAAAAGTTCTGGGAAATCTTTAGTTGGATATTTCTTTTCAATGATGTTAGAAAGTCATAACCCCATTAAGGTGTCTTATGACCCCATTCACTTCTTTTCTCTACTTGCATATTTTTAACATAGCTTCTGTCACCTTGACTAAAATGGAAGTAAGAAAAATCCCCTGAATTGCCTTATTGATTGAAATATGAGACTTGTGAGGACTTTACCTTATTGAATCATTTTTTCTCTTTTGGATCCCTGAGTATTTCCAATATTGATTCAGAACACCTTAAATCATTATCCCCACAAACTAATTTGAACTTACATTCAAGAAATAAAAAAGCATATCTCCTTTTCAGAAAAGAAAAAGGAAGTGTGAAAGGAATTTTATTTAATGATAAAACCCCTTACAAAGTGGGAGCATGCCAAACGGGGATAAAAATACTTCAGTATAAGCAATTTACTGGTACATACTCCATTGTCATACACTTGGGTCAACATAGTTGATTATCTTTTGACATACAATTAAAGCAAGAGTGTATCAGCATGTATGAATCAACTTTATTACAGAACTACATTTTTTCTATTTTTATGCATTGATCATATGATAATATAACTTAACTTCCAAATTTTATGAAGTGCTTTAATTGATTAAATTTGGAATCAATTGTTTCATTTTATTTTTCCTTTTCCCTTCACAGTCTCTTTTTTTCCCTTTGCATTCTATAATGCACATTTTCATTTGCCTTTTAATTATTTTCAACCAAAATATTCTTTTTTTTTACTTAATAATTTTTATTATATATATATTTTTATAATATTATCCCTTGTATTCATTTTTCCAAATTATCCCCCCCCTCCCTCTATTCCCTCCCCCCGATGACAGGCAATCCCATACATTTTACATGTTCAACCAAAATATTCTAAACTTGAAGAGGTGGCTTAGAGCAATAAAATTCTCCAATGGAAGTTATGATTTAGTATTTCTTATACGTAATTACCCCTTTTCACTAAATTGCCTGTTCTTCATTGTTACTTTCTGAAGTGTTCTATATGCACAAGCATTTTCATTCATGTTTTAATAAAAGAGAAATAAGCATGTAATGTTGCTTAATTTTTCTTGCTATGATCTAAAACAACATAGGTTGATTAAGTGTGCAAGATGGAAAGTGTAATACAAAGAAAAGATGTATAAATCACAGTATAAAACTTCAAATGAAGTTGTTTGGCAGCTATAAAATGTACTATATTGATATGTAATATTCATTCTAAAGCAGCTAAAATTGCTGAGTTGAAGACTTCATGTCTACATGAACTTTCCTATATTTTTAATTCTGTATGATAAACTTAATTTTTCTTGAACATAAAAAAAAATTTATGACACTGCCCCTCTAAAATATTCCAAAATATAAGACTATCCTGGATACCTCATGGACATCTTTACTTCTGTTTATTCAAACATCCTGACTCTGGTTTTCGTAAGAATTTCTAGCCTCCCCCCATCCTGGCAGAACCAAATGGTTCTGAGAAACTTCCCACTCTCAGTGTTCTGATCCCATGCCTGCCTGGGTCTACCCCTGTAGCTGAGCCATGTGGGTATATATATATATATATATATATATATATATATATATATATATATATATATATATGTATGTCATTGTGATCACTGGATACTTTGAGACGAGAGTCCTGTCTAGTCAATTATACTCTGCAAATAATCAAATATTAAAAACTCTCTAATTTCTATCTTGCCTCAGTTTCTCCAGCATTACATTTTCTTTTTTTTTCTTTTAATAATAGTTTTTATGTACCAGGTATTTGCATGGGTAATTCCACAACGTTGACAATTGCCAAAACCCTTGCTCCAATTCCTCCCCTCCTTCCCCCCCCTCCACAGATGGCAGGTCCATCAATACATGTTAAACACAGCATTACACTTTCAAAAAGTTGTGTCATGAACCGATTCTGAGTGAAGTAAGCAGAAGGAGGAGAACATCGTACACAGTAAAATCAGATGAATTGTGATAGACTTCAGGGATTCATTGCAATTCCTATAGAATTTTGATGGAAAGTGACATGCCTATCCAGAAAACAACTGTGAAGACTGAATGTGGATAAAAGCATAATATTTTCACCCCTTTTGTTGTTTGCTTGGTTTTTTTTTTCTTTATTGTGTTTTTTTCCCTTTAGATCGGATTTTTCTTGCACAGCATGACAAATATGGGAATATGTTTAGAAGAATTGCCCATGTTTAACCTATACCACATTGCTTGTTGTCTTGGAGAAGGAGCGTGGGGGAGAAAAATTTGGAACACAAAGTTTTGCCAAAGTGAATGGTGAAAACTATCTTTGAATATATTGGGGAAAATAAAATACTACCAAATATAAATAAAACAATTCTGAGGTACCATCTAAAATCCACACAAAATTATGTCAATCTGTGTTTTGGTGAAAGAAGCTTTATCTAAAAAATGAACCAATCCCGTTAAAAAAAGAGTGCCATGACTGGATGATCAACTACAACTTTTCAGTGCTTGTTGATCAGGAACCTGCTGCCTTTTCACTGTGGGATTTAACAGGAGAGTACAACTAGAAGGGATCCTTGACTGTGAATTTGCCTTGGCCCTGCACTGATAATGTGAAAATCCTTTTTAGAACGAGAGTCCTAAGGTAATGAAGTTACTTCTATTTCAGTAAGTGTATATGAAAGCACCTAGGATGCAGCAGGTGTGGGACTTGGGGGGAGGACTCACAGCTCCCAACCAGTCCTGGTTCTCTAGGTGGGGAAATTCCAGGTGTCCCAAGATCAAGCCGCCTTGCTCCTTACCAAAGCTGACCTCTCAACCTGTTCAACCCATCCCATTCTGCAGCATCTCCTGCAACAGATTGCCTCCCCTGGCATCTCCATCCTTTCATTCTCTTCCAATCTCTCCCTCCCTCCTGCACTGCCTTCTGAAGCAGAGGTCCCCGCCCATCTCACAGGGACTGTCTGACCTCAGAGCCCAAGGGGGGCAGGACAAAGGCCTTTAGGGACCGGGCTTATGTTTCCTGCATCCTTGTCTCCCATCCTCAGGAGGCTGAGTCTGTAGCCCCTTCCGCTTCTCTGCCTCAGCCATCCATCTGCAGCTTTCAGGTTACTCAGGGAACTCAGGGAATCACCAGGTCAAGGGAACTGCCTCTGCAAAAGGTGGAGCCCCCCCCCTCTTCTCCCCAAGCCCGAGCTCCAGTGACCAGTGATGTCAGCGCCCACCTTGGTGAGGCCGCAGTCTCACACCCTCCCAGCCCTCCCTCCACTGGCCCCCAGCAGATACCTCCCTCCCTCCTCTCCTTTCAGGCAGCCTCCCTCCCTCATGCATCTTCTTGAGCATTTTTCCCTTCCCCTCCTCCACTCTGTTTCCTGCTCATTTTTCTTCTGGCAAAGACCTTCTTCTCACTTCCCATGCCAGTGGCCTACCAAGGTGTGAGCCTGCCCAATGGGGACCTCCCACGGAGTGCAAGGGACCAGTACCATCAGCACGACCTCTTTCTGGCAGGAGAACCCCCCCACTCCCTCCCTCCTTCCACTGGCCCCAGAAGGTATCCCTCTCCCTCCCTCCCTCCAGTCAGCATCCCTCCCGCAAACTGCTGGCTCTCTCTGCTTGCCCACCCCTGGCTGCGGCACGTGGCCAGAGCTGTGAGCCCCTTTCAGTGCCCACCAGGCTCCCCAGTCTGCCATGCTCGCATGCATCCTCCTTTCTGGCTGTGTGATCTCCTGTCCCTCCATCACTATGTAAAACCTCCTGGCTTGGTGTAGTCTTATCCATGAATATTCAGACACCTTCTCTTCATATCCATGTAAGGGAGCATTAACCCCCTCACTCTCTAGTCCTATATATGAGTATCAGCCCTGCTTTGTATCATCATATATTTCCTTCCTTTCTGTTCTACACATTCACATAGGATTCAGACACTGATGTGTGGAGTACAGGACCACACGTCAGAACCCAGGGACTCATTCTTCACGTCCTGCTATACATAAGCACCCAGAGGCCCCTACTGATTTTCGGATTTATGGATCCATAGGTTCACTATTTCCCCCTCCCTTCTCCCTCTACACTGTTTCCCTGGGTGATCTCATCCCCGCCCATGGATTTAATGGCCATCTCAGTGCCCAGGATCATCACCTCGGTCTCTCTGGCCTTGATCTCTCTGCTCACCTCCAATGGGGGGTCTGCATCTACCTATTAAGTAACTCAGACTGGATGCTGTGTAGGCCTCTTTAATTCAACACGCCCAAAGCGAATTCCTTCCCTTTGCGCCTAACTCTTTCTCCCGCTCAGATGCCCTGTTCCTGGCCAAGGCATCGCCATCCTCAGTCTCTCCCACTCATAGCCTAGGAGTCCCTGTGCATCCTTCCCTGTCTCCCACCCCTCCGTCCCATCCAGTCACAGCATTGTTTTCTGTGAGATTTACAAGGCTGCCACATCTCCCCCCGGGGTAAGCTTGTCCAATGTCTTCCTTTTTTACAAAAGTGTTTACACTTTCTCTTTGTGGAGGTGACATTTTCACTTCCAAACTGTCTCCTCCTTTTCCTTCCTCCCTCCCCTGCAGCTAGCCAGGGCGCCATTTGACATATATGTGTACGTGTGTGTGAACATACATATATAAATGCACCCCATATTACGCACACTTTGACTTCTCTGTTTTAATTTTCTGCAGGTGGACAGCAGCTTCCCTCATAGGTCTTTGTAGTTGGTTTTAGTGTTTCCAGAACTGACATAGTGAGAGTAACTCCTCACTCACAGTGGTTTGGACTCATATCGCCATTACTGTCCATAGCATTTTCTTGGTTCTGCTCCTTTCACTCTTCACTGTTTCCTGCAGGTCTTTCCATGTTTTCTAGAATCCATTAGCTCATCATTTCTTACATGTCAAATGGGGTTTCAAGCCCTTTTCAGGATCCCTCTGGTGCCTTTCCTTGGGTAAAGCATTTACACCCATTCAAATTCTATATGAAAGCCATTTGTAGGTGGGTTCTTTTGTCAATCCCCCTCACTTTGACCATAACAGATTTTAGGTCATGGTAGAGGAGTTTTAATTGGAGGCTACACTCGTTCTGGTTACTTTATAGCTTTCTGCAAACTTTGGCCTTTTTTCTCAGGTTGATGGTGATTGAAATAAGAGGGAACAGCCATGACCATTCCACAGTCCTTTAAGGACTGCAAAGCATGTTCCCAAAATGACTCCCTTTACCCTTCACAACAAGCCAGGGAAGCAGGGGCTCTTGGCCTCCTGATTTTACAGATAAGGAAAGTGAGGCAGACGGAGGGTCGGGAAGCTCTTGCTCAGGCGCACACAACTACTGAGCCGGAGACCATATGTGGACTCGCGTCTCCGGGATTTCAGGGTGAATGATCTGCTCCCTCACTGCATTTGCGAGAGGCAGATGACTTTCATGTCCATGCAGAGCACATACTCCCATGACATAGTGACGAGCCGGCCTGCAGCCTTGAGGGTGTGCAGGGAAGGACTGGGTAGTCAGCCTGTGAAGGGAAGCCTGATGGAGACTGTGCAGGGCTTTAAAAGTCAAACAGAACCGTTTGTATTTCATCTTAAGGGGCCAGTAGGGCCAAGGAATCTTCTAGATCATCACAGTGACAGGGTCAGAGATGTGCTTTCTGAGTGTGGGAACTGTGGCTGGTTGATTGCCTTTTATTAATGACCAAGAGTGGGGGCTCAGGGCATGCTTTCTGCAAGTGTTGTTTAGCTGAAAGTCTGTTTTCCATTAGTATGAACTTCCTCTGAGAGCCACGGGAGGCACTCTTCCCTCCCTGCCCACTGGAAACCTGATTTTGGCGCTCCTGGGGCCCCCTCCCCAGGGTTTGAGAACGGGAAGGTGGGGGAGGGCACAAGGCAGGAGGTAGTGCGCAGGTGTAGGCGCAGGCGCAGGGGCCCTCCAGAACTCTGACTCCGCCCCTTTCCTTCCTGTCATTCCCTGTCACTTCCTGTCACTCCCTGTCACAGCTCGGTAGCCATCTTTGGGTCTGTGCCTTGTAGCTGTTGGCCATGTGGGGTTGAGTGCTGAGGGGGTCGCAGTCTCGGGCCCAGGTCGGGCAGGCAGTGGCGAGGACTCGCGTGGCCGTGAGTGGGCCGCGTGGCGCGGGCAGACTGGGCTGGAAGGCAATAGAGAGCTTTTCCCGCTGTTGGGGCCTCTGCTGAGCCTCAACCGCTTGGGCGTTTTTCCCTGGTGGCGTTTTCCCGCCATCAGGGAAATCACAGGCAGGGCCTGGCTTGTCTGTCTCTGCTGATGTAGAACAGGAAATTGGGGCCAGAGTGTAGTTCTAAGGGCTTAGAGACTCCATAGAGGCACATTGTGCCTCCTTGGAAAGGGTGGGGCAGGGAAGGAGCAGGAAGTGACTCTGGAAGAGTCCTCCCACCCAGGCGGGTTTTTCTGTCACTGACAAAATGGCGCAGAGGAAACTGGATTTGGCAGTACCCTCTACCTCAGGGGAGGAGCCAAGAGAGAGGCCAGGGCCAGCGGGTTGCATGAGTGAGGACACGGCGCCGGTCCTCTTCCAGAACGTGTCTCCTGAACGTTCTGTTTCTCAGTCAGCCCCAGGGGAAGCGGGTATCATTGAGAGTATTCAGCTGGAGAATTTCATGAGCTATTCCAAGCTCGGGCCCGTGAGATTTGGGTCCAGTGTCAACTTGGTGGTGGGACACAGCGGGAAGAGCGCATTGCTGGCAGCCTTGATAGTGGGTCTGGGCGGGAAATCCTTAGGATTGTCTCTCAGACAGTTTGTGAAAGAAGGAGAGACTTCCGCTACCATCTCCGTTACTTTAAGGAACACAGGGGAAAAGGCTTTTAAGGCTGAGGTTTTTGGGGATTCCATAACTGTACAGCAATGCATCTGGGTAGATAGGAATCCAAGCCACCAACTAAAAGACCAAGCAGGAAACCTAGTTGTTTGTGAGGGAGACGAGCTGCCAGCCATTCTCGAGCATTTTAAGATCAGAGTAGACAATCCCGTGACCGTTTTACACCAAGAGATGGGTGGGCAGTTACTGCAGATCAGAGATGATGGTGACAGATACAGATTATTTCTGAAAGCAACCAAGCTTGAGGGGATGAGGGAAGAGTATTCAGAAATTCTAGAGAAAAAAGCAAGAAACCAGCAGAGCCTAGAGGAAGGGAAAGAGCAGCTTCAGTGTCTCAATGATGACCTCACAGTATTAGAGAGACGTCATGAGAATTTGATTTATATGATGGATGACTTGGAAGACTTGAGTTCTGAGATGGCTTGGGCAATTGTAATTGAAATTGAGAGAGACATTCATAAAAAGATAAGTAATAAGAGTGTTGAAGAACAGCGCAGCAGAGAGTTAGGACAGGAACAGGAGCTTTCCAAGTCCAGATTAAATGAAGCAGAAAAGAGGCTCCAAGCCATCATCCAGAACATAGAAAAGTTAAATGAGGACCACAGTGGATTACAGCAGGAATACACTGAAGCAAAAGAAAATACCAAGAAAATAGATATGGCCTATACTCAAATGAGGTCTTTATATAATTTGTCCCAAAATGAATTGAATAAATTAGAAAAAGTGGCAAGACAGCTTCAAGAAGAAATTGAAAACAAGAAAACAAGTCTACAACCAGCAGAATTGGAGAGGCAGAAAAACATTTCCACATTGACAGAAAGATTAAAGGCCCTCAGAAAGCAAGAATATTCACTTGTCCAAGATATAAACATTATTCACGGAACTGTAGAAAAAGATGATGAAGAACTTTTTCGACTTCAGAGAGAAGAGTCTGATATACAGGAGATGCTGCATGAGAAGCAAAACCAGCTAAGGCAGTGTGAGGATTGCAAATCTGAGCCACTGAAAAGATTCGGAGCCCAGATCGCAGCTCTTGTTGAAGCTGTAGACCATGCCCATAGTCAAGGGCACTTTACTCACAAACCACTAGGCCCCCTCGGAGCTTGCATTCGTCTCCGAGATCCCGAATTTGCTTTGGCGATTGAGTGCTGCTTGGGGGGCCTTCTCCTTCACTTTTTCTGTGACAACCACAATGACGAGCTGATTCTTCAGGGGCTGATGAAAAACATTTATCCACCAGGCTCTCCAGGACCACAGATAATCGTGTCACCATTTGACTGTGAGTTGTATGATGTCACAGGCAGAGCAGCGGATCACCCACAATTTCCAACAGTTCTCAAAGCCTTAGAAATACGTGATGCAGTGGTGGCCAATACTCTGATTGATATCAAGGGCATACAGTCTGTGCTGCTCATTAAAAGTAACTCTGTGGCCCATGCAGTGATGCAGGGTGAGGAATTTCCCAAGAACTGTTGCAAAATTTTAACTGCCTCTGGGGATGAAGTGTTTGAAGGACGCTATTCCCCATGTGAAAAACCCAGACCTACTTACTTGGGAGATATGGACATTGAAATAAATAATTTGCAGAAAGAAGTGGAAAATAAAATAGCACAGTTGTCTGCATTTCACCAACATATTAGTTTACTTGAAAATGATCTCAAGAAGAACCGAGAAACTATTGATAGTCATTACAAAACTTTAAATGAAATGAGGGTTGAACGAACAGATATTACTTCAGAAATAAAAGATCTCAAGAATCAAAATGAAAACCAGTCAAAAGAAATCTCAGGTCTGGAAACTGTAGCTCAGGAAATTAAAGAAAGTATAAAAGCAGTTGAGAAAAAAATTGAGTCTCAAAAGGCAGAGATGGAGAACTTAAGGCAAGTGAGAATAAATAGTGAAGAGAAACTGAAAGATTTTGAGTCCAAATTTCGTCAAATTTCAATCTTATCAGAATCATTTATGGAAGAACGGAACGCGGCTGGGCTGGAAGTGAGCATCCGACACAATTCAGAGAGGTGTTGTGCAGCTAGGCTTGAGCGAAAACTATATCAAATCCAAAACATTAAAGAGGAGGTGGACATGAAGAAGAGAGAACTCCAGAGGGCGATCACTCTGGCCACATGCACATGTCCTGTGCGTATGGAAGTTACAAGAATGGCCTCCGTTATTTATCAAGAAATCAATATGGTCAAAGAGAATATAGAATCAGAAATCTATACTCATGGAACTCGAGAAGAAATAAGGAACGAGTACATAGAGGTCAAAGAAAGATGTGCAGAGGTAAACGGTCAAGTGAAGAATTTGAAAAAACTTGTCAGAAACCTGAATAAAATGGCAACCCAGAAAGTTGGATCATACAAGAGAGAGAGAGGAAATCTTTTCAAGCAATGCAAGTGTTACTTTGACAACTTACTATCTCAGTGGTCTTTCTGTGGGGAAATACACGTGGATCATGAGAATGAGACCCTTTCTATAACTATCCAGCCTGCAGAGGGGAGCGGAGCAGCTATGGATGCCATGAACGCCTTCTCAAATGACAGACACGCTTTTTCAAACTTTTTCTTCATTCTTACCTTATGGTCCATCACAGGATCACCTTTCAGATGTTTTGACTCATTTGACATCTACATGGACAGAAACCAAATAAAAATTGCCATGGACATGATCCTCCAGGTAGCCCATTGTCAACCAAACCACCAGTTCCTCTTATTCATTCCGCAACACATAGGTTCTCTTCCTCCAAGTTCACTTGCTGAAATAGTCCACATACCAGAGCCTGAAACAGAGGTAACCCTGCCTCCCCTGGAAGTCAGTTCAGAAGAAGAAAGTCAATAAATCTTTAATGTTGTGTTTTCAGTTCATTGTGGTTTGCTTGTTTTTTTTTTTTTTTTCCCTCAAAGTATCAACATGGTAATTTGAGAAATGTTCATACTTCAAAAAATATTTTCAGGAAGGAATAGTCAAGACAGAAGGGTAGCAGGAGAAATTTAAACATGTTACCCCCCCCCCCCCCACCAAGCCTTTAGCATAAAGATTTACAAACTACCTCCACACCAAATTCTGATCAGGAAATTCCAAGGAAAAGTCCCCAAATCCTGCAGATGAGGGACAAACATGCACAGAACTGTGGACACTGATGATGATATCAGATTGCTTGCTTTCTTGGGAAAGAGATGTCGGGGAGAAACATTTGATGCACAAAGTTTTGGAAAAATGAATAGTGAAAAGTATCTTCTAATATATTGCAGCAAATAAAATACTATTGAAAAATAAATAAAACAACTGAGTGTACCACCTAACACATAATATAAACTTATGTCAAGCTATGTTTTGATGAAAACAGATTTCTCTGAAATGCAAAGTAAGACAACTCTGAGGGACTACTACACCCCTCTCAGATTTGCAAATATCACAGGAAAAGTTAATGACTAGTTTTGGAGGGCATTTAGGAAACCTGGGACATTAATAGATTGTTGATGGAGTTGTAGACCATTTCAACCCTTCTGGAGAGTATTTTGGAACTATGCCCAAAGGACTATCAACCCGTGCATACCATTTGATCCAGCAGAGTTTCTAATGGGCCTGTATTTCAAATAGACCATAAAGGCGAGAAAGAGACCCACACATGCAAAAATGTTTGAGGCGGCCCTTTTTGTTGTGGCGAGCAAGTGGAAACTGACTGAATACCCATCACTTGGAGAATGACTTAATAAATTGTGATCTACAGATGTTATGGAATATTATTGTTCCATAAAATATGATCCTGTAGGATGCAGTCAGACAGGCCTGGAAAAAGTGAAATGAACTGATGCTGGGTGAAATGTGCAGAACCAGCATATCATTGGACATTACAACAAAAAGAGTATAGGGTGATCGATTCTGATGGACATTGGCTCTTCTGACTGAAATTATTCAGGACAGTTCCAGTGGTGTTGTGATGAAGACAGCCATCTGCAACCAGAGAGAGGACTGTGGGAACTAAGATGGACGACAACATGGTATTTTCATTTACTTGTTCTTGTTATCTTGCATTTTGTATTTTGGATGCTGTCAGATTGGCCTGGAGAAACTGAACTGATGCTGGGTGAAATGGGCAGAGCCAGAAGATCATTGGACATTGCACCAACATACGGTGATCTATTCTGATGGACATTGGCTCTTCTAACAAGGACATTATTCAGGACAGTTCCAGCGGTCTTGTGATGAAGACAGCCATCTGCAACCAGAGAGAAGACTATGGGAACTATGTTGGACGACAATATACTATTCTCACTTATTTGTTCTTGTTATCTTGCATTTTGTTTTCTTTGCTCATTTTTTCCCCTTTTGGTCTGATCGTTCATGATAATTCATTGCAGCATGACAATAATAGAAAAATGTATTGAAGAATTGCACATGCTTAACATTGGTTGAATTAGTTGCCATTTGAGGAGAGGGTGGGAGGAAGGGAGACAATGAATTAGAACACAAGGGTTCTATGAATGTCCAATGAATTAGAACTAGGGTGAATATTGAAATTTTTCACTTTTTTGTTGTTTGCTTGAATTTTCCTTTTTTTCTTATTTTTCCCTTTTTTATCTGATCTTTCTTGTGCATCATAATTGTGGAAATATGTATAGAAGAAACTGCACATGATTAATATATATTGAATTATTTGCCGTCTGGGGGGGGGGAGGGAAGAGAGGCAAAAAATCGGGACACAAGGTTTTCCATGCTTGAACATTGCACATTATATCTGTATAGGTTTTGAAAATAAAAAGGTTTAAAAAAAAAAGCTTTCTCTGAAAAATGAATCGTCCAGGTTAAAAAAAAGTGTGCCTCCCATGATTGGATGACCAATCCCAAGGCTCAATGGATTTTGATTAAGATGCTGCTGTCTTTCAGGGAATGTTGTTTAGCTTAGGACCCACCTTTTAGCAAAGACTGAACTAAATTACTTTTTTTGCCTTGGCTCTGCACTGAGAAGGTGGACATACTTTTTAGAATGAGAGCTCTAAGGTCCTGAAGTTTCTTTACAATTCAGTAAGATGCACCTATGATGCATCAGGTATGGGACTGGGATGGGAATGCAGAGATCCAAACCAGTCCTGCTTCTCTAGGGGAGAAATTCCCGGTGTCCCAAGATCAAGTTCCCTTGCTTCTTAGCAAAGCTGACCCCTCCGCCTGTTCAAAACATCTCATTCACAGCATCTCCTCCAACAGAAGCTATCCTCCTTTGGCATCTTCTCTCTTTCATTCACTTTTGACCTCTCCCTCTCTCCTGACATTCCCTACTTCCTAGAAGAATGAGTGTACCTTTTCTCATTCCAGGAAAGCTCCTCCTTTGATCCTTCTATCCCCACTAAATAGCAATTGGCTTCTGAATACATTTCTCCCCCTTCTCCTACCCAAGAAGTCATCCTACAAAAGAGAGATTTTCAAAGGTCAAAAACCCTGAAGCAAAACAACTGAGTTCATTCATTCATTTCACACAGTTATTGAATGTGTAACATTAACAATTTGCTACTAAATCTCAAAAGCGACTGATAATGTGGATGCCCTTGTAGTACTGTTGAGTTGCATTACAAACAGGTGAAAAATACTTCTGTATACCCCACTTTCCTAAATCAAAGGGACAGCTTTCAGTCCTTAAACCTGTAAGAGTTAAAAGTTTGGGGCTATATACAAAAGATTCGCCGTTATACTTGATGGTCACAAAGAATGTGGAACAGAACAGAAGAATATAATTTCTCCTCTAGAAAGTGTAACTTCTTCCTAATTTTGCCAATGAATATATAGAGAATGTATGGCAACTCATAGTGTGAAGTGAGAGGAGAGATGCACACATATAGGTATGTCTGAATCTATGTAGTCTAGTCCTCTCTTCATCCCTACATAGATATCCTCATTTGATCTTTCTAGAAATTCTTTGGCATGATTTATGTCTTCTATTTCCGAATCACCATTAATAACCATTCTCTCTATTCCTCCATGTAAAAGTTCTCCCATTCACTCTCTCTTCATCTGCAGGAGTACCCGTATTTTCTGTTCATGTGAGTACATAGAGGCTTACTTTCTTCCACTGTTTTCACTGATGAAGTTCTCCTATGTTCTGTCCATCCACCTGAAGGTTTTCCACTTCTCTCCTCATCAGAGGACGCAGGAAGATGCTGCCCATGGACGCAGAGACTGTTTGGTACTCTTGTGTAGTAATGCAGAGAGAGAAAAAGGGGGCCTGCACCTCTGTGGATATCAGCTGAAGGAGTATCATAAATGAGCTACTCCTGTCTGAGCCTCGATTGAACCTCTGGACTTTCTAAGTTCAGGCTCACTGCTCCATCCACTGTGCTGCTTGACTGTCTGATGGTGCCTATGCTACTTGACCACTACTGGGCCATAAGAAATGACAAACAGGCTCCCTGTCCAGGGCCCGGCCCTGTCCCCACTACTACATGTCCACCCTGTCAAAGGTGCTCCTCTGCCTTCCCCCCCAGGACAGAAACTGGGACCTGGCCCAGGCTCCCCCCTCCAAGCCCCAGGAAAGTGTTCAAACAGGGCCCTGGGGGAAGCAGCTGGGGGCCATTCTCCTTTCTCAGAAAGGAAGAACCTCATTCAGGCAGGCATGGGATTTGCTCAGGCTCCCCCTGCTAACTGGGTGTGCCAGGCTGGCTCATTATTGGGGCTGGGAGGGTCTAGAGGCTTGGTTTGCCCTTTCTTTTACCCCACAGTCCTAACTGAAGACTCCAAGAACCCCAAGTTCTATGGGCAACTTTTCCACCTGCTTTTGGGAGGCGCCTTCTCAGGGACCTCCAGCCCATGAAGCCTGGCTGTGGGAGGAGGAGAGGCCAAGATGGAAGCCAGCTAGCCTAGCAGGGCTCCAGGTCTGGATCTGCCCCTTCCTGGCTATGTGAGACCTTGGCTTTGTCTCTGCCCTGCTCTTGGCCTCAGTTTCCCTTTTTCCCCAAAGTAGGAGCTTGGACCAGTTGAGCTCTGTGGTCTCCCTCCATTCTATCCCCAAATACAAGTCCTGTGAGACCCCATTCCCATAGCCATACACGTAGCCCCCAGCCCCTCCTCCAGCTGCTAGTCTAATGGTTTCCCTGGGGACAGCCCCCATTCAGTCAGTTCTGCCCTGAGTCTCCCCACACAGGCTGAAAAGCAGTCCATGGCTCTTCCCGGACCTGCCTCTGGAACCACATGACCCCACCTGAGCCCCACTGGGCCAGTCCCACCTCTGAGCCCTGGGGCTGGAAGGCAGCTGGGGACCCTCTCCCTGCCATGGGCAGGAGTCCTGGGCTCTGGCTTCCTGACCAATTTTCTCCCGTCAGGGAAGCTTTGGGCTGGTGCCTCAGCCTGTCTCTCCTCTCAGATATTCCCCCCCAGCCCTCGGGATCCTGCCAGCAGCCAGGGGCAACTGAGTCTGGAAAAGATGGACCCCCCCCACTGAGTGCCTGTAGCCTAAAAAACCGAAGTACTCATTTTTAATCCTAATTGTTGTAAAATGTCTCTTCCCCCCAGATTCATGGGGACTTTTTCAAGTATAGAAGGAGTAGAAACTGCTGTTTTGCCTTCAAGAGTCCATCTCAAAGGGGCAGCACTAACTTCCGCTGCCATTGATCCTCCTAAGCCGGACATGTCTGCCTTCATCTCTGGCCGGTGACTGGGCCGGTTGGCACCTCTGATGACTGTGCCATCTGCCCCTGTGCCCACCAGTGCTTCTAATGGTATGCCATTTACATAGATAGGGAGCATAGGTCGGGCAGCGGCCACAGCTGCTCTCCATTATTCCTGGCTTTTGTTGCTTGGAGTCAGACTCTGGGTGACGGTCACCAGATTGCTTATTGGGCGTCTGTGTCAGTAAACCCGAGGCTACGACTTCCCCTGGTCGATAAGTCGCACATTGTCTACCTGAGTTAGTGACTGGGATGTTATCTACACATCCCCCAGTTTCCCCCATCAGTGTATGGATGGACACAGTTTTGTAAGTACTCTCAGGAGGTGACATGCTCCAGCGTACTGTGCCTGGAGGCAAGGGATCCACGGCTGGAGAGGAACAGATTTCACCTCTCCAGGGGGTATCTCAGTTGTCCCAGCTGCCTATAACTCTACTGTCCCCGATTGTCGTCCCTTCCTCCCCTCAGGTTGCTTCCTGGCTGACTGGTCCTGTCTGGGTACTGAAAGGTGCGTCTTCTACTTTCTTGACTTTTCTTGAGTTAAAGTGCTGAATCACAGGAGATGTGCCTGTTTTCCAATCAGCTGTGTCCTGCCCTTGTTCTGTGGCTTCAAGTAGAGCCTTTTGGCATCTAGTCATAGGAGGGGGTGATTGCGGGGGGGAGGGGCTGTGGCGTCACTGCCCCTCCCCCTACTCCTGCTCCCTCCATCCAGGAAGGTGAAGTGGGTCAGGCTGTGCCAAGAACTAAGTGGTTTAGGCGGGGTTGAAGCTGCCTGGTCAGAGGGAAAATCACTCCCCGTCCCTCAGAGTGTTCACCTGCATCTCTCCTTGTGGAGAATATGTGACACCTTCAGTAAATGTGCATAGAGAAGCTCCGGACCCATGTGCGGGAACATAGAGAGACAAGAAAGGCATCTCCATGCAGAAGAACACAGAGTGAATGAGTCCTCACCAATGACGGGCTTCTGTAAGAATGCAGAAAGGCTTCATGGAGATACATTTATGCCAAAACACAGAACGGATGTGGGAAAACTCAGGTACCTGAGCCACGGGAGACAGTAGAGTATGTCTGTAAACACTGAATACACGCCTGCTTATCCATACACACACATCCGTATGGGACTGTGGGCAGTACTGGGGAGCCTGTCTATCAGGCGGGGAACCTTTCTCTGCTAAGGGCCATTTGGATGTTTATAACGTCATTCTCAGGCCATCAAAAAGGCTCAACTTAGAGAACTCAAGCAGAGGGAGATCACTGTACCTAAGAAGTTCTCCATCTCTGTGTCTCCAGGGCTTGCCACCCTTCCCCTAAGGCTGTGCCAACGCCAACCCATGGGACATGTCCAAGAGGGCAGAAAACAGGGACCCCAGGACCTCTAAACGCCAGGAAAATGCTCAGTTAGGGCACTGAGGGAAGCACTTGGGGATCATCCCCTCATTTCACAAATGGAAGAAAATCCTTTCAGGGAAGGCCTGACTTCCCTAAGGCTCTCCTGGGGAGCCCAAGCGGGTTCAGACCTAGGGGCAAGGGGGGCAGCTTTGCTTTTGACAAACCCATAAATCATAAGGTAAAACGCCCAGAACCTCCAGCTCTATGGGGAACCTGACCATCTGCTTCTGGGGAGCCCCTTCCCAGGGACTGGAGACCATGACGCTTGACTGTGGGAGGAGAGAGAGGCCCAGGTGGAAGCTGGCAGGCCCCAGAGATCTGGCCTCCAGGCCTGAACGGGCCCTTCCCGGCTGGGGGACCATGGCCACGTCCCTGCTCTCTTCTTGGCCTCAGCTAAGACTTTTTGAAACGAGGAGGTTGGACCAGGTGAGTGCTGAGGGCTCCTCAGCCTCCTCCCTGTGCCAGC
The DNA here is from genome assembly GCF_048593235.1 of Sminthopsis crassicaudata. Lineage (NCBI taxonomy): Eukaryota > Metazoa > Chordata > Mammalia > Dasyuromorphia > Dasyuridae > Sminthopsis > Sminthopsis crassicaudata. The sequence goes on along the minus strand of NC_133623.1, from coordinate 74,036,153 downwards.
AGGCGAGCCCACTGGTGCTCCGCTCCCACATCCATTCTCCTGCGTCCCCCCTCCCCTCCCTGAGAAACTCCCGCTACCTCAGGGCAGCTCAGCAAGCCCGGCCCTTTTTGAACCTCAAAGCCTGAAACAAACCCTCGGTTCTTCCTGGGTTATTGCTGAGTTAGAGGTTCCCCCCCCCCATCCCCTTCCGATTGTCAGCTCTCAGAGCTGGGGGGGTGGGGGGGAAGGACTAAGTGCTTTCGTGACCATTTGCGGACCGTTGCCCTACCAGAGGGGGGGCCGGAAATCTGGGGCTTCCATTTTGGGGTCACAGGTCATCCATGCTGGGGAGCCCGAGCCTCAGGTGGGCTTTGGGTGGCTCTGCCCCCTCTCTAGTCTTCCACTTACTTGTTCCCGTCCCTCGGGGACGTCACGGAGGCAGCAGCCAATCGGAGCGGAGTCTGGCAAGGTGACCCGCCCCCCGGTGAAGGCCAGTGGCCGGTGGCATCAGGGCCAGCCTGAGACAGGAGTTTACCTCCAGCCAATCCCGCCGCTGCCTGCATTGGTCCCCAGCAAACAGCCTCCTCACCCGTCTCCTTGGAGACAGCATCCCCCCCCCCATCCCGTTGTTCTCAGCTCCCCCTCCCCCTCAGGCCTCCAGCTCTGTTGGTCCTCTCCGCCCCCGTACCCTCTGAGGCTCCTTTTCCCCTCTCCGGCTCCCAGACATCCCAGTCAGCTTTTCTCTTCTGAAGCTTCCATCCCCCACACGGTGTTTCCCCTGGAGAGAATAACTTCTCCCTTATACAAAGGAATGTTTATAATACATGAAAACATAGGGAGGCACAATATATTCATCCATGTACTCAGATGCTTTCTTTCCAGTGCTATATACATGCTCATTCTGCCAATAAATTAATTCACGTGACTCATATTCTATCTCTTCCTGAAAATGAGAATTATTCTCTCTTCCTAAGTCCGGGAGTCCTCATGTATGCCTCTTGATCCATAGCTATGACTATCCCTATTTTGTACTTATGCATGTATGCTACTTTCTTTCTTTTCACATATTAAAGTTTCCTGTTCGCTCTCTATTTCTGAAATTATTCCACGTTTCCTCTCCCGGGGAGAAAATATATGAAGCTTCTTTTCTAAGTACTTACAGGGGTTATCAGTGCTCATGCATAGGATTATTGACAGACAAAGTTTCTCTACATGAAGGAATAAGGAGTGAATGAGTATTCACAAATGCACTACTCATCCCTGCCCACATACAGAAAATGTATATGAATATGCACATATATGACTCAGGAGAGACAATTAGAATATTTATATATGCTGAATATAGGATTGCAGGTATACATATATATATATATATATATATATATATATATATATATATATATAATTTATGTGAGGATATGTGAGTAGTAAAATCCTAGCAGCCAGGGAGTAGGGAGGAATAGTCATATGAATATGTAAAGAGAACATATCAATTCTCAGATTCATAATATGGGAAGAAAAGAGGTGTCTTACTGCCGTATTTGGACTTCCTTTCTCTCAGTGATTCCTAGGGCCTCCTTCTGCAGCTCAAGGGGATCCCTTTGCGCAGCTGAACTTTCTCCCCTGTGTTCTATTGCTAATGGGCCCCTTCCTTCCCATCATCAAAAGCCCAGCTGCCACCAAGCCCAACTCCGTGAAACACATGTTGGTCCCTCTCCCTCCAAGGGTTTCCTCCTTGGGCTGAGCCAAGAGAGACAGAGACACAGACAGAAACAGAGACAGAGAGACAGAGACAGAGACACAGACAGAGACTGAGAGACAGAGACAGAGACACAGACAGAGACTGAGACAGAGACACACACACACAGAGACAGAGACAGAGACAGAGACAGAGACAGAGACAGACTATGGATATTGGTGTGTTTCGGGATTACTGTGCATGTGCTTATGTCCCAACTTCTACCTCACCCCCTGTGTCCATCATAGCTACCACACTGGACAGTGTTTAAGCCACATCTTTCTGTATTGTGCTTCCTCCCTTCTCCCTCTGCCTGGGCTTAGAGCCCAAGGCCCGTGTCCTTAATGACCATCACCTTGCTGATGCCGGAATCCTGCTGCTTCCAAGGCAGCCCCTCCCTCCGTGGTCCCCACACAGACATGCCACTCGCTGGTCTCCCCGTAGTCAGCCTCAACTCCCCACACAGCCTTTTCCCAAAGTCCTTCTGCTCATTTCCCTTCCCCCACTCCAGGTCCCACTCATTTTTCCTATAAATTTCTACCTAGAGCACAGGATGACCATATTTAACATCTGTGTGTCCTGTATTCATGTGCGAATGCTGTCACATGTGGCTACAGTGTTCTAATACATAAAAATTCATATTTGTGTAAATAAATGCATGTATCACATCTGACACATATGAAGACAAAGTGGATACCCAGTTAGAGAAGTACTCACGTCCTTTCTCTCATTCCCATGTACATGTTGCTCATTGATTCTTTCTATAAAGTCATTTACAGGAAATAGGTTCTACCTCAGAAACACTGGTCATCGTTTCTCTATACCTACATGTGAGACTTCCCATTTTCACTCTCTATTCATCTGTGTAAGTACTCACGCTCCCTTTTCATTCCTGTGTTTCTGTGCACACACTTACATTATCCCCTTTTACTGACTTCTATAAGTTCTCTAATATTCTTCCAGTATACCTGAAAGTGTCCCCCACTGCGGCCTCCCAGCAGAAGGAGTATGTCACTACTCATACACAGACATGGAGGCAGAGAACATGGATAAGGAATACGGACTGAATGAGTCCTTTTAAAGAAAGTCCTCTAATGGGAATAGAGAAAGATTATGTAAGTGCTCTTTATGACAGAGTTCATGAGTAATAAATGATAGTGATGTAAAATGTTTTCCCCATAAGCTTTTGGGGGGCCCTGACGTACCCCTTGGGGGAAAGGGTGTTTCTGAGTCTCATCCTCTCCCACCTTCTGGCAGGGGCCACACTCATTCACCATAGGCAAACTCATTCACCTGAAGACCTTGTCCAGGGGCACAATCACAGCCTTCTGCCTTCTGCTGAATTGGAGATTAGTCCCTGGAACGGCTCCCAGCTCCTGGCCTGGGCAAACCCCGATAAAGCCCCAGAAGGCTAAGAAGAAACAGTTCTGAACCCCGAATCTTTGCCAAATTCCTAATCAGGAGTTGGCCCCTTGAAAGCTGTCTTCTTTATGTACTCTTTTCTTATCCCATCTTTGCTAATTCCTATCAGGAGGTATTTGCCTGTCTGGACTTAGCCCACTGATGAAGATATTTTCTTCTCAGGGTAAACCAGTCTCTGCAAAATCATCCTAACAAGATTCTTCACCCACTCAGAAAGCTTTCTCCTTACTCTAAATAAATCCCCCTTTGCCACAGACTTCGGCTTTTCAAATTCTTTCACAAGGGACCTGAGACATTGACCAGAGGGGATCTCTTACCCTCGATTCTCGCACCTCCACAACATGATTCAAAAGAGGCCATAGAGCATAAGTATATACACTGAGTACACCAGTGCTCCTATATGAACTACCATTGAGGGAAAAGGGGAACCCATACATATTGATTAATAAGTGAAACAGATACATGAATAAGAAAATACAAACAAGGAAAAATGGAGCATTCATACCCATGAGAACATGGCAATATTCAGATGCACAGGTATAGTGAGAGAAGAGGGGATTTCTCACACATGTCAAAATACACATGGAAGCTGGGAATGCTACGTCCAGATTTCTCAACCTCCTTCCCATGAGATTCCCCTTAGGAATTCAGCTTCTCAGGCAGTTCTGACTTGGTCTGTACCACCTGCCACCTTCCCAAGTAAATCTGTAGTTCCAGATGACATTCTTGAGACAGCGACCCCCCTCCCCCGCCCTGACTTCATCTGTTTGCTGTGAGTACTGTGGGGTAAGGCAAGTCCTAACTCACAAGGACGACTCAGAGATTTCTGAAAGTGAAGAACAGAAGCTTTATTAGAATCTTGTGAGAAGCGGGTGGTCCCATCATTGAGTTCTCCAGAGAGAGGAGGCCAATTTCACAGAAGTTAAAGGAGATTATATGGTCATAAACCACAAGAATCCATGACCTCCTCTCCTGATCTGCTTAATTTTCACTACTTTGCTCATTACCTGCTCAAGTGGGAGTAGCATGGGTTTGCTAAATTCTAGTCAAGCTGACAAAACTGCTGGGAAAACTGGAAATTAGTATGGCAGAAACTAGGCATAGACCCACATTTAACACCATATACTGACATAAGTTCAAAATGGGTCCAAGAATTAGGCCTAAAGAACGAAATCATAAATAAATAGAGGAACATTGGATAGTCTACCTCTGAGACTTGTGGAGGAGGAAGGAGTTTGTGTTTCTCTTAATATCCTGCTTCATCAGTAGTCAATTCCCTTTATTATTAGAAACATCGAATGAAGTCGTATCGCATATGTGTGCATGAATTTGGGGACAGATCATGAGCAAGAGGATGTGTATTAATATCTTGAGAATGTTTATACTCATTAATATAGAGAATGTGATTACTTTTGCATATGAGAGTAAAGAATATATATATATGAATTCATGCATGTCAATATGTGGAGGATATATATGAGGAGCACCTGTAGCACTTGCATGAGTACTCTTATTTGTCAATATATAGAGAACCTGTGGGTACTCATGTGAGTCGACATGGAGAAAGCGTGTGAGTACTCACACGTGCCAACATGGAGATCACAGGAGTGCTCACATATCACTATAGAGAATGTGTGAATACTCATGTATGTTAGCAAAGTGTTACAAAACTTGGTAAAGTTATCAGAGTTCGCTCACTTGCATGTTAGCCCATGTGAGTGCTAATAAATGGGTTCTGTAGAAAGTGTGAGTCTCATACATGTTAATAACAGGGTGTATATATTCATCTCCCAGGAGATCTATCCCATCCTACAGCTGTCCTGTGTGTGCTCACCCTGTTTTGGCATTGGATGCCTGATCTCTCATGTTAGAAAATTAGTAAAATGTTTCTTAGAAAACGTGGGAGGCTCCACTTTTGTTCCCTCACTTTGATAAATTACATATATATATGTATATGTATATATAAAATCTCCTTTAAAATTGCCCGTGCCCTGATTGTTGTGGGTCCTTTCTCCAATCCCCAGTTCCCTTTCAGCCATGCCGAACACTCTGCAATGGGTCATGTTGTAATGCTTTTATTATAGGCCACATCTGTCTCTGTTATGCTTTTTCTTAGTTTTATAGTAAAGGCAGTCTCTTTCCTAATACAACGGTGTCTATGTATGTAGCCACTGTCTGTTGAGGATGGGATGAAGGTTGCTTCTCTTTCTCGCTTTACTCGCACCGACTATTTGCTTTTCTTCCTGGCCTTAGCATCTTCCTCCTCTGGATAACTAGGAGAAGGACATCATGATGGTGATTTCCACGAACTCTGTAGGACTGGGAAGTGCCTCTCTCCTTCTCTGTGGCAGACCCTGAGAAATCCACCCGGAGCGGAAAAGAGAGGGTACAAGAGCTGCTCTTGATCACTGCTGAGGTCTCCTTTATCAAAACCCATCCCACCCACACATGGAAGCCCATTCAGACTGCACCCCGACCTCCACACAGTCCCCTCCAAAGTCAGTAACTGGTCCCCCAACATAGACCCAAGAAGTCCCCCCTAGTCCAATGCTTTCTTTTGGAGCAGCCCCCATCCAGTAAGTTCTGCCCTTAGTCTAACCCACAAGCACCCATAAAACTTGTTTTTCCGTGGCCTGTTTGCTGCACCAGAGCCGCTCTCCCGGCCCCCGTTCCCGCTCCCCCTTCCCACCTTCCCACCTTCCAGGGACTGGCAGACCTCAGAGCAGGTGGGGGGGCGGCGGTGTGTGGAGGGACAAGCTGCCCTATGGAGCAGTTGGGTTCTGTTTCCTCACCTCCTGCACTGGCACTGGGGTGTTGGGGCGGATGTTTCTTCGCCGCCTGCGGCGTTTGCCCCGACGTTTACGCTTCCGTTGGATGTTGGGCGGGTTTGCTGGCATCTTCGATTCCGCAGATTTCCACTACCAGGACCCAAGGTCCTTAGCGAGCCCCCAGCCAAGGAGAACTGAGTCTGGGCAAAGCGGACCTCGCGGTGTCATCCATCTCGCCGTGACGTCGACAGCCCCCTTTGTGAGGCAGTAGCTGCCCACGTGGGAGCCCTGCCTCCCCTTCACCGACCCTAACGCCTGGCTCCCGGTGCCCCACTCACCTTAGGGCACTCCAAGTTCCACTGCCTCTCTCCTTTCTCCCCACCCCAGCCCTCATTTTTGGGCCTCCCTACAAAGCTCCCAGACGCCCACAGAATAATCCGCATTGCCGGCCCGCCCACCTGACTGCTCTCAGTGCCCTGCCTCCAACATTACTAGCCGGGACTCTGGCCAAGTGACTTTCCTGTTTCCCTCTGTAAAACTGGCAAATCCTCCGGTAACTTTGCCTAGAAAACCCCAAATGAAGAGTTGGACATGACTGAAGAAGTACTCAACCCATTTCTGGAGTTTCTCCGTTATCCAGGAGTCTTCATATCATCTCTGCAGGCTTAAATGAGTGTGACCCTCTCCCTGTGACAGAGGAAGAAGATGAAGATGAAGAGAATCTGACTATTCACATGTATAAACTGGTAGAGAAGAGGGAGTCCTCACAGATATAGAACCATGGGAGGACTCCTTTATGGGATATAGCCCCAGATGTGCCCAGTAGAAGCGGACATGGAGATGTGTGAGTAATTATACAGAACAATGAGAGACACAGAACACATGCATGAGCACATTCTCTCTCTAATTCCTCACCTATCTGAACAGAGAATGAAGGAGGACTTATATAGAAGGGATACATGAGAACTCCTATAGGAATGGAGAAGGAGGAATAGAGAGAGAGGGAGATGGAGAGACAGAATATCTGTACAAATATATATGACTCTAGAGGATATGTAAGTGTTCCCCAGATCACCATTCAGAGAGAATACCCGAGTACTCATCCACATGAAGATATGTCCCAAATCTTCACCCGCTTTTTGCATGAGATTTGACAAAGGAGTTTAGAGCCAGAACTTGGTTTTTCCACAGCTACCAGATCCCTCCCCTTAGAAAGTAAGTGAAATGTGGGGGAAAGTCTTTGGCGCAGCCTTTCCTCACCTTACCATTACAAATGATTTCTCTCAGTTACAGTTCTCTATGCTTGCATTAGAATAGTGTGTGTGTGTGTGTGTGTGTGTGTGTGTGTGTGTGTGTGTTTTGCACCCACTTTTCTTCGATGCACATTCCCTTTCAAAACATGAGTAACAGACGGTAATGAGTGAGGGTGGACAAGTTTTTCTGTCAAGCCCCATGTCTTTTGGTTCTGCCTTCTTTTCTCTAACCAGTGACTCATTTGGCTGAAGGAATCACAGCTCCCCTGGTGACAGGGCTGTCCCACGTTTGTGGCCCCATTTAATTGGATTCGGTTTCTCCCTCATCTTCCTCTTCAGACTGTTTGCAGCCAGGAGCTGCTCTTAGTGATGCCTTTGGGCTGATCCCACACACTGGGGAAGACTCTTCTCCTGCATGGCAGAACCTGATACATACATCCAGGCTAGGAAAGGAAAGGACCCGCGAGCTTTACTGAAGGTCCCCGTCCCCCTATTGACCCTAGCTGCCCCCTTCTCACCAATGAAGATGTTGGACTAGATGAGCTCTGACATCTCTTGCAGCCTCCATCCATGAAACTCTACACGTCCACTCAGACTCCCCTCGCACACGTCTGCCTCACTCCAGGGGAGGAAACCAGGCTGGTCTAATGCTTTCCCTTGGGACAGCTGCCAACCAGAGTTTTGGCTGGGCATCTGGATCTAAGGCTTGGAACAAAGCCCCTGGGTCGTTCTGGACCTATTCCCCACCCACTCTGGGCAGAGTATACCCCAAATCCACACCTGGGCGGTTGCACCAAAACACAAGAGGTGAAAAGCAAAGGTGAGATTAGGACTATTGGGGAATATTTTCCTCCATCAGAAGCAGCCTCGAGTCCTGAGGCAGGTGTTTTGTGACCCCTCACATCCCCTGAGCCTTGGGAGGGAGCTGGACCAGTCTCCTGCAATCTCTTCCCTCCCTCCCCTTCTCCTTCCTCCCCCAAATTTCCACTCCTGGGAAAACCCCTGGGGTGCTTCGGGAACAGGAGCTGAGCAGGGTTAATGATCAGTGACATCAGTGACAAAGCTCCCCCAACTCAGTGACCCCCAACTCCTTTGCCACGTCCGGTGCCTGGGCTCTGGCGCCCCCTTCTACATTAGCTCATCCCTTGGCTCTATATCCCTCCCCCCAACCCCCAATTTCCTTTGCCCCAGGTATTTGTATGGATGAGTCCTCATAGATTCCCTATATACTCACACATGAAATTCCTTATTTTCTTGACCACTATTCACATGAGTTATTGTATATTCTCTATGTTCATGTGCATAGATTCTCTCTGTGTTCATCTGTATGAGGATTCATCTATTTTTATTAGTGTATCATTGAGGATTTCTATATTCCGTTTATAGTCACAGGAGCCCGCATATATTTTCTCTATATAGTCATATGTGTGAGTATTCCTGTATTTTTTCCCTGCAGTATTCCTGTATTATTTTCCCTGCAGATTTGTGTGTATCACTCTCTGAATATACAGAATTGAATCTAATTTATAAAAAATCAGGCCATTCTGCAATTTATAAATGGTCAAAGGATATGAACAGACATTTTTCAGATGAAGAAATGGAAAGTATTTCTAGCCATATGAAAAGATGCTCCAAGTCATTATTCATCAGAGAAATGCAAATTAAGGAAACTCTGAAATACCATTACAACATATCAGATTGGCTACAATGACAGGAAAATATAATGCTGAATGTTGGAGGGGATGTGGGAAAACTGGGGCACTGATACATTGTTGGTGGAATTGTGAATACATCTAGCCATTCTGGAGAGTGATTTGAAACTGTGCTCCAAAACTTATCAAGATGTACATACCTTTTAATCCAGCAGTGCTGCTACTGGGCTTATATCCCAAAGAGATCTTGAAGAAGGGAAAGGGCCCTGTATATGCAAGAAATTTTCTGGCAGGGACCTGTATATGCAAGAATGTTTGTGGCAGCCCTCTTTGTAGTGGCCAGAAACTGGAAACTGAGTGGATGCCCATCAACTGGAGAATGGCTGAATAAATTATGGTATATGAATGTTATGGAATATTATTTTTCTGTAAGAAATGACCAACAGGATGATTTCAGAAAGGCCTGGAGAGACTCATATGAACTGATGCTGAGTGAAATGAACAAGGAAAGGAGATCATTATATCCTTCAATAACAATATTATATGAGGATCGATTGTGATGGATGAGGCCATCTTCAACAATGAGATGAACTAAATCACTTCCAATAGAGCGGAAATGAACTGAACCAGCTACACCCAGCAAAAGAACTCTGGGAGATGACTATGAACCACTACATAGAATGCCCAATACATCTGTTTTTGTCAGCCTGCAGTTTTGATTTCTTTCACAGGCTAATTGTACACTAATTCAAAAGCCGATTCTCTTTATACAGAAAATAACTGTTTGGACATGTGGACATATATTGCATTTAATTTATAATTTAATATATGTAACATATATTGGTCAGCTTGCCATCTGGGGGAGGAGGGTGCGGGGAGGGAGGGGAAAAATTGGAACAAAAGGTTTTGCAATTGTCAGTGCTATAAAATTATTCATGCATATATCTTGTACATATAAAGATATAATAAAAAAATTTTAAAAAAGAAATGACCAGTAGGATGATTTTAGAGAGGCCTGGAGAGACTTACATGAACTGATGCTGAGCGAAATGAGCAGGACCAGGAGATCGTTATATACTTCAACAACAATAGTATATGAGGATCAATTCTGATGGAAGTGGCCGTCTTCAGCAATGAGATGAACCAAATCAGTTCCATTTGTTCAATAATGAATAGAACAAGCTACACCCAGTGAAAGAACTCTGGGAAATGAGTATGAACCACTACATAGAATTCCCAATCCCTCTATTTTTGTTCAATTGAATTTTTTATTTCCTTCTCAGATTAATTGTACATTATTTCAAAGTCCAATTCTCCTTGTACAGCAAAATAACTTTATGGATACATATATATGTTTTTATTTAACATATATTTTAACATATTTAACATGTATTGTTCTACCTGCCATCTGGGGGAGAGGGTGGGGGAAGAAAGGGAAAAGTTGGAACAAAAGATTTTGCAACTCTCAATGCTGAAAAATTACCCATACATATATCTTATAAATAAAACGGTATAATAAAAAATAAAAAATAAAAAAAATAAAATTTTTAAAAATAAATGATTTTTTCAAAGGTTTGAAAAAATTCACTATTTGACAAAAACTTGGGAAAATTGGAAATTTGTATGGCAGAAACTAGGCATTGACCCGCACCTAACACTATATACCAAGATAAGGTCAAAATGGGTTCATGATCTAGGCATAAAGAATGAGATTATAAGTAAATTAGAGGAAAATAGGATAGTTTACCTCTCAGATCTGTGGAGGAGAAAGGAATTTGTGACCAAAGAAGAACTAGAGATCATTATTGATCTCAAAATTGATAATTTGGATTGCATTAAGTTAAAAAGTTTTTGTACAAAAAAAACTAATATGGACAAGATTAGAAGGAAAGCAATAAACTGGGAAAACAATTTTACACTTAAAGGTTCTGATAAAGGCCCCATTTCTAAAATATTCGGAGAGCTGATTCAAATTTATAAAAATTCAAGCCATTCTCCAATTGATAAATGGTCAAAGGATATTAACAGACAATTTTGAGATGAAGAAATTGAAACTATTTCTAGTCATATGAAAAGATGCTCTAAATCACTACTGAGCAGAGAAATGCAATTAGGACAACTCTGAGATACAACTACACACCTGGATGATTGGCTGGAATGACAGGGAAAGATAATGCAGAATGTTAAAGGGGATGTGGGAAAACAAGGACACTGATACATTGTTGGTGGAATTGAGAATACATCCAGACATTCTGGAGAGCAATTTGGAACTATGCTCAAAAACTGTGCATACCCTTTGATCCAGAAGTGTTTATTCTGGGCTTATATCCCAAAGAAATCTTAAAGGAGGGAAAGGGATGCGTATGTGCAAAAATGTTTTTGGCAGCCCTTTTTGTAGAGGCAAGAAACTGGAAACAGAGTGGATGCTCATCAATTGCAGAATGACTGAATAAATTATGGTATGTAAATGTTATTATTGTTCTGTAAGAAATGACCAGCAGGATGATTTCACAGAGAACTGGAGAAACTTGACCTGATGCTGAGTGAAGTGAGCAGAACCAGGAGATCAATGCACATGGTAACAAAAAGATTGTACCATCATCAATTTGGATGGATGTGCCTCTCTTCATCAATGACATGATTGAAACCAGTTCCAGTTGTTCAGTGATGAAGAGAGCCACTTACCCTCAAAGGACTGTGGGAAATGAATTTGACTCACAACATGGCATTTGCACTCTTTTTGTTGTCGCTTGCTTGCATTTTATTTTGCTTCTTTTTTTTTTTTTTTTTTTTTTTACTGGTTTCATTTGATTTTCCTTGTGCAGCACAATAATTGTATAAACATGTACTTATACATTAGATTTAACATATATTTCCTTCATGTTTATCTTAAGGCTAGAATAAGCACAGAAGATGCTGACTAGGGGCTGCTACAGGGGAAAGCATTAGACTAGCAGAGTTTTCTTAAGCCAGTGTATGGGTCTAGATGGCTAGCACTGGGGGTGGGGGTTCTGGATTTTGAGGGTAGAGTCCGTGGACTTGCAGGTTGGGACAGGATGGAGGACTGCCAGACACATCAGAGATCATCTGCGTCACCCTCCTTATTTGAGGTAAAGGAAAACTGATTTCAAAAGGAGGGACATGGACAAGAGTATATAGCCAATATGGGGCAGATCCAGACAGGTTAGCTAGCTTTTACATCTTGGTCTCTCTCACCTCCCCACAGCCAAGCTTCATGAGCTGAAGCTCCTTGGGGAGCACTCCCCCAAGCAGGTGGGCAGGTTCCCCATAGAGCTGGGGTTCTGGATGTCTGCAGTTGTCACCTTGATGTTCAGTAAAAATAAACCAAGACTCCCATTCCCCAGCTTAGGGACAAACTGGGACACATACACACTTACCAATCAGAATGTCTTCCCTGAAACATTTTTTCCCATTTATGAACATTTCCCTTCAGAGTTGTGACTCTAGTCAAGGTCCCTGTTTCTGCCTCAGAGAATTACCAATACAGTGAAGGCAAAGAGGCAACGGTGGCCAAGCCTCCACTAACGGTGGTAAGCCCTGGAGAAGGAGATATCAAGGCCTTCTTGGTGTGGGAGGGCTGAATGAGAGGTGGGCTTTCAGTGAGAGAAAAGAAGGTGTCGATTATTACCAGACCGCAGATGGGAACATTCTGCTGTGCAAAGGAACCTGCTTGGGCTGCAGAAGGTGCTCTGGAAGTCAAGGTGGCAAAGGGAGGAGAAATTCCTCCTTGACCAGAGCTCCTGTGAGCTTTCCTTTTCCCCCATGGACAATGCAGTAGATCCCTGACCACCAGGGAAAGAGGGCTTCTTCATCCTGCATCCAGGGAGAACAGAGGGCTTTATTACATTCTGATGGTTTAGAGAGTTCTCTTCTCCATGGCAGAGAGAGTGTGTGTGTCTGAAGAAAGACGTGGGCACTCGGAGACATGACAGGAGTTAAGATGTGAATCCCCGGCTCTGTGGGAGAGACCGCGATTCCTAATGTCCAGGAAGAGACAGAATGTCTACATCTACAAGGACAGTCACAAAAGCGCACCTTATTTCTGGTACCCAGGAACAAAGAGAAAGACGCTGACCGGGGGGATACACAGACATCGGCTGACTCCCTGGGTTCTCTCTACCTTAGTTTCCCTAAGTATGAAGCTGCAGGTGCAAGAGAAGGCTCGTTAGTGACACATGAGCAACATGGATGGACGCAGGGAGACGCTCTGAAGGAACTTTCCTTCTCCTACACTAGATGACAGGAGGCTGTGGGTTTACTCCCAGGCACAGACAGACACAGGGCAGTTATTCACCCGCACAGAAAACGGAAGCTGCAGAGGCACTGAATGCCCCGAGGAGGTGTTGGGGCCTCAAGGAAGAAACACCCGGAGGCCGGGGGTGTGAAGGGGGCCGAGGGCGGCCTGCACAGACAGCAGGGGGTCGCTGGACGTCAGGCCTGCTCCGGGGGTCTCTCCCTCCTCCTGCTCCTGCAGGGCCCACAGTCACAAAACGTCACGGGCCGCGCGGGCCACCTGGAGCGGCGGGAGGGGGCACGAAATGAGCCCAATTAGTTTCTGGGAGAGGGGCGAAGGAGGAGAGGATGTTGGGGGAGGGGAGGCGGCGGCTGGGGGACAGATGACGCGATATCTGGCGAGGGGCAGTGCAGGCAGGGGGGCGTTGGCGATTGGACGATTCCTGCCTTAGGAAGGTGGGCAATGACGTCACCCAGCACAGCTCTCCATGAGGAGGGGGGCGTCCTGCGCTGTCGCTTGTCTGGTGGCTCCATGAGGACCCCCAGCGGTGAGAGGGGGTACCTGCGATGCCGGGAAGCATCCCACAGGCCCTGGAGGCGCAGGCTCCTGGGCAGGAAACACGTGATCAGGGGACATAGCCCCAGGCCCCAGGCCTCATTCCCGCTAGAAGGACACGGGGTCGCTGGGAGACCCCGTCCTCCCCCCTCCTGGGCTCTGAGGGGCGACAGGCTCTTGGGATCTGCGGGAGCCGGGGGAACTTTGGTTCAAGAAGCAGTTCCAGGAAGAGCCATAGGCTTCATTTTAACCGTTAAAGGGAGAAGCGGCCCAGAAAGTGCTGAGTGAGGGCGGCCGCAAAGCGTGAGACAGGAGGCCTTCTCGGCCCGCAGTGCGGGGTGCTCTACGCCCATTGTTGGGGGGGGATGGTTCTGGCTTTGAGGGCAGGGCCTGCGGGCTCTAGGCTGGGGAGGATGCAGCACTAGCAGAGACCTCGGAGCCGTCTGGCCCAGGCCCTCCTGAGGAAAAGGAAAAGCGGCTTCTAGAGAAGGGCGGGGACGTGGTCAGTACCACTTCCCTCCTACCTGCCAGGCTAGCTGGCTTCCACCTTGGCCTCCTCCCCCCCCTCCTCCCACAGTCCAGCTGCAGGGGCTGAAGGCGCTGGGAAGCTTGTCCTCAGAAGGGGAGGAGCAGCATCCTCACAGAGCTGAGCCTTGTGGGCATCTGAAGTTTCCTTAAAAGTAGCCCAAGCTTCCATCCCCAGCCTGGGATGCCCATGTACCACAAGGAGCCTTAGCAACCGCCATGCCTCCTTCCATTTATGACCTAGGGATGATGCCGGGTTACTTCGCTCACGTGGAACACTTTAGGGGGTTGAAAGGTGTTAGTGTAGGCAAGGTGAGGTTCCTACCCTCAAAGCATTCCGAGGCTATTGAGGGGAAAGCTGGACATGCCCACTATGGTACTGGTGGAAAATTCTTGCCAAAAGCAGCAAGCTTTGGATGAACAGCTTGGGGTTGCTGCTGGGTTGGGGTTGGCTGAGGGGCAGTTGGGCTTGCAGGTGCAGATGGTCCACAGAAGGGAGTGGGGAATTTTCATCTGTGCAAAGGGACCCATTGGGCTGCAGAAAGAGGCTCTGGGAATCAGGGTGGGAAAGGAAGAACAAATAACCCCGTGACCAGAGCTCATGTGCTCTATTAGGGGCAAATAGACCAAAAAGTAATTGGAAACTAAATAATCTCATCTTAAAGAATGACTGGGTGAAACAGCAAATTGTGGAAACAATAATTTCATTCAAGATAATGACAACGATGAGACATCATACCAAAATTTGTGGGATTCAGCTAAAGTGGTAATAAGGGGAAATTTTATATCTTTAGAGGCTTCCTTGAATAAAATAGAGAAAGAGAAGATCAATGAATTGGGCCTGCAACTTAAAAAGCTAAAAAAAGATGAAATTGAAAACCCCCAATCAACTACTAAACTTGAAATTTAAAAATTAAAAAGATAAATTGATAAAATTGAAAGTAAAAAAAAAATTTTTAAGAATTAATAAATACACTGATGAGGGTTGGGGTCCCTTTAAGATTCCTAATTGCCCAAGCCATGACTGACCTTGATTCACAAAGCCTGCTCAAAGGCACCTTTTGAATATCGGGGCCTAGCCCCCCAATCTTATCTCAGCTTCCCCCAGCCCTCACCTGATCTGGGCTAACTGAAAAGTCCACCAGAACTGGGTACCGCCCATCATCTAGGTATAAAAGATACAAGCTGGACCACCCTCTTGGCAGGAGCCCTCCCAGCCAACACATGGTATCCTTCCAGCCATGTAAGGGTTCCTGCCCAACAGTGGCCACCTTTGGCCCTGGCGTCTTTCTAACTGAGCTTTACTTCCAAATTCCTACAATAAACCTTTTATTTATCAATCTAGGTTTTTGGGCCTGTAAATTCATTATACAGGGGACACTGCACCTCATGGGATTATCTATGTGCAGAGAAATGGGGTTCCCCCTTTCCTTTCCCTCATTAAAACTGAGTTGGTTTTATGAAAAAACGCAATAAAATAGATAAACCTTTGGTAAATCTGATTGGCAAAAGAAAGAGGAAAATCAAATTGTTACTTTTAAAAATGAAAAGTGGGATCTTTCCACCAATGAAGAGAAAATTACAGAAATAATAAGGAGTTACTTTGCCCAACTTTATGCCAATAAATTTGATAACTTAAGTGAAATGGAGGACTACCTCCAAAAATATAGGCTTCCCAGATTAACAGAGGAGGAAGTAAATTACTTAAGTAGTCCCATTTTAGAAAAAGAAATAGAACAAGGTTTTAACCAACTCCCCAAGAAAAAAATCCCCAGGACCAGAAGGATTTAAATGTGAATTCTACCAAACATTTAAAAAACAATTAGCCCCAATACTATATAAGCTATTTGAAAAAATAGTGAATGTAGGAGTCCTCCCAAATTCATTTTATGACATAGACATGGGACTGATACCCAAACCAGGTAGGTTGAAAACTGAGAAAGAAAACTATAGACCAATCTCCTTATTGAATACTGATACTATAAACTTAAAGAAGATATTAGCAAAACGACCTCAGAAAATCATCCCCAGGATAATACGCTATGATCAAGTAGGATTTATATCAGGAATGCAAGGCTGGTTTAATATTAGGAAAATTATTAGTATAAATGACCATATTAATAATAAAATTAACAAAAATCATATGATAATCTCAATAGAGGCAGAAAAAAGCATTTGATAAAATACAACATCCATTCCTACTAAAAGCACTTGAGAGTACAGGAATAAATGGACTATTCCTTGATATAGTAAGGAGAATATATTTAAAACAGTCAATAAGCATCATATGTAATGGGGATAAACTGGAAACCTTTCCAGTAAGATCAGGGGTGAAACAAGGTTGCCCACTATCACCATTACTATTCAATATTGTATTAGCCTTGGCAATAAGAGTCGAGAAAGAGATTAAAGGAATAAGAGTAGGTAATGAAAAAATCAAACTATCACTCGTTGCAGATGATATAATGGTATACTTAGAGAACCCCAGAGATTCTAGTAAAAAGTGATTAGAAATAATTCACAACTTTAGCAAAGTTGCTGAATACAAAATAAATCCACATAAATCCTCAGCATTTTTATACATTACCAACAAAATGAAACAGCAAGAGATGCAAAGAGAAATTCCATTCAAAAAAATTGTCGAGAGTATGAAATATTTGGGAATCCATCTACCAAAGAAAAGTCAGGAATTACTTGAGCAAAATTACAAAACACCACAAAAATAAAGTCAGAGTTAAATAATTGGAAAGACATTAAGTGCTTTTGGATAGGTCAAGCAAATGTAATAAATATGACAATACTCCCTAAACTAATCTATTTATTTAGTGCTATACTAATCAGACTCCAAGAAACTATTTTAATGACCTAGAAATAATAACAACAAAATTCATATGGAAGAACAAAAGGTCAAGAATTTCAAGGGAATTAATGAAAAAAAATCAAATGAATGTGGCCTAGCTGTAACCTGATCTACAACTATATTAAAAAGCAGCAGTCACCAAAATCATTTGGTATTGGCTAAGAAATCGACCAGTTGATTAGTGGAACAGGTTAGGTTCACAGGACAAAATAGTGTACTACTATAGCAATCCAGTGTTTAACAAACCCAAAGATACCAACATTTGGGATAAGAATTCATTATTTGAAAAAAAACATTTGGGAAAACTGGAAATTAGTATGGCAGAAATTAGATGTGGACTCACACTTAACACCATGTACCAAGATAAGATCAAAATGGGTCCATGATTTAGGCATAAAGAATGAGATCATAAATATATTAGAGGAACACAGGATATTTTAGCTCTCAGACTTGTGGAGGAGGAAGAAATTTATGACCAAAGGAGACCTAGAGATCATTATTCATCACAAAATAGAGGATTTTGATTACATCAAATTAAAAAGCTTTTCTACAAACACAACTAATGCAAACAAAATTAGAAGGGAAGTAGCAAATTAGGAAAATATTTTTACAGTTAAAGGTTCGGATAAAGGCCTTATTTCCAAAATATACAAAATAATAGGGCATTTTAAAGTTTTTAAACCTTTACAAGTTTAAAGTTTGAGGGGTATATATAAGGATATTTACTGCAATACTATGTGTTCACAAAGACTCTGGGAAAAAGTAGATCTCTGTTTCTAAAATGGATGAAGTAATTTTCAAAGAGAGAGGAAAAGCATGTATTAAGTTTTGACTTTGGTCCTGGCACATAGTGGGTGTTTAATGAATGTTGCGTGCTCTACCACTATGGTCCCATTTACTACATACAATGACACTGTGAAGTGCTAGTATAACTCCCATTTTTCAGTTAAGGAACCTGAGGCAGACAGAAATTAAGGGACTTGCCTAGACTCTCACAGAGCTGGTAAATGTCAGTGACTGGATTTGAACTCTGGGCTTTCTGACTTCAGACTCATTGCTCTGTCCACTGTGCTACCTGGCTGCCTCCTGGTACCTGAATATAAATGAATATTACAGGGTTATCATAAAGGACAAATAGAAAGATTTAAGAGAAACTTGGGCAAAGTTACAGAAATGAATATAGAATAAAATCAGTAAAACTTCATGTAGCCTGACTAAAAACCGAAATGGAAAGGAGAAATGCTAAATGGTGTTATTAGAAGTATGTATGTGTGTGTGTGTGTGTGTGTGTGTGTGTGTGTGTGTGTGTGTGTGTGTGTGTGTGTTAGAGAGAGAAAGAGAGAGAGAGAGAGAATATGTGTGTGTCCTTACCTCAATGTACATCCTCTTTTTAATCATTAATAACAAGATGGAATAGATCAGTTCGAAGGTTTTTTAATCTATGACATATCTTTCTTGTAATTTCCTTTGATTGGCATTAATTTCAATATTCAGACCCCCTAAAACCTCCAGTTTAATGGGGGAACTTGCCACCTAATTCTGGTGAGCAACTTTCCAGACACCTCCATCCCATGAAGCCTGGATGTCAGAGAAGGGAGAGGTCAAGATGGAAGCTTAAATGTGGCAGACAAGAGAGACCAGGGTTCCAGGCCTAGGTCTGCCCTTTCCTGGCTGCGTGATCTTGGCCATGTCCCTGCTGCCCTTCTTTTGAACACAATTTCACTCTTTCTCAAATATGGAGTTTGGACCAGAGTCCTGTGGTCTGGGACTTGTTTCCTTGTCTCCCATCCTGGGCCTCAGGAGCAATTGATTTGGTCCTTTGACGTCTCTTGCTTTTCATATATTCCTTTCTAGATCTGGATCATCAGGGAGCCACCAGGTGAATGGAGGTGTGTCTGGGCAAAGTGGAGCCCTCCCCCACTGAGCACCAATGGCCATTAGTGTCAGTTCTTACCTTGGTGAAGCAGGAGTCCAGGGACCCCCAGCTGCACCCCTCTCTCTACTTATCTCTGTAAGCCATCCCAGTCAGTCTTTTCCCTGCAGTCAGCATCCCTCTCTCACATGCATTCTCAGGCTCATTTCTCCCTCCCTTATGACATATCACTCCAACTGCCATGGGGTTCCCTGACTCTTGTTATTTTGGGAACAGACATAGTGGGAGCAAAACCCAGGGGCCGATGCCCCGTCGTGCTCTGCCGTCTGTTCAGATGACCCTCTGTTCACCTCCTCAAAAATCCTGCACTTTCTATATTCTTATTCATGAGGGGTCAAATATTTCCCCTGTACATTTATATGAGATAGTGTTCTACTTTCCCTCATCATTCTTCTTTATGAGTACTGAATGGCTCTTTTTATAATCCCAGAAATATAGGATTATATATATGTATATATATATCTATATATGACTCTATAATTATATAATGCATAAAACTCATATATATATATATATATATATATATATATATATTCTCCATCTTCATCTAAGAGCACATACATACGGCTACAGAGTCTCTCTCATGTAAGGTATAAAGAAGTTATATTTGTGCAAATCAGTATATAATGTAGGACATCTCGTACATATAAAAACAGAATATGTCTATGTCTCTCTATAAATACATATATAATGTACTCAGGTTCATTCTCTTCCTTCCTATATACATTGTTATGGGCCAGTACTCTGAACTTGAAACAAGGATTCTTACAAGGTGCTAAGTCAGTAGAATTGATGAGACAATGGTTATCTAGTTTAGCATGGTGCTTAATAGTTCTCTAATTTCTACACGATCGATTCAACTTTACAACAAATAATGATTTCCTAGTAATGTAGTGATATACTCAGTGTAGATCATATAAGCCAAGTTCTCAGGACCAAGGAGAGAGATTCATTTCCACCTTCAGTCAGGCTCCTGGTGGCTCTCCTGGGGAACTGAGAGAGCTTGGATTCAGAGTTTGACAAGACAAGTGGACTGGAGGCTGAATCACAAGCAAAATCAAATGCAGTAAGGCAGAAATAGTAAACGCATCCTTTTCAGACCACAATGCAACGAAAATTACATTCAATAAAAACCCAGGGCAAAATAGACCAAAAAATAATTGGAAACTAAATAATCTCATACTAAAGAATAATTGAGTGAAACAACAAATCATAGACATAATTAATAACTTTACCCAAGAATATGACAATAATACGACATCATACCAAAATGTGTGGGATATAGCCAAAGCAGTAATAAGGGGAAGTTTTATATCTCTAGAGGCCTACTTGTATAAAATAGAGAAAGAGAAGATCAATGAATTGGGCTTACAACTGAAAATGCTAGAAAAGGAACAAATTAAAAACACCCAGACAAACACAAAACTTAAAATTCTAAAAATAAAAGGAGAGATTAATAAAATTGAAAGTAAAAAAACTATTGAATTAACTAATAAAACTAAGATTTGGTTCTATGCAAAAAACAAAAAATAGACAAACCCTTAGTAAATCTGATTAAAAAAAAGAAAGAGGAAAAGCAAATTGTTAGTCTTAAAAATGAAAAGGGAAAACTCGCCAATAATGAAGAGGAAATTAGAACAATATTTAGGAGCTACTTTGCCCAACTTTATGCCAATAAATTTGATAACTTAAATGAAATGGAAGAATACCTTCAAAAATATAGCTTGCCCAGATTAACAGAGGAAGAAGTAAATAGTCTAAATAGTCCCATTTCAAAAAAAGAAATAGAACAAGCTATTAACCAACTCCCTAAGAAAAAATCCCCAGGACCAGATGGATTTATATGTGAATTCTACCAAACATTTAAAGAACAACTAACTCCAATGTTATATAAACTATTTGAAAAAAATAGCGATTGAAGGAGTCCTACCAAATTCCTTTTATGACACAGACTGATGGTACTAATACCTAAATCAGGTAGATTGAAAACTGAGAAAGAAAACTATAGACCAATTTCCTTAATGAATATTGATGCTAAAATCTTAAATAAGATATTAGCAAAAAGACTGCAGAAAATCATCCCCAGGATAATACACTATGACCAAGTGGGATTTATACCAGGAATGCAGGGCTGGTTAAGTATTAGGAAAACTATTAACATAATCAATTATATCAATAACCAAATTAACAAAAACTATATGGTCATCTCAATAGATGCAGAAGAAGCATTTGATAAAATCCAACATCCATTCCTACTAAAAACACTTGAGAGTATAGGAATAAATGGAGTATTCCTTAAAATAATCAGAAGCATATATTTAAAACCATCAGTAAACATCATATGTAATGGCGATAAACTGGAACCTTTCCCAGTAAGATCAGGAGTGAAACAAGGTGGCCCACTATCACCACTACTATTCAATATTGTACTTGAAACCCTAGCCTCGGCAATAAGAGCCAAGGAAGACATCAAAGTAATTAGAGTAAGTAACGAGGAAATCAAAGTATCACTCTTTGCAGATGATATGATGGTATACGTAGAGAATCCCAAAGACTCTGCTAAAAAGCTATTAGAAATCATTCATAACTTTAGCAAAGTTGGAGTATACTAAATAAGTCCACATAAATCCTCAACATTTTTATACTTTACCAACACAATACAAAATCAAGAAATACAAAGAGAAATTCCATACAGTCGATAGTATAAAATATTTGGGAATATATCTACCAAAGTCAAGAATTATATGAGCAAAATTACAAAACACTTGATACAAAAATAAAGTCAGATTTAAATAATTGAAAAGACATTAAGTTCTCTTGAATAGGCTGAGTGAATATAATCAAGATGTCAATCAAGAAAATGAAAAGGGAGAACTCACCACTAATGAAGAGGAAATTAAAACAATAGTTAGGATCTACTTTGCTTGACTTTATGGCAATAAATTCAATAACTTCAATGAAATGGAAGAATACCTTCAAAAATATAGCTTGCCCAGATTAACAGAGGAAGAAGTAAGTAGTCTAAATAGTCCAATCTCAGAAAAAGAAATAGAACAAGCTATTAACCAAGTTCCTAAGAAAAAGTCCCCAGGACCAGATGGATTTACATGTGAATTCTACTTAACATTTAAAGAACAACTAACTCCAATGCTATATAAACTATTTGAAAAAATAGCGATTGAAGTAAGCATAATATGCAATGGAGATAAACTTGGACCTTTCCCAGTAAGAGCAGGAGTGAAACAAGGTTGCCCACTATCACCATTACTATTCAATATAGTACTAGAAACGCTAGCATCAGCATTAAGAGCTGAGAAAGAGATTCAAGGAATTAGAGTAGGTAATGAGGAAATCAAACTATCACTCTTTGCAGATGACATGATGGTATACTTAGAGAACCCCAAAGACTCTGCTAAAAAGCTTTGAGAAATAATTCAGAATTTTAGCAAAGTTGCAGGATACAAAATCAATCCACATTTTTTATACATTTTTTTTACATTTTTATACATTACCAACACAATCCAGCAGCAAGAGATACAAAGAGAAATTCCATTCAAAATAACGGTCGATAGTATAAAATATTTGGGAATATATCTACCAAAGGAAAGTCAGGAATTATATGAGCAAAATTACAAAACACTTGATAGAAAAATAAAGTCAGATTTAAATAATTGGAAAGACATTCAGTGCTCTTGGATAGGCCAAGCGAATATAATAAAGATGACAATACTCCCTAATCTATTTATTTAGTGTTATACCAATCAGACTCCCAAGAAACTATTTAAAGGACGTAGAAAAAATAACAACAGAATTCATATGGAACAACAAAAGGTCGAGAATTTCAAGGGAAGTAATGAAAAAAAATTAAATGAAGGTGGTCTAGCTGTACCTGATTTAGAACTATATTATAAAGCAACAGTCACCAAAACCATTTGGAATTGGCTAAGAAATAGACTAGTTGATCAGTGGCATAGGTTAGGTTCACAGGGCAAGATAGTGAATAAAAATAGCAATCTAGTGTTTGACAAACCCAAAGATCCCAACTTTTGGGATAAGAATTCATTATTTGACAAAAACTGTTGGGAAAAGTGGAAATTACTATGGCAGAAACTAGGCATGAACCCACACTAAACACCACATACTAAGATAAGATCAAAATGGGTCCATGACTGAGGCATAAAGAATGAGTTTAGAGGAACAGAGGATAGTTTACCTCTCAGACTTGTGGAGGAAGGAATTTATGACCAAAGGAGAACTAGAGATGATTATTGATCAAAAAGTAGAAAATTTTGATTACATCAAATTAAAAAGCTTTTGTACAAGCAAAACTAATGCAAACAAGATTAGAAGGGAAGTAACAAACTGGGAAAATATTTTTACAGTTAAAGGTTCTGATAAAGGATTCATCTCCAAAATAAACAGAGAATTGACTCTAATTTATAAGAAATCAAGCCATTCTCCAATTGATAAATGGTCAAAGGATATGAACAGACAATTTTCAGATGATGAAACTGAAAGTATTATCACGCATAGGAAAGCGTGTTCCAAATCACTACTGATCAGAGAAATGCAAATTAAGGCAACTCTGAGCTACCACTACACACCTGTCAGATTGGCTAAGATGACAGGAACAAATAGTGATGAATGTTGGAGGGGATGGGGGAAAACTGGGACATTGATGCATTGTTGGTGGAGTTGTGAAAGAATCCAACCATTCTGGAGAGCAATCTGGAATTATGCCCAAAAGATTATCAAACTGTGCATACCCTTTGATCCAGCAGTGCTACTACTGGGCTTATAGGCAAAAAAAAATACTAAAGAAGGGAAAGGAATCTGTATGTGCCAAAATGTTTGTGGCAGCCCTTTTTGTACTGGCTAGAAACTGGAAAATGAATGGATGCCCATCCATTGGGGAATGGTTGGGTAAATTATGGTATATGAAGTTTATGGAATATTATTTTTCTTTAAGAAATGACCAGCAGGAAGAATACAGAGATGCTTGGAGAGACTTACATGAACTGATACTGAGTGATATGTGCAGAACCAGGAGATCATTATACACTTCAACAACGATACTATATAAGGATGTATTCTGATGGAATTCCAATTGATCAATAATGGACAGAATCAACTATACTCAGAGAAGGAACACTGGGAAATTGCAATGGTTAAAAAGCCTCTAGAAGCAAGGAATGCAGTTCAAGGCATGTGGGAGGACCTGAGTGATGAGAGGTTCTGAGACACAGGTGATTCCTACATGGAGGTGGGGCATAGCCCCAAGAGGCAGTGTCTAACTTCAGGTACCATGCCTCCCTCCTTAGTGCTCTCAAAGCCTAGCATGCCTCCCTCCTTCTTCTTGGTCCAGTCTCATTATGCCAGGTTCCTAGAGGTCCACAGAAGGGAGTGGGGAATTTTCATCTGTGCAAAGGGACCCATTTGGCTGCAGAAAGAGGCTCTGGGAATCAGGGTGGGAAAGGAAGAACAAATAACCCCATGACCAGAGCTCATGTGCCCTCTACTTTCCCACACTGAGCAGCTCAATAGGGTTCTGTCCCCCAGAGAAGGAGGGCTTTCTCCCCCAACCTGCACAAACAACCCTCGTGTATTACTCAGTCTCTCTTCCTGCTGCCAACAGTCTGAAGAGGCCAGAAGCAAGAGCCAAATTTAATTGTCAAAATCAGACCAGGAATAAAGGAGAGAAACTTCACTAGGAGGGCTATAAACACTTCCTCACTCAGCCCAAACGGATTGCAGCAAATGCTGTTGCCAAAAGCAGTCTCAAGGAAAGCACAACACAGAAAGATATGGACTCTGATAAACATCCTCCAGTCTGATCCATTCCAAGGTTTTATCAATGATCCCCAGGATGAGGTGGGATGGAAGTTTGGACATAAACACACACAGACACAGAGACACGTCCTACTCTTACTCACCCACATTACACTCAGGAATCAGAGAGCATTCAATACATGGGATGTAAATCTGGACACAGAACAGACATGCCGCCACACTAATGCTTACTGATTCGCCAATGACGGGTCAGGGGATGGAGCGAAAGTTAGGATATACATAGTCACACACTCAGAAATACTGAACCTCTCACACTTTTAATACAGAGACACACATATGCATCCTGGAATAATTTTTAAAAATTAGTTGATATCAATTAGTAATGATGGAGAAGAAACAAAGTGGTGTGGTTAACCGAAAATATCATCACAAGTCCTTTCCGAGTCTTCTATAGACTGGTACCTGTGTTGACTTCCAAGAGAACACAAAAAGTCCAGATTGAGGATGCAAACAATAAATCCTATCAGTTGAAAACAAATTATATACCTGATAAGTTCAGGTCTTCCCCCCTGTTCTGGATCCAGTGTTTTCTGGAAAACATGGCAATTCAAAAGGACAAGTTCAGAGCACCCCTTCACGTTCCCTTTCTTTTGGTTAAAGGTGAACTCTGGTCACGCTGCAAGAATGCATTCGGGAAAACATTGCCATGAATCCTATACCATGGAAGGCTCTACAAAGGCTAAGAGCATGAAGCATTAAGATCAAGAGACAACTGACATAGGACTTTGGTCACATTTACCTATAGGGGGCCATACAGAGTAGAATCAATTACAAATTGAGATTACAGCCTATTAACCAAGCACAGTATAAGCCATAGTAAGAAGGTTAAATAGCACGATTAATCCAGAGAGTAAAAAGCATACAACACTAAGACAACCAGGAGAATGCACATGCAGATACAGAAAATAAAAGGCAAAGGGGTACAATAATGGAGATCAATATGTTTATAATATTTTATTTCCCCTCCAATTACAAGTCAAAACAATTTTAAACAATTTTACACAAGTTGTGAGTCCAAATTCTATCCTTTTCCTCCTTGAGATGGTAGGCAATGCAACATACTTTAAACATATGCAATCATTTAAAACAATGAATGAACATCAACATTAACCAACATTGTCTTTTTGCAATGTAGTACTCCTTCCCAATATCCATTCAATCAACACATTTCATACTGAAGCTCAAACATCCCATTCAATTATCTGGTTTCTAGTACATCTTGTCTGGAAAATATATTCTTAAGAGCGCCACACTATTGGGTTTCCTTCTGGGTCAAAATTACTTGTAGAGACTCTTCAGAAGTTCCTGCCCAAATCTCTTACAAAACAGATCTCGGTACAACTTGACACATACTTTCAACATTTACTTCTCCAGTAACTGATTCATGTTGTTGATTGTGTCCTTCATTCTCAAAGAGGACCAAAATGACACTCTGTGTTAGAATCAAGTTAGTGTGTCTGACTGTGGCTGATCAAACTCATACAAGCTTGGAATGCTCTGCCACAGGTTGGGCACAAATAGTTCTAAGAACAGTTTGAGTGGATTCTGTAACTTTGTGACTTTCATGTATCTTCTGAGCAAATTCAATTCTGTTTTGCTCATAGAGCATAGCACCTTCTCTGATGAGGGCACGCCATGCTGGGCGGTCCTATGCCAGTGTCTCCAATAGCATACAGTCGATTCTAAAGTTCTTGAGAGAGATCTGGAGAGTGTATTTTGTATCTCTTTTCCTGACCACTTGTGAGCACTTGCCCTGTGTCAGTTCTCCATAAAATTGTCTTTTTATGTAAGCATACATGTGGCATTTGAACAATGTGACTGGTCCAATGGAGCTGTGCTCTCTGCAGCAGAGTGGAAATGCTTGGCAGTGTAGTTTGAGAAAGGACCTCAGGGTCTGACATTTTATCCTGCCAGGTGATTCCTAAAACAATTCAAATGCAAGCAATTCAGTTTCCTGTCCTGACGCTTATACACTGTGCAATTTTACAGACCTACAACAATGACATCAGTACAGTGGCTCTGTAGATCTTCGGTTTGGAAGCCACTTTAATACCTCTCCTCTCCCTCACTTTCCCTCAGAGCCTCTCAAACAGTGAGCTAGCTCTGGCAATGTGTGTGTCAGCCTCATTATCACTGTGGACATCTCTGGAACGAATCCTTCCAAGGTCAATGAACTTATTTACAGTACTCAAAACTTCTCCATTTGTTGTAATTGATTAAAACCATCTCAAATCTGTTCTTATTAACAATAAAGCTACAAGGGGAATAGCATATGAAGAGCCCAAAGTTCTCTTCACACTTTAAAGCATTAGGTTATAGATATCCTATGTTGAGTCTATCCTTATCTGAACTCTATACCTGACATCAATATTGTTAAGAATAAGCTAAAGAGGTACAGCTAAGTGGCACACAGCACCAGTCCTGAAGTCAGGAGAACCTGAGTTCAAATTTGGCCTCACACACTTAATGCTGCCTAGCTGTGGGACCCTGGGTGAGTCACTTAACCCCAATTGCCTCAGCAAAAGAAAAGAATAAGCTAAAGGGTTACTGTTACATTACAAATGAAATGTTTAAATACCACTTAAGGGAAAACTCTTACACCCTTCCAAATTACATTAATATTTTTTAAGGTGGTTGTTTTCTCAACAGTGTACTGGATTGTTTTACTTTACAATTTGCAATTCAATTCATTTATTCACATCAAAATTGAGGGTACAGAACTTTTGTGGTGGCCAGAAACTGGAAACTACGTGTATGCCCATAAATTAGAGATTTGCTGAATAAATTGTGGTATGTGAACATTAAGGAATAGTATTGTTCTGTAAGAGATGACCAACAGGATGATTTCAGAAAGGCCTGGAGAGACTTACAGGAACTGATGCTGAGTGAAATGAGCAGGACCAAAAGATCATTATATACTTTAACGATGATACTATATGATGATCAATTCTGATGGACGTGACCATCTTCACCAATGAGATGAACCAAATCAATTCCAATAGAGCAGTAATATACTGAAGCAGCTACACCCAGTGAAAGAACTCTAGGACATGATTATAAAGCACTACATAGAATTCCCAATCCCTCCGTTTTTGTCCACCTGCATTTTGGATTTCCTTTACAGGCTAATTGTACACTATTTCAAAGTCTGACTCTTTTTGTACATCAAAACAACAGTTTGGACATGTATACATATATTGTATTGAATGTATACTCTAATATATTTAACATGTATTGGTCTACCTGCCATCTGGGATGGGGGGGAAATTAGAACAAAAGATTTGGCAATTGGGAATGTCATAAAATTACCCATGCATATATCTCATAAATAAAAACTATTAAAATATAAAAAAGTGGGAGAGGAAAAAGGAAAAGGAAAAACGTAATAAGGGAAGGGTATAAGAAAGGGGAAGGGACTCAAAGGAGGTGGGAGGGATTCTAAACAGGGAGAGCTGTGTGATGCAAGTGGTGCCCATAAGTTTAATACAGTGGAGGGGGACAAGATGGGGTAAGAAAAAGAAAAGCATAATCTGGGGATACTAAGATGTCAGAAAACATATAATTAGTAATTTTAACTGTAAATGTTAATGGGATGAACTCTCCCATAAAGCAAAGGCAGACAACAGACTGGATCAAAACCCTACAATATGTTGTTTATGGGAAACACATTTGAAGCAGGGTGATACATACAGAGTAAAGGTAAAAGGCTGGAGCACAATCTATTATCCTTCAAGTGAAGTAAAAAAACAAGGGGTGGCCATCAAGCAAAAGCAGAATTTGATCTAATTAAAAGAGATAAGGAAGGAGACTATATCCTGCTAAAGGGTATCATAGACAATGAAGCCATATCAATACTAAACATATATGCACCAAGTAGTATAGCATCTAACTTCCTAAAGGAGAAGTTAAGAGAGTTGCAAGAAGAAATTGACAGCAAAACTATAACAGTTGAAGATCTCAACCTTGCACTCTCAGAATTAGATAAATGAAACCACGAAACAAATAAGAAAGAAATTAAAGAGGTAAATATAACATTAGAAAAATTAGGTATGATAGACCTTTGGAGAAAAGTGAGTGGTGACTTCTCAGCAGTTCATGGAACCTATACAAAAATTGACCATATATTAGGACATAAAGATCTCAAAATTAAATGCAGGAAGGCAGAAATAATAAATACTTTCTTCTCAGATCACAATGCAATAAAAGCTACATTCCACAAGAAATTAGGAGTAAATAGACCAAAAAGTAATAGGAAACTAAATAACCTCATCTTAAAGAATGATTGCGTGAAACAGCAAATTATAGAAACAATTAATAATTTCACCCAAGATAATGACAATGATAAGACATCATACCAAAATTTTTGGGATGCACCTAAAGTGGTAATAAGTTGAAATTTTATATCTTTATAGGTTTACTTGAATAAAATAGAGAGGGAAAAGATCAATGAATTGGGACTTCAACTTAAAAAGCTAAAAAAAGACCAAATTAAAAGCCCCCAACCAAATACTGAACCAAAAATTCTAAAAGGGAAAGGAAAAATCAATAATATTGAAAGTAAAAAAACTATTGAATTAATAAATAAAACTAAGAGTTGATTTTCATGAAAAAGCCAATAAAATAGATAAAACTTAGGTAATGTGATCAGAAAAAGTAAAGAGGAAAATCAAATTGTTAGTCTTAAAAATGAAAAGGGGGATCTTTCCACCAATGAAAAGGAAATTAGAGCAATAATAAGGAGTTACTTTGCCCAAATTTATGCCAATAAATTTAATAATAAATTTGGAGGACTACATCCAAAAACATAGGCTTCCCAGATTAACAGAGGAGGAAGTAAATTGCTTAAGTAGTCCCATTTTAGAAAAAGAAATAGAACAACCTATTAACCAACTCCACAAGAAAAAATCCCCAGGACCAGATGTATTTATATGTGAATTCTATCAAACATTTAAAAAACAATTAGCCCCAATATTATATAAACTATTTGAAAAAATAGGGAATGAAGGAGTCCTACCAAATTCCTTTAATCACATAGACATAGTACTGATACCCAAAATAGGTAGGTTGAAAACTGAGAAAGAAAACTATAGACCAATTTTCTTAATGAATATTGATGCTAAAATCTTAAAGAAGATGTTAGCAAAAAGACCACAGAAAATCATCCCCAGGATAACAGACCATGACCAAGTAGGATTTATACCAGGAATGCAGGGCTGGTTCAATATTAGGAAAACTATTAGTATAATTGACCATATTAATACTCAAATGAACAAAAACCATATGATCATATCAATAGATGCAGAAAAAGCATTTGATAAATTACAACATCCATTCCTACTAAAAACATTAGAGAGTATAGGAATAAATGGACTATTCCTTAAAATAGTCAGGAGCATATATTTAAAACCAAGAGTAAGCATCATATGTCATGGGGATAAACTGGAAGCTTTCCCAGTAATATCAGGAGTGAGACAAGTTTGCCCACTATCACCATTACTATTCCATATTGTATTAGAAATGCTAGCCTCGGCAATAAAAGTTGAGAAAGAGATTAAAGGAATAAGAGGAGGTAATGAGGAAATCAAACTATTACTCTTTGCAGATGATATGATGGTATACTTAGAGAACCCCAGAGATTCTAATAAAAAGTGATTAGAAATAATTCACAACTTTAGCAAAGTAGCAGGATACAAAATAATTCCACATAAATCCTCAACATTTTTATACATCACCAACAAAATCCAACAGCAAGAGATACAAAGAGAAATTCCATTCAAAACAACTGTCAAGAGTATAAAATATTTAGGAAACCATCTACCAAAGAAAAGTTAGGAATTATATGACCAGAATTACAAAACACTTGCCACAAAAATAGTCAGTTTTAAATAACTGGAAAGACATTAAGTACTCTTGAATAGAGAGAGCGAATATACTCAAGATGACAATACTCCCCAAACTAATCTATTTTTTTAGTGCTATACCAATTAGACTCCCAAGAAACTATTTTAATGACCTAGAAAAAATAATAACAAAATTCATATGGAAGAACAAAAGGTCGAGAATTTCAAGGGAATTAATAAAAAAAAATCAGATGAAGGTGGTCTAGCTGTACCTGATATAAAGCTATATTATAAAGTAGCAGTCACCAAAACCATTTGGTATTGGCTAAGAAAGAGACTAGTTGATTAGTGGAACAGGTTAGGGTCACAGGACAAAATATTGTAGAACTATAGCAATCCAGTAGTGACAAACCCAAAGATCCCAACTTTTGGGATAAGAATTCATTATTTGGAAAAAACTGTTGGGAAAACTGGAAATTAGTATGGCAGAAATTAGATGTGGACCCACACTTAACACCATATACTAAGATAAGATCAAAATGGGTCCATGATTTAGGCATAAAGAATGAGATCATAAATAGATTAGAGGAACAGAGGATAGTCTACCTCTGAGACTTGTGGAGGAAGGAAGTTATGACCAAAGGAGAACTAGAGATCATTATTGATCAAAAAGTAGAAAATTTTGATTACATCAAATTAAAAAGCTTTTCTACAAACAAAACTAATGCAAACAAGATTAGAAGGGAAGTAACAAATTGAGAAAATATTTTTACAGTTAAAGGTTTTGATAAAGGCCTCATTTCCAAAATATATAGAGAACTGACTCTAATTTATAAGAAATCAAATCATTCTCCAATTGATAAATGGTCAAAGGATATGAACAGACAATTTTCAGATGAAGAAATTGAAACTATTTCCACTCAAATGAAAGAGGATGCCAAATCACTACTGATCAGAGAAATGCAAACTAAGTCAACTCTGAGATACCACTACACACCTGTCAGAATGGCTAAGATGACAAGAAAAAATAATGATGAATTTTGGAGGAGCTGTGGGAAAACTGGGACACTGATGCATTGTTGGCGGAGTTGTGAAAGAATCCAACTATTCTGGAGAGTAATCTGGAATTATGCCCAAAAAGTTATCAAACTCTGCATACCCTTTGATCCAGCAGTGCTACAACTGGGCTTATATCCCAAAGAAATACTAAAGAAGGGGAAAGGGACCTGTATGTGCCAAAATATTTGTGGCAGCCCTTTTTGTAGTGGCTAGAAACTGGAATATGAATGGATGTCCATCCATTGGAGAATGGTTGGGTAAATTATGGTATATGAAGGTTATGGAATATTATTGCTCTGTAAGAAATGACCAGCAGGAGGAATACAGAGAAGTTTGGAGAGACTTACATGAACTGATACTGAGTGAAATGAGCCGAACCTTAAGATCACTGTACACTTCTATAACGATACTGTATGAGGATGTATTCTGATGGAAGTGGATATCTTCAACATAAAGAAGATCTAATTCACTTCCAGTTGATCATTGATGGACAGAAACAGCTACACCCTGAGAAGGAACACTGGGAATTGAATGTAAAGTGCTTGCACTATTGTCTTTTTACCCAGGTTACTTATTCCTTCGGAATCCAATTGTTACTGTGCAACAAGAAATTTGATTTTACACACATCCATTGTATCCAGGTTATACTGTAACAAATTTAATACGTCTGGGGTTACCTGTCATCCAGAGCAGGGAGTAGAGGGAGGGAGGGGAAAATTTGGAAAAATAAATGCAAGGGATAATGTTGTAAAAAATTTTTCTCATGCATATGTACTGTTAAAAAAAATTTTATAATTATAAAATGAATACAAAAAAAAAAAAAAAAAAAGATGAGCTGGACATAAAGAAGAGAGAACTCCAGAGGGCGATAACTCTGGCCAGATACATATGTCCTGACCATATGGAAATTACAAGAATGCCCTCTGGTGTTTATAAAGTAATCAATATGGTAAAAAAAAAAGACTATAGAATCAGTAATCTGTATTCATGGAAACCGAGAAGAAATAAGGAACGAGCACATAGAGGTCAAAGAAAGATGTGCAGAAGTAAATGGTCAAGTGAAGAATTTGAAAAAACTCATCAGAAAACTGAATAAAATGGCAACCCAGAAAGTTGGGTCATACAAGAGACAGAGAAGAAGTCTTTTTAAGCAATGCTAGTTTTACTTTGACAACTTACTATCTCAGTGCTCTTTCTGTGGGGAAATACACATGGATCATGAGAATGAGACCCTTTCTATAAGTATCCAGCCTGCAGAGGGGAGCAGAGCAGCTGTGGATGACCTGAACGCCTTCTCAATGACAGACATGCTTTTTCAATCTTTTTATTCATTCTTACCTTATGGTCCATCACAGGATCACCTTTCAGATGTTTTGATTCATTTGACATCTACATGGACAGAAACCAAAGAAAAATTGCCATGAACATGATCCTCCAGGTAGCCCATTCTCAACCAAACCACCAGTTCCTCTTATTCATTCCTCAACACATGTGCTGTCTTCCTCCAAGTTCACTTCCTGAAATAGTCCACAGACCAGAACCTGAAAGAAAGGTAACTGTGCCTCCCCAAGAAGTCAGTTCAGAAGAAGAAAGTCCATAAATCTTTAATATCATTGTGTTTTCTGTTCATTGTGTGTTTGCTTGTTTGTTTTTCTCAAAGTATCAAGGTGGTAATTTGACAAATGTTCCCACTTCAAAAAATATTTTCAGGAAGGAACAGTCAAGATAGAAGTGTAGCAGGAAAAAGTTTAATATGTTACCCCCCACCAAGCCTTTTCCATAAATATTTACAAACTAACTCCACACCAAATTCTTTTTATTTTTTTAATTTTATTTATTTATATATTTTTTGACAGTATATATGCATGAGTAATCATTTTTAAAACATTATCCCTTGTATTCATTGTTCCAAATTATCCCCTCCCACCCTCCCCACTCCCTCCCCTTGATGACAGGCAATCCCATACATTTTACATATGTTACATTATAACCTAGATACAATATATGTGTGTAAATACCATTTTCTTGTTGCACATTAAGTATTAGATTCTGAAGGTATAAGTAACCTGGGTAGATAGGCAGTAGTGCGAACAATTTACATTCACTTCCCAGTGTTCCTTCTCTGGGTGAAGTTGTTTCTATCCATCATTGATCAACTGGAAGTGAGTTGGATCTTCTTTATGTTGAAGATATCCACTTCCATCAGGATACATCTTCATACCACATTGAAGTATACAGCGATCTTCTGGTTCCATTCATTTCACTCAGCATCAATTGATGTAAGTATCTCCAAGCCTTTCTGTATTCCTCCTGCTGGTCATTTCTTACAGAGCAATAATATTCCATAACCTTCATATACCATAATTTACCCTACCATTCTCCAATTGATGGACATCCATTCATCTTCCGGTTTCTAGCCACTACGAAAAGAGCTTCCACAAACATTTTGGCACATACAGGTCCCTTTCCCCTCTTTAGTATTTCTTTGGGATATAAGCCCAATAGCAGCAATGCTGGGTGAAAGGGTATGCACAGTTTGACAACTTTTTGGGCATAGTTCCAGATTGCTCTCCAGAATGGCTGGATTCTTTCACAACTCCACCAACAATGTATTAGTGTCCCAGTTTTCCCACAGCCCCTCCAGCATTCATCTTTATTTGTTCCTGTCATCTTAGCCAATCTGACAGGTGTGTAGTGGTATCTCAGAGTTGTCTTAATTTGCATTTCTCTGATCAGTAGTGATTTGGAACAGTCTTTCATATGAGTGGATATAATTTCAATTTCATCATCTGAGAATTGTCTGTTCATATCCTTTGACCATTTATCAATTGGAGAATGGTTTGATTTCTTATGAATTAGGATCAATTCTCTATATATTTTGGAAATGAGACATTTATCAGAACCATTAACTTTAAAAATATTTTCCCAATTTGTTACTTCCCTTCTAATCTTGTTTGCATTAGTATTGTTTGTACAGAAACTTTTTACTTTGATGTAATCAAAATCTTCTATTTTGTGATCAATAATGATCTCTAGTGCTCCTCTGGTCATAAATTCCTTCTTCCTCCACAGGTCTGAGAGGTAGACTATTTTCTGTTTCTCTAATCTATTTATTATCTCATTCTTTATGACTAAGTCATGGACCCATTTTGATCTGATCTTTGTATATGGTGTTAAGTGTGGATCCATATCTAATTTCTGCCAAACTAATTTCCAGTTTTCCCAACAGTTTTTTTTCCCAAATAATGAATTTTTATCCTTAATGTTGATATATTTGGGTTTGTCAAAAACTAGATTGCTATAGATGTACCCTTTTTTTGTCTTTTGTATCTAATCTGTTCCACTGATCGACCAGTCTATTTCTTAACTAATAACAAATGGTTTGGGTGACCGCTGCTATATAATATAGTTTTAGATCAGGTACACTTAGATCACCTTCCTCTGACTTTTTTTTCATTAGTTCCCTTGCAATTCTCGACCTTTTATTCTTCCATATGAATTTTGTTGTTATATTTTCTAGGTCATTAAAATAGTTTCTTGGGAGTCTGATTGGTATAGTACTAAATAAATAGATTAGTTTGGGGAGTATTGTCATCTTTATTATATTCACTCGGCCTATCCAAGAGCACTGAATGTCTTTCCAAATATTTTAATCTGACTTTATTTTTGTGGCAAGTGTTTTGTAATTTTTCTCATATAATTCCTGACTATTCTTTGGTAGATGGATTCCCAAATACTTTATACTCTCAACATTTGTTTGGAATGGAATTTCTCTTTGTATCACTTGCTGTTGCATTTTGTTGGTGATATATAAAAATGCTGAGGATTTATGTGGATTTATTTTGTATCCTGCAACTTTGCTAAAATTCTGAATCATTTCTAATAGCTTTTTAGCAGAGTCTTTGGGGTTCTCTAAGTATACCATCATGTCATCTGCAAAGAGTGATAGTTTGATTTCCTCATTTCCTACTCTAATTCCTTGAATCTCTTTCTCGGCTCTTCTTGCTGAGGCTAGCGTTTCTAGTACTATATTGAATAGTAATGGTGATAGTGGGCAACCTTGTTTCACTCCTGATCTTACTGGGAAAGGTTGCAGTTTATTTCTATTGCATATTATGCTTACTGACGGTCTTAAATATATGCTCCTGATTATTGTAAGAAACAGTCCATTTATTCCTATACTCTCAAGCGTTTTTAGTAGGAATGGATATTGGATTTTATCAAATGCTTTTTCTGCATCTATTGAGATGATCATATGGTTTTTATTAATTTGATTATTAATATGGTCATTTATAGTAATAGTTTTCCTAATATTAAACCAGCCCTGCATTCCTGGTATAAATCCTACTTGATCATAATGTATTATCCTGGGGAAGATTTTCTGAAGTATTTTTGCTAATATCTTATTTCAAGATTTTAGCATCAATATTCATTAAGGAGATTGGTCTATAATTTTCTTTCTCAGTTTTTAATTTACCTGGTTTAGGTATCAGTACCATATCTGTGTCATAAAAGAAGTTTGGTAGGACTCC
Source organism: Sminthopsis crassicaudata (assembly GCF_048593235.1). NCBI lineage: Eukaryota > Metazoa > Chordata > Mammalia > Dasyuromorphia > Dasyuridae > Sminthopsis > Sminthopsis crassicaudata. The sequence continues at coordinate 73,999,932 of NC_133623.1, read as the reverse complement.
TTCATCCCCTATTTTTTCAAATAGTTTATATAGCATTGGGGCTAATTGTTCTTTAAATGTTTGGTAGAATTCACATGTCAATCCATCTGGTCCTGGGGATTTTTTCTAGGGGAGTTGATTAATAGCTTGTTCTATTTCTTTTTCTGAAATGGGACTATTTGAGCAATTTATGTCTTCCTTTGTTAATCTAGGAAGCCTGGATTTCTGGAGCTAGTCTTCCATTTCACTTACGTTATCAAATTTATTGGCAAAAAGTTGGGCAAAGTAACTCCTTATTATTTCTCTAATTTCCTGCAGAGGGGAGCAGAGCAGCTGTGGATGCCATGAATGCCTTCTCAAATGACAGACACGCTTTTTCAGACTTTTTATTTATTCTATTTTTATTTATTTTATTTATTCACAGGATAACCTTTTAGTTATTCACAGGATCACCTTTCAGATGTTTTTACTCATTTGGCATCTCCATGGACAGAAACCAAAGAAAAATCGCCATGGAAATGATCCTCCAGGTAGCCCATTCTCAACCACACCACAAGTTCCTCTTATTCATTCTGCAACACATGGGCTCTCTTCCTCCAAGTTCACTTGAGGTAACTGTGGCTCCCCAAGAAGTCAGTTCAGAAGAAGAAAGTCAACAAATCTTTAATGTCATTGTGTTTTCTGTTCATTGTGGTTTGCTTGTTTTTTTTTGTTTTTGTTTTTTTTTTTTTTTTCTCAAAGTATCAGCGTGGTAATTTGACAAATGTTACTACTTCAAAAAATATTGTCAGGAATGAAGAGTCAAGACAGAAGGGTAGGCAGCAGGAACTTAAACATGTTACCCCCCACCAAGCCTTTTCCATAAAGATTTACAAACTACCTCCACACCAAATTCTGATCAGGAAATTCCAAGGAAAAGTCCCCAACTCCTGGCAGATGAGGGAGAAACATACAGAACTGTGGACACTGATGATGATATCAGATTGCTTGCTTTCTTGGGGAAGAGTTGTGGGGGTGAACCATTTGGCACACAAAGTTTTGCAAAAATGAATAGTGAAAAGTATTTTCTAAAATATTGCAGAAAAGAAAATACTATTGAAAAATAAAACAACTGAGTGTACCACCTAAAAAGGAATATAAGGTTATGTCAAGCTATGTTTTGATGAAAACAGCTTTCTCTGAAATGCAAATTAAGATAACTCTGAGGGAACACTCCACCCCTCTCAGATTTGCAAATATCACAGGAAAAGTTAATGACTAGTGTTGGAGGGCATTTAGGAATCCAGGGACATTAATAGATTGTTGATGGAGTTGTAGACCATTTCAACCCTTCTGGAGAGTAATTTGGAACTATGCCCAAAGGACTATCAAACAGTGCATACCATTTGATCCAGCAGAGTTTCTAATGGGCCTGTATCTCAAATAGACCATAAAGGAGAAAGAGACCCACACATGCAAACATGTTTGAGGCGTCCCTTTTGGTTGTGGCAAGCAACTGAGAACTGACTGAATACCCATCAGTTGGAGAATGACTTATTAAATTACGATATATGAATGTTATGGAATGCTATTGTTCCACGACTTTCGATTCTGCAGGATGTTGTCAGAGAGGCCTGGAGAAAGTAAAATGAACTGATGCTGGGTGATATGAGCAGAACCAGAAGATCATTGGACATTGCAACAACAAGAGTATACAATGATCGATTGGGATGGACATTGGCTCTTCTGACTGAGATTATTCAGTACAGTTCCAATGATCTGGTGATGAAGACAGCCATCTGCAACCAGAGTGAAGACTATGGGAATGAAGTTGGAAGACAACATAGTATTTTCACTTATTTGTTCTTGTTATCTTGCATTTTGTTTTCTTTTCTCATTTTTTTCCTTTTTGATCTGATCGTTCATGATAATTCATTGCAGCATGATAATAATAGAAAAATGTATTGAAGAATTGCACATGCTTAACATATATTGAATTACTTGCCATTTGTGGAGAGGGTGGGGGGAAGGGAGGCAAAGAATTGGAACACAAGTGTGTGTGTTTGTGTGTGTGTGTGTGTGTGTGTGTGTGTGTGTTGTGCACCCACTTTTCTTCGATGCACATTCCCTTTCAAAACATGAGTAACAGACGGTAATGAGTGAGGGTGGACATGTTTTTCTGTCGAGCCCCATTTCTTTTTGTTCTGCCTTCTTTTCTCTAACCAGTGACTCATTTGGCTGAAGGAATCACAGCTCCCCTGGTGACAGGGCTGTCCCACGTTTGTGGCCCCATTTAATTGGATTTGGTTTCTCCCTCATCTTCCTCTTCAGACTGTTTGCAGCCAGGAGCTGCTCTTAGTGATGCCTTTGGGGCTGATCCCCACACACTGCGGAAGACGCCTTCTCTTGCATGGCAGAATCCGATAGATACATCCAGGCTAGGAAAGGAAAGGGCCCGCAAGCTTTGCTGAAGGTCCCTGTCCCCCATTGACCTTAGTTACCCTTTCTCATCAATGAAGATGTTGGACCAGATGAGCTCTGACATCTCTTGCAGCCTCCATCCCATGAAACTCTACACGTCCACTCAGACTCCCCTCGCACACGTCTGCCTCACTCCAGGGGAGGAAACCAGGCTGGTCTAATGCTTTCCCTTGGGACAGCTGCCAACCAGAGTTTTGGCTGGGCATCTGGATCTAAGGCTTGGAACAAAGCCCCTGGGTCGTTCTGGACCTGTTCCCCACTCACTCTGGGCAGAGTATACCCCAAATCCACTCCTGCGCTGTTGCACCAAAACACAAGAGGTGAAAAGCAAAGGTGAGATCAGGACTATTGGGGAACATTTTCCTCCAGCAGAAGCAGCCTCGAGGTCCTGAGGCAGGTGTTTTGTGACCCCTCACATCTCCTGAACCTTGGGAGGGAACTGGACCAGTCTCCTGCAATCTCTACCCTCCCCTTCTCCTTCCTCCCCCAAATTTCCACTCCTGGGAAAACCCCTGGGGTGCTTCGGGAACAGGAGCTGAGCATGGTTAATGGTCAGTGACATCAGTGACAAAGCTCCCCCAACTCAGTGACCCCCAACTCCTTTGCCATGTCTGGTGCCTGGGCTCTGCTCCCCCTTCTACATTAGCTCATCCCTTGGCTCCATATCCCTCCCCCATCCCCCCACTTTCCTGTGCCCCAGGTATTTGTATGGATGAGTCCTCATAGATTCCCTGTATTCTCACACATGCAATTCCTTATTTTCTTGACTCCTATTCACATGAGTTATTGTATATTCTCTATGTTCATGTGCATAGATTCTCTCTGTGTTCATCTGTATGAGGATTCATCCATTTTTATTAGTTTATCGATGAGGATTTCTATATTCCGTTTATAGTCACAGGCGCCCTCATATATTTTCTCTATACAGTCATATGTGTGAGTGCTCCTGTATTTTCCCTGCAGATCTGTGTGTATTTGTCTCTGAATATTTTGTGAGTTCTCATTTAGTTTTGACCAGTCATGTGGGGGTTCCTACCTTCTTTCCTGATGTCTGTGAGGATACATATGCTTTCCCTGGATCCTCAGGCACGTTTCCGCAGATCCTCTCCATTCTTATATCTGAGGGCTCACATATTCTCTGTCCTGACTTTCACAAATGGGGGACTCAGCATTCTCTCCCAAGGGGAGAAGCAGCGGAGCTTTAAAGAATGTTCAGGTACAAAGGTAAAACCGGCCAAAGGTATTGAAGGATGGACCTGAAGGGAAGATGACATAAAGAAGAAAGACAGAAGGAATGGCCACAGTTTGAATTCTGAACACTCTACAGGGTCCGTTGTCCCTGGGAAACTTTTTTGGGATAGGAGGCTCTAAGTGCTTGAATTTGATTTTCAATTCAAAAACAATGGAAAAGGGCTTCCTCTGTGCCAGGCATTGTCCTCAGGATAGAGGCACCGAGATAGAAAGCTGGTTCTGTGCTCTGGGGGTTCCGGTTCCCCAGAGAACATTGACTGCTAGATGTCCTCTCCAAGCTAGCCTAAGGTAGAAGCTGAAATCCTCTGGCTAATTTCTATTGCAATCCCTGCTTCTTAAAGGGGAGACCTGGTTTGGGAGGCCACAGTCCCATGGACCCTCAGCAAAGATCCTCCTATAAGCAACCTCCAGCACTTTGTAGAAGTAAAGTCACCTTTACCAAGAAATGAACAAGTCCTGTGAGGCTAAGTTAAGGGGTGAGGAACTGGCTACTGGGATTCTCTGCAGAACCTGCAACTGGGAATGTAGACATAACTCCTCTGGGCTGGTTCCTTTGTAAGAAGTAAAGCTTTGGGACCCAGGGATCTCTCAGCAGGATCTACCCATCATCATTCCCAAATACCTTATTCACTGATCTGCTTATTTTAGAAAACTTTACCTTTATTGTGCTGTCCAAGTTAACAACAGTGAAAACTCCTTAGAATGATATAGAATAAGGGAGAAAGGTAAAGTCCTGAACTTGGTTTCAAAAATGACTGCACAAGTATAAGTTGAGGGTGCTGCGACTCAATGCCAGTATGGAACAGTCCTGTTACTATATTCTTCCTGGTCCAGGCCACATCCAGAATTATCTCAATCTGGATCCTCTTAAGAAGGGAAAGGAAACATATGGACCTGGGATTCCTCAGTAGGAAGTATCCATGATGCCTGTCTGGAAATTGGATCTGTCAATGTATTTGTCTATCACTCCATCCATCCATCTATATGTCTCTTTGTCTATACTCATCTACCCATCTCTCTTTCTCTCCTATCTATCTGCCTATCTCTATCTACCTCTATCTGTATTCATCTATCTGTTTGTCTATATCTATATAATCAAACATTTGTGTTCATGATATTTTTATTGATCCCTCTGATTTTCCCATCAAGTTTATTTCTAAATATATTTCTCTCACGTCTCCTACCAAAGATTCTCACTTCTCCTGACAAAGATTTTTCAAAAGAAGGAAAAAAACAATAGAGTTAAGTTCATATAGCAAATGCTAATGCACCTATCTGATGTACTTATTCACTAATACTGGATATTAAAGTTGTGTTGAACTTATCTTCCTACCAAAGTATAACTGCTGTGAGGTCAGAAATTTTCTTTTCCAAATGTTGCATTTCTCCCAGGGCCTAGGATAATTCTGCTGCAAATGGCAGGTCCTTAATCGATGATTATTCTAGCCCATTCATTCTGCAAAACAATTTGGTAGTAAGCCTAGAAAGTGACTTAAAATTGGAATATCCTTATATGTCCTTATAAGCTACAGATTCCATTTGTTGTCCCCAAAATCATAGGGCATCTTTAACTTTTTAAACCTTTACAAGTTTAAAGTTTGAGGGGTATATATAAGGATATTTACTGCCATACTATGTGTTCACAAAGACTCTGGGGAAAAGTAGATCTCTGTTTATTTCTGAAATGGATGAAGTAATTTTCAAAGAGAGAGGAAAAGCATGTATTAAGTTTTGACTTTGGTCCTGGCACATAGTGGGTGTTTAATGAATGTTGCATGTTCTACCACAATGGTCCCATCTACTACATACAATGACACTGTGCAGTGTTATTATAACTCCCATTTTTCAGTTAAGGAACCTGAGGCAGACAGAAATTAAGGGACTTGCCTAGACTCTCACAGAGCTGGTAAATGTCAGTGACTGGATTTGAACTCTGGGCTTTCTGACTTCAGACTCATTGCTCTGTCCACTGTGCTACCTGGATACCTGTGGTACCTGAATATAAATGAATATTACAGGGTTATAATAAATGACAAATAGAAAGATTTTAGAGAAACTTGGGAAAAGTTACCAGAATGAATACAGACTAAAATCAGTAAAACTTCATGTAGCCTGACTAAAAACCTAAATGGAAAGAGAAATGCTATGTGAAATGGTGTTATTAGAAGTATGTACATGTGCGTGTGTGTGTGTTAGAGAGAGAGAGAGAATATGTGTGTGTCCTTACCTCAAGGCACATACTCTTTTTAATCATTAATAACAAGATGGAATAGATCAGTTCGAAGGTTTTTTTTTTTTTTTATCTATGACATATCTTTCTCATAATTTGCTTTGATTGGCATTAATTTCAGTATTCAGATTCCATAGAACCTCCAGTTTAATGGGGGAACTTGCCACCTAATTCTGGTGAGCAACTTTCCAGACACCTCCATCCCATGAAGCCTGGATGTCAGAGAAGGGAGAGGTCAAGATGGAAGCTTAAATGTGGCAGACAAGAGAGACCAGGGTTCCAGGCCTAGGTCTGCCCTTTCCTGGCTGCGTGATCTTGGCCATGTCCCTGCTGCCCTTCTTTTGAACACAATTTCACTCTTTCTCAAATATGGAGTTTGGACTAGAGTCCTGTGGTCTGGGACTTGTTTCCTTGTCTCCCATCCTGGGCCTCAGGAGTAATTGATTTGGTCCTTTGACGTCTCTTGCCTTTCATATATTCCTTCCTAGATCTGGATCTTCAGGGAGCCACCAGGTAAATGGAGGTGAGTCTGGGCAAAGTGGAGCCCTCCCCCACTGAGCACCAATGGCCATTAGTGTCAGTTCTTACCTTGGTGAAGCAGGAGTCCAGGGACCCCCAGCTGCACCCCTCTCTCTACTTATCTCTATAAGCCATCCCAGTCAGTCTTTTCCCTGCAGTCAGCATCCCTCTCTCACATGCATTCTCAGGCTCATTTCTCCCGCCCTTCTGACTCCAACTGCTACGGGGTTACCTGACTCTTGTTATTTTGGGAACAGACATAGTGGGAGCAGAACCCAGGGGCCGATGCCCTGTCGTGCTCTGCTGTCTGTTCAGATGACCCTCTGTTCGCCTCCTCAAAACTCCTGCGCTTTCTATATTCTTATTCATGAGGGCTCAAATATTTCCCCTGTACATTTGTAGGGGATAGTGTTCCATTTTCCCTCATCATTCTTCTTTATGAGTACTGAATGGCTCTTTTTACATTCCCAGAAATATAGGATTTTATATATGTGTATATATATATCTATATATGACTCTATAATTATATAATGCACAAAACTCATATATATACATATACATATATATGCATATGCATATATATATTTATTTTCCATATTCATGTAAGAGTACATATATACGGTTACAGAGTCTCTCTCATGTAAGGTATAAAGAAGTCATATTTGTGCAAATCAGTATATAATGTAGGGCATCTCGTACATATGAAAACAGAATATGTCTATGGCTCTCTCTATATACATATATAATGTTCTTTCTATACATATATGATACATATATGTATAGAAATATACATATGTATATACATATATATTACATATATATATTTTTCTATACATGCATATATTCTCTCTATACATATATAAAGGTTCTTTCTCTTCCTTCCTATATACATTGTAATGGGCCAGTACTCTGAACTTGAAACAAGGATTCTTATAAGGTGCTAAGTCAGTAGAATTGATGAGACAATGGTTATCTAGTTTAGCATGGTGCTTAATAGTTCCCTGCTTCCTACATGATCGATTCAACGTTACAACAAATAACGGTTTCCTAGTAATGTAATGATATACTCAGTGTAGATTATATAAGCCAAGCTCTCAGGACCAAGGAGAGAGATTCATTTCCACCTTCAGTCAGGCTCCTGGTGGCTCTCCTGGGGAACTGAGAGAGCTTGGATTCAGAGTTTGACAAGACAAGTGGACTGGAGGCTGAAGCACAAGCAAAATCAAATGCAGTAAGGCAGAAATAGTAAATGCATCCTTTTCAGACCACAATGCAATGAAAATTACATTCAATAAAAACCCAGGGCAAAATAGACCAAAAAATAATTGGAAACTAAATAATCTCACACTAAAGAATAATTGGGTGAAAGAGCAAATTATAGACAGAATTAATAACTTCACCCAAGAGTATGACAATAATGAGGCATCATACCAAAATGTGTGGGATACAGCCAAAGCAGCAATAAGGGGAAGTTTTATATCTCTAGAGGCCTACCTGCATAAAATAGAGAAAGAGAAGGTCAATGAATTGGGCTTACAACTAAAAATGCTAGAAAAGGAACAAATTAAAAACACCCAGACAAACACAAAACTTAAAATTCTAAAAATAAAAGGAGAGACTAATGAAACTGAAAGTAAAATAACTATTGAATTAATAAAACTAAGAGTTGGTTCTATGAAAAAACCAAGAAAATAGACAAACCCTTAGTAAATCTGATTAAAAAAAAGGGAAGAGGAAAAGCAAATTGTTAATCTTAAAAATGAAAAGGGAGAACTCGCCACTAAGGAAGAGGAAATTAGAACAATAGTTAGGAGTTACTTTGGCCAACTTTATGCCAATAAATTCGATAACTTAAATGAAATGGAAGAATAACTTTAAAAATTTAGCTTGTCCAGATTAACAGAGGAAGAAGTAAATAATCTAAATAGTCCCATTTCAGAAAAAGATATAGAACAAGCTATTAACCAACTCCCTAAGAAAAAATCCCCAGGACCAGATGGATTTACATATGAATTCTACCAAACATTTAAAGAACAATTAACTCCAATGCTATATAAATTATTTGAAAAAATGGGGATTGAAGGAGTTCTACCAAATTCCTTTTATGACACAGACATGGTACTGATACCTAAACCAGGTAGGCTGAAAACAGAGAAAGAAAACTATAGACCACTCTCCCTAATGAATATTGATGCAAAAATCTTAAATAAAATATTAGCTAAAAGATTACAGAAAATCATCCCCATGATAATACACTATGACCAAGTGGGATTTATACCAGGAATGCAGGGCTGTCTCAGTATTAGGAAAACAATTAGCATAATCAATTATATCAATAACCAAATTAACAAAAACCATCACCATCTCAATAGATGCAGAAGAAGCATTTGATAAAATACAACATCCATTGCTAGTAAAAACAATTGAGATTATAGCAATAAATGGAGTATTCCTTAAAGTAATCAGAAGCATATATTTAAAACCATCAGTAAACATCATATGTAATGGCCATAAACTGGACCCTTTCCCATTAAGATCAGGAGTGAAACAAGGTTGCCCACTATCACCACTACTATTCAATATTGTACTTGAAACCCTAGCCTCGGCAATAAGAGCCGAGGAAGAAATCAAAGGAATTTGAGTAAGTAATGAGGAAATCAAACTATCACTGTTTGCAGAAGATATGATGGTATACTTAGAGAACCCCAAAGACTCTGCTAAAAAGGTATTAGAAATCACTCATAACTTTAGCAAAGTTGCAGGATACAAAATAAGTGCACATAAATGCTCAGCATTTTTATACGTTACCAACACAATCCAACAGCAAGAAATACAAAGAGAAATTCCATTCAAAATAACAGACGATAGTATAAAATATTTGGGAATATATGTACCAAAGTCAGGAAATATATGAGCAAAATTACAAAAATAAAGTCAGATTCAAATAATTGGAAAGACATTAAGTACTCTTGGATAGGCTGGGGGAATATAATCAAGAGGTCAATACTCCTTAAACTAATCTATTTATTTAGTGCTATAACAATCAGACTCCCAAGTACTATTTTAATGACCTAGAAAAAAATAACAAAATTCATATGGAAGAACAAAAATTCAAGAATTTCAAGGGAAGTAATGAAAAAAAAAATCAAATGAAGGTGGCCTAGCTCCCTGATCTAAAATAGTATTATAAAGCAGCAGTCACCAAAACCATTTTGTATTGGCTAAGAAATAGACTAGTTGATCAGTGGAATACGTTAGGTTCACAGGAAAAGATAGTGAATAAAAATACCAATCTAGTGTTTGACAAACCCAAAGATCCCAACTTTTGGGATAAGAATTCATTATTTGACAAAAACTGCTTGGAAAACTGGAAATTAGTATGGCAGGAACTAGGTATGAACCCACACTAAACACCACATACTAAGATAAGATCAAAATGGGTCCATGAGTGAGGCATAAAGAATGAGATCATAAATAGATTAGAGGAACATAGGATAGTCTACCTCTTAGGCTTGTGGAGGAAGGAATTTATGACCAAAGGAGAACTAGAGATCATTATTGATCAAAAAGTAGATAATTTGATTACATCAAATTAAAAAGCTTTTGTACAAACAAAACTAATGCAAACAAGATTAGAAGGGAAGGAACAAATTGGGAAAACATTTTTACAGTTAAAGGTTCTGATAAAGGATTCATCTCCAAAATAAACAGAGAATTGACTCTAATTTATAAGAGATCAAGCCATTCTCCAACTGATAAATGGTCAAAGGATATGAACAGACAATTTTCAGATTATGAGATTGAAACTATTTCCACTCATATGAAAGAGTGTTCCAAATCACTAGTGATCAGAGAAATGCAAATTAAGGCAACTCTGAGATACCACTACACACCTGTCAGATTGGCTAAGATGACAGGAACACGTAGTGATGAATGTTGGAGGGGATGGGGGAAAACTGGGACATTGATGCATTGTTGTTGGAGTTGTGAAAGAATCCAACCATTCTGGAGAGTAATCTGGAACTAGCCCAAAAAGTTATCAAACTGTGCATACCCTTTCATCCAGCAGTGCTATTATTGGACTTATATGCAAAAAAATACTAAAGAAGGGAAAGGGACCTATATGTGCGAAAATGACAGCCCTTTTTGTAGTGGCTAGAAACTGGAAAATGAATGGATGCTCCTCAACTGGGGAATGATTGGGTAAATTATGGTATATGAAGGTCATGGAATATTATTTTTCTGTAAGAAATGACCATTAGGAAGAATACAGAGATGCTTGGAGAGACTTACATGAACTGATACTGAGTGATATGTGCAGAACCAGGAGATCATTATATACTTCAACAATGATACTATATGAGGATGTATTCTGATGGAAGTGGATATCTTCCACATAGAGAAGAGCCAATCCAATTCCAATTGATCAATAATGGACAGAATCAGCTACACCCAGAGAAGGAACACTGGGAAATTGCAAGGGTTAAAAAGACTCTAGAAGCAAGGAATGCAGTTCAAGGCATGTGGGAGGATCTGAGTGATGAGAGGTTCTGAGGCACAGGTGATTCCTACGTGGAGGTGGGGCATAGCCCCAAAAGGCAGTGTCTAACTTCAGGGACCATGCCTCCCTCCTTAGTGCTCTCAAAGCCTAGCACGCCTCCCTCCTTCTTCTCTGGCCAATCCCATTATGCCAGGTTCCTAGAGGACCACCCCCTTCCCCAGGATCCTCATGGGGGTATAAATATATGCTATCTCACTTTATTTTTCTGGCAAGTGTTTTGTAATTTTGCTCATATAATTCCTGACTCTCCTTTGGTAGATATATTCCCAAATATTTTATACTATCGACCGTTATTTTGAATGGAATTTCTCTTTGTATCTCTTGCTGTTGGATTGTGTGGGTAATGTATAAAAATGCTGAGGATTTATGTGGATTTATTTTGTATCCTGCAACTTTGCTAAAATTCTGAATTATTTCTAATAGCTTTTTAGCAGAGTCTTTGGGGTTCTCTAAGTATATCATCATGTCATCTGAGAAAAGTGATAATTTGATTTCCTCATTTCCTACTCTAATTCCTTGAATCTCTTTCTCGGCTCTTATTGCCGAGGCTAGAGTTTCTAGTACTATATTGAAAAGTAATGGTGATAGTGGACAACCTTGTTTCACTCTTGATCTTATAGGGAAAGGTTCTAGTTTATCGCCATTACATATGATGTTTACTGAAGGTTTTAAATATATGCTTATTATTTTAAGGAATAGTCCATTTATTCCTATACTCTCAAGCGTTTTTAGTAGGAATGGATGTTGAATTTTATCAAATGATTTTTCTGCATCTATTGAGATGATCATATGGTTTTTATTAATTTGATTATTAATATGGTCAATTATACTAATAGTTTTCCTAATATTTAACCAGCCCTGCATTCCTGGTATAAATCCCACTTGGTCATAGTGTATTATCCTGGGGATGATTTTCTGAAGTCTATTTAAAAAGAGGGAAAGTCGCCTCCATCTCTGAGGCATGGCCTTCCCCCTCTGCCCCCGCCCCCCTGAGGAGATATGTCTCCCGTCTGCTCCCTCTGCTCCCACCTGTGAAGGCTTTGCAGATTCCCAGGCAAGTTTAGGACAAATAATACAGAAAGCTGCAAAATATAAAAGAAATGAGGATCAAATGCAATATGATGCAGCAGTAGATGCAACTGTGTCTCAATGTGCCCAAAGAACATTTAGCAAAATGTTCTTGAAAGCAGAAGCCCTCAAAGACTAGAATTAAACAGGGCCCAGATGAAACTTTTCCTGATTTTGTGGCCCACCTACAGGTGGATGTTGAGAGGTCTGTGGGTAGAGGAGAAGCCTCCAGCCCTTTTATGCAGAAACTGGCAATGAAGAATGCTGATACTAACTGCCAGAGGGCCATGACTACTAGAGATGGGGAGGCTGGCCTGAAAGAGATGATAAAGAGATGTGAGAATATTGGCTCCAGTGCCTTTCAAATGGATGCCTTTGCAGTTGCTGTATTTAAAGAGATTGCAGCAGAAGACCTGCCCTGGCAGTTTGCAGACAAACAGGGGATATTCCAACCCATGGTGGTCGCAGGTCTCAAGTACAATCTATGGGGCAGGAACATATTGAAGGCTTGTGGCGCCTCAGTTTATATGCCATATCCACAGGATTTTTAATTGGGGTCATTGGGTGTTTGGTGGTGTTTCATATCACGTCCATACCATTAACATGGAAATCTAACACCCTGGTTTGGGTACCTCAATGGCCTTTCTCAGTTTATAAAACCCGAAGCTTATGTGAAATTATAAAACAATAGTAGGAGGCTGGACCTATAGGATCAATGTCCATCCCATGGAATAGCCTTGTATTTATTAAAAAGAGGAAATCTGAAAAATTCATAATGCTAGTAGACCTTAGGGCCATTAATGCTACTATTGAGCCTAAGGGAGCCCTACAGACTGGCATGCCATCTCCTAATCTAGTACCCACTGGCTGACTACTTACAGTAATAGACATACAAGATAGTTTCTTCTCCATCCCTCTGGATCCAGAGGATAAGAAAAGATTGGCTTTTACCATTGCCTCTATAAACAATGTAGGACCTGATTTGCACTACCAATGGAAAGTTCTCCCCCAAGGGATTTGTTGTAGCCCATTTTGTGTCAGGTGTACATAGTGCAAGTATTACAACTAATTTGGAAGGTGTGGCTTCATGCCATGATATTGCATTATATGGATGATATACTGTTATCAATGAGCAGCGGGAAAGATCTGTCTGCCCTGCTTAAAGGGACCAGGAGCATTCTTGCTCCACATGGACTGGTGTTAGCCCCAGGAAAGATCCCACATAAGTATCCCATCATTTACCTGGGACGCCACATGGGGACTTCTGCAGTTACTAATCAGATACCTAACTTACAATTAGACAAGGTGAATACTCTGAATCTATTTCAGAAACTAGTTGGACAAATTCAATGGTTAAGGGTTCGTGTCCTTATTCCTACTTCTTTGATGCAGCCTTTATAGGACATCTTGAAAGGATGTAAGAGATACCCAGAGCCCATTAACATCATATCAGACAGCTTATATGCTGTCCAAGTGCTCAGAAGCATTGAGGATGCTGTCCTACAGCCTCAGAATCCTTCAATTGTTAATCTCCTTGATGAATTGCAGCTGATTTTACAGACTAGGAAACATCCCATTGACATCCACCATGTATAGTTTCACCAATGTTGTGCAGGAGACATATTTGTTGGCAATGAGGTGGTGCACCGTGCTTTACAATACTCCCTTCTCATGGTCACCACACCCCTGAATGTGCCTATGATTTTCTCTACTTGCCTGCTAATTCTCTACATAGCCTTTATGGCCTCACCTGGGAATAAGCCCAACAGATAAGGAAGCAGTGTGCTCAGTTTCTCCCCCCTCCATCTAATAAGGAGTTAATCCCAGGAGTTTATTCCCCAATGATTTGTGGCAAATGGACATGACACATGTGGATTGTGTGGCCATCCACATCTGTATTGACACTTTTTCTAGATTCCTTTGGGCCACAGTGGCCTCCTGTGAGAACACTCCTTCAGTCATTAAACATTTATATAGTTGCTTCTCCTCTCACAGAGTTCCTAATACAATAAAGACCAACAATGGGCCAGCTTATACCTCTAAGCAGATGGACATCTTTTTTGTCATATATGTCACTAAGCATTTTACAGGGATTCCCTATAATCCACAGGGTCAGGCCCTGGTGGAACAGGCCCATCATACTCTGACAAGGCCACCCTTGTTAAACAGAAAGGGGGAGTAAATAGACAGAACCCATGATGGCCCACACAAGCTGACATGGATAAGACTTTATATACTTACAATTTTTTTTTTACCTGGATAGGGATATCAGCCTCTCTCCAGGAATGATACATTGGCACAATCTTATAGACAGGACAGAAAACTAAGCTCCATAAAAATTGCACTTCAAGTGCTAGAGAATATTCAAAACATCCTTTGGAAGGATGGGGAAGGACGTTGACAAGGTCCATCCTTAGTACTTTGGAGAGGGCCGGGATATTTATGTCTTGCAGGTCCTGATGGGGAAGGCCACTGGATTCCACAAAGGACAAGGAGAGTTGCCCCTATTGAGACAGGGGCTGAAGAAGAAGAGAAGGAGATGACCCAAGAAATGTCTGAAACAGTGCCATAGCAGAGAGATGACTGCCCTTGCCAGACCAACTTAGTGATTAGATCCAACATACTTCCCTTCCTAACCCCTTCTATTGTATCCCGTGGGCTCTATGTAGCAATTTTTCTATGGTTGTTTCTTTTGCTTTTGCCTAATTTACTAGGATGCTTTATATGTATTCTTTAAAAAATTCTTTAGAAGTGCTTTTGGAAGAGCTTCTCATTTGTCAACATGAGAACATTTGGTCTTATTAATAAAAGAGGGGGAGATGTAAGGGTTAAAAAGCCTCTAGAAGCAAAGAATGCAGTTCAAGGTATGTGGGAGGACCTGAGGGTGAGAGGTTCTGAGGCGCAGGTGATTCCTACCTGGAGGTGGGGCATAGCCCCAGGAGGTGGTATCTGACTCCAGGCACCATGCCTCCCTCCTAAGTGCTCTCAAAGCCCAGCACTCCTCCCTCCTTCTTCTCCAGAGGGAAGGAGGGGAAAATTAAGAAGAGAAGGAAGTAAAAGTGATAATGTTGTAAAAAATTACCTATTCATATGTACTGTCAAAAATGTTATAATTATAAAATTAATTTAAAAAATAAAAAAGTAATACATTAGTTTATCGGGGAATAGGGTAAGTTGACAGGACAAAATAATGTACAATTAAAGCAATCTAATGTTGGAGAAAACCAAAGATCCCAGCTTTGGGGACAAGAATTCATTATCTGACAAAAACTGCTGGGAAAACTGGAAATGAGTACGGCAGAAACGAGGCATGGACCCACACTTAACACCACATACTAAGATAAGATCAAAATGGGTCCATGATTTAGGCATAAAGACCTCGATCATAAATAGATTGGAGGAACATAGGATAGTTTACCTCTGAGACTTGTGCAGGAAGGATTTTATGGCCAAAGGAGAACTAGAGATCATTATTGATCAAAAAGTAGAAAATGTTGATTACATCAAATTAAAAAGCTTTTGTACAAACAAAATTAATGCAAACAAGATTAGAAGCTAAGTAACAAATTGGAAAAATATTTTTACAGTTAAAGGTTTTGATAAAGGCCTCCTTTCCAAAATATATAGAGAATTGACTCTAATTTGTAAGAAATCAACCATTCTCCAATTGATAAATGGTCAAATGATATGAACAGAAAATTTTCAGATGATATAATTGAAACAATTTCCACTCATATGAAAGAGTGTTCCAAATCACTGATGATCAGAGAAATGCAAATTAAGACAACTCTGAGATACCACTACACACCTGTCAGAATGGCTAAGATGACAGGAAAAAAATAATAATGAATGTTGGAGGAGCTGTGGGAAAACTGGGACACTGTTGCATTGTTGGGGGAGTTGTGAAAGAATCCAACCATTCTGGAGAGCAAACTGGAATTATTCCCAAAAAGTTATCAAACTGTGCATACCCTTTGATCCAGCAGTGCTACTACTGAGCTTATATCCCAAATCAATACCAAAGAAGGGGAAAGGGACCTGTATGTGCCAAAATGTTTGTGGCAGCCCTTTTTGTAGTGGCTAGAAACTGGAAAATGAATGGATGTCCATCAATTGGAGAATGGTTGGGAAAATTATGGTATATGAAGGTTATGGAATATTATTGCTCTGTAAGAAATGACCAACAGGAGGAATACAGAGAAGTTTGGAGAGACTTACATGAACTGATACTGAGTGAAATGCGCCGAACCAGAAGATCACTGTACACTTCAATAATGATACTGTTTGAAGATATATGCTGATTGAAGAGGATATCTTCAACATAAAGAAGATCTAATTCAGTTCCAGTTGATCATTATGGACAGAAACAGCTACACCCTGAGAAGGAACACTGGGAATTGAATGTAAATTGCTTGCACTATTGTCTTTTTACACAGGTTACTTATTCCTTTGGAACCCAATTGTTACTGTGCAACAAGAAATTTGATTTTACACACATACATTGTATCCAGGTTATACAGTAACAAATTTAATACGTCTGGGGTTGCCTGTCAACCAGAGCAGGGAGTAGAGGGAAGGAGGGGAAAATTTGGAAAAATAAATGCAAGATATAATGTTGTACAAATAATTTACTCATGCATATGTACTGTTAAAAAATTTTTTTTATAATTATAAAATTAATAAATAAATTAAAAAAAGGAGCTGGTCATAAAGAAGAGAGAACTCCAGAGGGCGATAACTCTGGCCAGATACATATGTCTTGACCATATGGAAATTACAAGAATACCCTCTGTTTGTTATAAAGAAATACATATGGTAAAAAAGACTATAGAATCAAAAATCTGTATTCATGGAAACCGAGAAGAAATAAGGAACGAGTACATAGAGGTCAAAGAAAGATGTGCAGAAGTAAATGGTCAAGTGAAGAATTTGAAAAAAACTCATCAGAAACCTGAATACAATGGCAACCCAGAAATTTGGGTCGTATAAGAGACAGAGAAGAAGTCTTTTTAAGCAATGCAAGTTTTACTTTGACAACTTACTATCTCAGTGGTCTTTCTGTGGGGAAATACACGTGGATCATGAGAATGAGACCCTTCCTATAAGCATCCAGCCTGCAGAGGGGAGCAGAGCAGCTGTGGATGACATGAACGCCTTCTCAATAACAGACATGCTTTTTCAATCTTTTTATTCATTCTTACCTTATGGTCCATCACAGGATCACCTTTCAGATGTTTTGATTCATTTGACATCTACATGGACAGAAACCAAAGAAAAATTGCCATGAACATAATCCTCCAGGTAGCCCATTCTCAACCAAACCACCAGTTCCTCTTATTCATTCCTCAACACATGTGCTCTCTTCCTTCAAGTTCACTTGCTGAAATAGTCCACATACCAGAGCTTGAAAGAGAGGGAACCCTACCTTCCCAAGAAGTCAGTTCAGAAGAAGAAAGTCAATAAATCTTTAATTTCATTGTGTTTTCTGTTCATCTTGTGTTTGCTTGTTTGTTTTTCTCAAAGTATCAAGGTGGTAATTTGACAAATGTTCCTACTTCAAAAAATATTTTCAGGAAGGAAGAGTCAAGACAGAAGGGTAGCGGGAAGAAGTTTAATATGTTACCCCCCACCAAGCCTTTTCCATAAAGATTTATAAACTACCTCCACACCAAATTCTTTTTATTTTTTAAATTTTATTTATAATTTTTTCACAGTATATATGCATGAGTAATCATTTTTAAAACATTATCCCTTGTATTCATTGTTCCAAATTATCCCCTCCCTCCCTCTACTCCCTCCCCCCGATGACAGGCAATCCCATACATTTTAGATATGTTACAATATAAACTAGATACAATATATGTGTGTAAATACCATTTTCTTGTTGCACATTAAGTATTAGATTCTGAAGGTATAAGTAACCTGGGTAGATAGACAGTAGTGCTAACAATTTACATTCACTTCCCAGTGTTCCTTCTCTGGGTGTAATTGTTTCTGTCCATCATTGATCAAATGGAAGTGAGGTAGATCTTCTTTATGTTGAAGATATCCACTTCCATCAGGATACATCTTCATACCACATTGAAGTATACAGCGATCTTCTGGTTCCATTCATTTCACTCAGCATCAGTTGATGTAAGTCTTTCCAAGCCTCTCTGTATTCCTCCTGCTGGTCATTTCTTACAGAGCAATAATAATCCATAACCTTCATATACCACAATTTACCCAACCATTCTCCAATTGATGGACATCCATTCATCTTCCAATTTCTAGCCACTACAAAAAGGGCTGCCACAAACCTTTTGGCACATACAGGTCCCTTTCCACTCTTTAGTATTTCTTTGGGATATAAGCCCAATAACAGCAATGCTGGGTGAAAGGGTATGCACAGTTTGACAACTTTTTGGGCATAGTTCCAAATTGCTCTCCAGAATGGCTGGATTCTTTCACAACTCCACCAACAATGTATCAGTGTCCCAGTTTTCCCACATCCCCTCCAACATTCATCATTATTTGTTCCTGTCATCTTAGCCAATCTGAAAGGTGTGTAGTGTTATCTCAGAGTTGTCTTAATTTGCATTTCTCTGATCAGTAGTGATTTGGAATACTCTTTCATATGAGTGGATATAATTTCAATTTCATCATCTGAGAATTGTCTGTTCATATCCTTTGACCATTTATCAATTGGAGAATGGTTTGATTTCTTATAAATTAGGATCAATTCTCTATATATTTTGGAAATGAGACTTTTATAAGAACCATTAACTTTAAAAATATTTTCCCAATTTGTTACTTCCCTTCTAATCTTGTTTGCATTAGTATTGTTTGTACAGAAACTTTTTACTTTGATGTAATCAAAATCATCTATTTTGTGATCAATAATAATCTCTAGTTCTCCTCTTGTCATAAATTCCTTCCTCCTCCACAGGTCTGAGAGGTAGACTATTCTCTGTTCCTCTAATCTATTTATTATCTCATTCTTTATGCCTAAATCATGGACCCATTTTGATCTTATCTTGGTATATGGTGTTAAGTGTGGATCCATATCTAATTTCTACCAAACTAATTTCCAGTTTTCCCAACATTTTTTTCCAAATACTGAATTTTTATTCCTAATGTTGGTATCTTTGGGTTTGTTAAAGACTAGATTGCTATATATGTACCCTTTTTTGTCCTTTGTATCTAATCTGTTCCACTGATTGACCAGTCTATTTCTTAGCAAATACCAAATGGTTTTGGTGACTGCTGCTATATAATATAGCTTTAGATCAGGTACACTTAGACCACCTTCATCTGACTTTTTTTTTCATTAATTCCTTGCCATTCTCGACCTTTTATTCTTCCATATGAATTTTGTTATTATTTTTTCTAGGTCATTAAAATAGTTTCTTGGGAGTCTGATTGGTATAGCACTAAATAAATAGATTAGTTTGGGGAGTACTGTCATCTTTATTATATTCGCTCGGCCTATCCAAGAGCACTGAATGTCGTTCCAATTATTTAAATCTGACTTTATTTTTGTGGCAAGTGTTTTGTAATTTTTCTCATATAATTCCTGACTATTCTTTGGTAGATGGATTCCCAAATACTTTATACTCTCAACATTTGTTTGGAATGGAATTTCTCTTTGTATCTCTTGCTGTTGCATTTTGTTGGTGATATATAAAAATGCTGAGGATTTATGTGGATGTATTTTGTATCCTGCAACTTTGCTAAAATTCTGAATTATTTCTAATAGCTTTTTAGCAGAGTCTTTGGGGTTCTCTAAGTATACCATCATGTCATCTGCAAAGAGTAATCCTATCAGTTGACAACAAATTATATACCTGATAAGTTCAGGTCTTCCCACCTGTTCTGGATCCAGTGTTTTCTGGAAAACATGGCAATTCAAAAGGACAAGTTCAGAGCACCCCTTGACGTTCCCTTTCTTTTGGTTAAAGGTGAACTCTGGTCACGCTGCAAGAATGCATTCGGGAAAACATTGCCATGAATCCTATACCATGGAAGGCTCTACAAAGGCTAAGAGCATGAAGCATTAAGATCAAGAGACAACTGACATAGGACTTTGGTCACATTTACCTATAGGGGACCATACACAGTAGAATCAATTACAAAATGAGATTACAACATATTAACCAAGCACAGTACAAGCTATAGTAAGGTTAAATAGCATGATTAATCCAGACAGTAAAAAGCATACAACACTAAGATAACCAGGAGAATGCACATGCAGATACAGAAAATAAAAGGTAAAGGGGTACAATAATGGAGATCAACATTTTTATAATATTTTATTTCCCCTCCAAGTACAAGTCAAAACAATTTTAAACAATTTTTCACAAGTTGTGAGTCCAAATTCTATCCTTTTCCTCCTTGAGAGGGTAGGCAATGCAATATACTTTAAACATATGCAATCATTTAAAACAATGAATGAACATCAACATTAACCAACATTGTCTTTTTGCAATGTAGTACTCCTTCCCAATATCCTTTCAATCAACACATTTCATACTGAAGCTCAAACATCCCATTCAATTATCTGGTTTCTAGTACATCTTGTCTGGAAAATATATTCTTAAGAGCGCCACTCTATTGGGTTTCCTTCTGGGTGAAAATTACTTGCAGAAACTCTTCATAAGTTCCTGCCCAAATCTCTTACAAAACAGATCTCGGTACAACTTGACACATACTCTCAAAATTTACTTCTCCAGTAACTAATTCATGTTGTTGATTGTGTCCTTCATTCTCAAAGAGGACCAAAATGACACTCTGTGTTAGAATCAAGTTAGTGTGTCTGACTGTGGCTGATCAAACTCATACAACTTGGAATGCTCTGCCACAGGTTGGGCACAAATAGTTCTAAGAACAGTTTGAGTGGATTCTGTAACTTTGTGACTTTCATGTATCTTCTGAGCAAATTCAATTCTGTTTTGCTCATAGAGCATAGCACCTTCTCTGATGAGGGCACGCCATGCTGGGCGGTCCTATGCCAGTGTCTCCCACAGCATACAGTTGATTCTAAAGTTCTTGAAAGAGATCTGTAGAGTGTCTTTGTATCTCTTTTCCTGACCACTTGTGAGCACTTGCCCTGTGTCAGTTCTCCATAAAATTGTCTTTTTGGTAAGCATACATGTGGCATTTGAACAATGTGACTGGTCCAATGGAGCTGTGCTCGCTGCAGCAGAGTGGAAATGCTTGGCAGTGTAGTTCGAGAAAGGACCTCAGGGTCTGACATTTTATCCTGCCAGGTGATTCCTAAAACAATTCAAATGCAGGCAATTCAGTTTCCTGTCCTGACGCTTATACACTGTGCAGGTTTCACAGACCTACAACAATGACATCAGTACAGTGGCTCTGTAGATCTTCGGTTTGGTAGCCACTTTAATACCTCTCCTCTCCCTCACTTTCCCTCAGAGCCTCTCAAACAGTGAGCTAGCTCTGGCAATGTGTGTGTCAGCCTCCTTATCACTGTGGACATCTCTGGAACGAATGCTTCCAAGGTCAATGAACTTATTTACAGTACTCAAAACTTCTCCATTTGTTGTAATTGATTAAAACCATCTCAAATCTGCTCTTATTAACAATAAAGCTATAAGGGGAATAGCATATGAAGAGCCCAAAGTTCTCTTCACACTTTAAAGCATTAGGTTATAGATATCCTATGTTGAGTCTATCCTTATCTGAACTCTATACCTGACATCAATATTGTTAAGAATAAGCTAAAGAGGTACAGCTAAGTGGAACAGAGCACCAGTCCTGAAGTCAGGAGAACCTGAGTTCAAATTTGGCCTCACACACTTAATGCTGCCTAGCTGTGTGACCCTGGGCGAGTCACTTAACCCCAATTGCCTCAGCAAAAGAAAAGAATAAGCTAAAGGGTTACTGTTACATTACAAATGAAATGTTTAAATAACACTTAAGGGAAAACTCTTACACCCTTCCAAATTACATTAATATTTTTTGAGGTGGTTGTTTTCTCAACAGTGTACTGGAATTTTTTACTTTACAATTTGCAATTCAATTCATTTATTCACTTGCCCCTTAAGAGGCGCACATAATCCTCACATCAAAATTGAGGGTACAGAACTTTTGTGGTGGCCAGAAACTGGAAACTACGTGTATGCCCATAAATTAGAGATTTGCTGAATAAATTGTGGTATGTGAACATTTTGGAATATTATTGTTCTGTAAGAGATGACCAACAGGATGATTTCAGAAAGGCCTGGAGAGACTTACAGGAACTGATGCTGAGTGAAATGAGCAGGACCAAAAGATCATTATATACTTTAACAATGATACTATATGATGATCAATTCTGATGGACCTGACCATCTTCAACAATGACATGAACCAAATCAATTCCAATAGAGCAGTAATGTACTGAAGCAGCTACACCCAGTGAAAGAACTCTGGGACATGATTATAAAGCACTACATAGAATTCCCAATCCCTCCGTTTTTGTCCACCTGCATTTTGGATTTCCTTTACAGGTTAATTGTACACTATTTCAAAGTCCGACTCTTTTTGTACAGCAAAACAACAGTTTGGACATGTATACATATATTGTATTGAATGTATACTCTAACATATTTAACATGTATTGGTCTACCTTCCATCTGGGGTGGGGGGGAAATTAGAACAAAAGATTTGGCAATTGTCAATGTCGTGAAATTACCCATGCATATATCTGATAAATAAAAACTATTAAAATATAAAAGAGTGGGCGAGGAAAAAGGAAAAGGAAAAACATAATAAGGGAATGGTATAAGAAAGGGGAAGGGACTCAAAGGATGTGGGAGGGATTCTAAACAGGGAGAGCTGTGTGATGCAAGTGGTGCCCATAAGTTTAATACAGGGGAGGGGGACAAGATGGGGTAAGAAAAAGAAAAGCATAATCTGGGGATACTAAGATGTCAGAAAACACATAATTAGCAATTTTAACTGTAAATGTGAATGGGATGAACTCTCCCATAAAGCAAAGGCAGACAACAGACTGGATCAAAACCCTACAATATGTTGTTTATGGGAAACACATTTGAAGCAGGGTGATACATACAGAGTAAAGGTAAAAGGCTGGAGCACAATCTATTATCCTTCAAGTGAAGTCAAAAAAGCAGGGGTGGCCATCCTTATCTCACATCAAGCAAAAGCAGAATTTGATCTAATTAAAAGAGATAAGGAAGGAGACTACATCCTGCTAAAGGGTATCATAGACAATGAAGCCATATCAATACTAAACATATATGCACCAAGTAGTATAGCATCTAACTTCCTAAAGGAGAAGTTAAGAGAATTGCAAGAAGAAATTGACAGCAAAACTATAACAGTTGAAGATCTCAACCGTGCACTCTCAGAATTAGATAAATGAAACCACGAAACAAATAAGAAAGAAATTAAAGAGGTAAATATAACATTAGAAAAATTAGGCATGATAGACCTTTGGAGAAAAGTGAATGGCAATAGAAAGGAATATACTTTCTTCTCAGCAGTTCATGGAACCTATACAAAAATTGACCATATATTAGGACATAAAGATCTCAAAATTAAATGCAGGAAGGTAGAAATAATAAATACTTTCTTCTCAGATCACAATGCAATAAAAACTACATTCCACAAGAAAAGGGGTAAATAGACCAAAAAGTAATAGGAAACTAAATAACCTCATCTTAAAGAATGATTGCGTGAAACAGCAAATTATAGAAACAATTAATAATTTCACCCAAGAAAATGACAATGATAAGACATCATACCAAAATTTTGGGCATGCACCTAAAGTGGTAATAAGTTGAAATTTTATATCTTTATAGGTTTACTTGAATAAAATAGAGAAGGAAAAGATCAATGAATTGGGACTTCAACTTAAAAAGCTAAAAAAAGACCAAATTAAAAGCCCTCAACCAAATACTGAACCAAAAATTCTAACAGGGAAAGGAGAAATCAATAATATTGAAAGTAAAAAAAAACTATTGAATTAATAAATAAAACTAAGAGTTGATTTTTATGAAAAAGCCAATAAAATAGATAAACCTTAGGTAATGTGATCAGAAAAAGTAAAGAGGAAAATCAAATTGTTAGTCTTAAAAATGAAAAGGGGGATCTTTCCACCAATGAAAAGGAAATTAGAGCAATAATAAGGAGTTACTTTGCCCAACTTTATGCCAATAAATTTGATAATAAATTTGGAGGACTACGTCCAAAAACATAGGCTTCCCAGATTAACAGAAGAGGAAGTAAATTGCTTAAGTAGTCCCATTTTAGAAAAAGAAATAGAACAACCTATTAACCAACTCCACAAGAAAAAATCCCCAGGACCAGATGTATTTATATGTGAATTCTATCAAACATTTAAAAAACAATTAGCCCCAATATTATATAAACTATTTGAAAAAATAGGGAACAAAGGAGTCATACCAAATTCCTTTAATCACATAGACATGGTACTGATACCCAAAACAAGTAGGTTGAAAACTGAGAAAGAAAACTATAGACCAATTTCCTTAATGAACATTGATGCTAAAATCTTAAAGAAGATGTTAGCAAAAAGACCACAGAAAATCATCCCCAGGATAACAGACCATGACCAAGTAGGATTTATACCAGGAATGCAGGGCTGGTTTAATATTAGGAATACTATTAGTATAATTTACCATATTAATACTCAAATGAACAAAAACCATATGATCATATCAATAGATGCAGAAAAAGCATTTGATAAATTACAACATCCATTCCTACTAAAAACATTTGAGAGTATAGGAATAAATGAACTATTCCTTAAAATAGTCAGGAGCACATATTTAAAATCGAGAGTAAGCATCATATGTCATGGGGATAAACTGGAAGCTTTCCCAGTAACATCAGGAGTGAGACAAGCTTGCCCACTATCACCATTACTATTCCATATTTTATTAGAAATATAAAGCAATATAATGTAGAAATATAAAGCAATAAAAGTTGAGAAAGAGATTAAAGGAATAAGAGGAGGTAATGAGGAAATCAAACTATTACTCTTTGCAGATGATATGATGGTATACTTAGAGAACCCCAGAAATTCTAAGAAAAAGTGATTAGAAATAATGCACAACTTTAGCAAAGTAGCAGGATACAAAATAATTCCACATAAATCCTCAACATTTTTGTACATCACCAACAAAATCCAACAGCAAGAGATACAAAGAGAAATTCCATTCAAAACAATTGTCAAGAGTATAAAATATTTAGGAAACCATCTACCAAAGAAAAGTTAGGAATTATATGACCAAAATTACAAAACACTTGCCACAAAAATAGTCAGTTTTAAATAACTGGAAAGACATTAAGTACTCTTGAATAGGGAGAGCGAATATACTCAAGATGACAATACTCCCCAAACTAATCTATTTTTTTAGTGCTATACCAATTAGACTCCCAAGAAACTATTTTAATGATCTAGAAAAAATAATAACAAAATTCATATGGAAGAACAAAAGGTCAAGAATTTCAAGGGAATTAATCCAAAAAAAAATCAGATGAAGGTGGTCTAGCTGTACCTGATATAAAGCTATATTATAAAGCAGCAGTCACCAAAACCATTTGGTATTGGCTAAGAAAGAGACCAGTTGATTAGTGGAACAGGTTAGGTTCACAGGACAAAATATTGTACAACTATAGCAATCCAGTATTGACAAACCCAAAGATCCCAACTTTTGGGATAAGAATTCATTATCTGGAAAAAACTGTTGGGAAAAATGGAAATTAGTATAACAGAAATTAGATATGGACCCACACTTAACACCATATACCAAAATAAGATCAAGATGGGTCCATGATTGAGCCATAAAGAATGAGAACATAAATAGATTAGAGGAACAGAGGATAGTTTACCTCTGAGACTTGTGGAGGAAGGAAGTTATGACCAAAGGAGAACTAGAGATCATTATTGATCAAAAAGTAGAAAATTTTGATTACATCAAATTAAAAAGCTTTTGTACAAACAAAACTAATGCAAACAAGATTAGAAGGGAAGTAACAAATTGGGAAAATATTTTTACAGTTAAAGGTTTTGATAAAGGGCTCATTTCCAAAATATATAGAGAACTGACTCTAATTTATAACAAATCAAACCATTCTCCAATTGATAAATGGTCAAAGGATATGAACAGACAATTTTCAGATGATGAAATTGAAACTATTTCCACTCAAATGAAAGAGGGTGCCAAATCACTACTGATCAGAGAAATGCAAACTAAGACAACTCTGACCACTACACACCTGTCAGAATGGCTAAGATGACAGGAAAAAATAATGATGAATTTTGGAGGAGCTGTGGGAAAACTGGGACACTGATGCATTGTTGGCAGAGTTGTGAAAGAATCCAACCATTCTGGAGAGTAATCTGGAATTATGCCCAAAAAGTTATCAAACTCTGCATTCCCTTTGATCCAGCAGTGCTATAACTGGGCTTATATCCCAAAGAAATACTAAAGAAGGGGAAAGGGACCTGTATGTGTCGAAATGTTTGTGGCAGCCCTTTTTGTAGTGGCTACAAACTAGAAAATGAATGGATGTCCATCAATTGGAGAATGGTTGAGTAAATTATGGTATATGAAGGTTATGGAATATTATTGCTCTGTAAGAAATGACCAGCAGGAGGAATACAGAGAAGTTTGGAGAGACTTACATGAACTGATACTGAGTGAAATGAGCCGAACCTGAAGATCACTGTACACTTCAATAACGATACTGTTTGAAGATATATTCTTATTGAAGTGGATATACATAAAGAAGATCTAATTCACTTCCAGTTGATCATTGATGGACAGAAACAGCTAAACCCTGAGAAGGAACACTGGGAATTGAATGTAAAGTGCTTGCACTATTGTCTTTTTACCCAGGTTACTTATTCCTTCGGAATCCAATTGTTACTGTGCAAAAAGAAATTTGATTTTACACACATACATTGTATCAAGGTTATACTGTAACAAATTTAATACGTATGGGGTTGCCTGTCATCCAGGGCAGGGAGTAGAGGGAGGGAGGGGAAAATTTGGAAAAATAAATGCAAGGGATAATGTTGTAAAAAAATTTTCTCATGCATATGTACTGTTAAAAAAAATTTTATAATTATAAAATGAATACAAAAAAAAAAAAAAAAAAAAAAGAGGAGCTGGACATAAAGAAGAGAGAACTCCAGAGGGCGATAACTCTGGCCAGATACATATGTCCTGACCATATGGAAATTACAAGAATGCCCTCTGGTGTTTATAAAGTAATCAATATTGTAAAAAAGACTATAGAATCAGTAATCTGTATTCATGGAAACAGAGAAGAAATAAGGAACGAGTACAGAGAGGTCAAAGAAAGATGTGCAGAAGTAAATGGTCAAGTGAAGATTTTGAAAAAACTCATCAGAAACCTGAATAAAATGGCAACCCAGAAAGTTGGGTCATACAAGAGACAGAGAAGTCTTTTTAAGCAATGCTAGTTTTACTTTGACAACTTACTATCTCAGTGCTCTTTCTGTGGGGAAATACACGTGGATCATGAGAATGAGACCCTTTCTATAATTATCCAGCCTGCAGAGGGGAGCAGAGCAGCTGTGGATGCCATTAACGCTTTCTCAAATGACAGGCACGCTTTTTCAATCTTTTAATTCACCTTTCAGATGTTTTGACTCATTTGACATCTACATGGACAGAAACAAAAGAAAAATCGCCATGGACATGATCCTCCAGGTAGCCCATTCTCAACCACACCACCAGTTCCTCTTATTCATTCTGCAACACATGGTCTCTCTTTTTTTGTCCTTTGTATCTAATCTGTTCCACTGATCTACTGGTCTATTTCTTAACTAATAACAAATGGTTTGGGTGACTGCTGCTATATAATATAGCCTTAGATCAGGTACACTTAGACCACCTTCCTCTGACTTTTTTTTCATTAGTTCCCTTGCCATTCTCAACCTTTTATTCTTCCATATGAATTTTGTTGTTATAATTTCTAGGTCATTAAAATAGTTTCTTGGGAGTCTGATTGGTATAGTACTAAATAAATAGATTAGTTTGGGGAGTACTGTCATCTTTATTATATTCACTCGGCCTATCCAAGAGCACTGAATGTCTTTCCAATTATTTAAATCTGACTTTATTTTTGTGGCAAGTGTTTTGTAATTTTTCTCATATAATTCCTGACTATTCTTTGGTAGATGGATTCCCAAATACTTTATACTCTCAACATTTGTTTGGAATGGAATTTCTCTTTGTATCTCTTGCTGTTGCATTTTGCTGGTGATATATAAAAATGCTGAGGATTTATGTGGATTTATTTTGTATCCTGCAACTTTGCTGAAATTCTGAATTATTTCTAATAGCTTTTTAGCAGAGTCTTTGGGGTTCTCTAAGTATACCATCATATCATCTGCAAAGAGTGATAGTTTGATTTCCTCATTTCCTACTCTAATTCCTTGAATCTCTTTCTCGGCTCTTATTGCTGAGGCTAGCGTTTCTAGTACTATATTGAATACTAATGGTGATAGTGGGCAACCTTGTTTCACTCCTGATCTTACTGGGAAAGGTCCAAGTTTATCTCCATTGCATATTATGCTTACTGATGGTCATAAATATATGCTCCTGATTATTGTAAGAAACAGTCCATTTATTCCTATACTCTCAAGCCTTTTTAGTAGGAATGGATATTGGATTTTATCAAATGCTTTTTCTGCATCTATTGAGATGATCATATGGTTTTTATTAATTTGATTATTAATATAGTCATTTATACTAATAGTTTTCCTAATATTAAACCAGCCTTGAATTCCTGGTATAAATACTACTTGATCATAATGTATTATCCTGGGGAAGATTTTCTGAAGTCTTTTTGTTAATATCTTATTTCAAGATTTTATCATCAATATTCATTAAGGAGATTGGTCTATAATTTTCTTTCTCAGTTTTTAATCTACCTGGTTTAGGTATCAGTACCATGTCTGTGTCATAAAAGAAGTTTGGTAGGACTCCTTCATCCCCTATTTTTTCAAATAGTTTATATAGCATTGGGGCTAATTGTTCTTTAAATGTTTGGTAGAATTCACATGTAAATCCATCTTGTCCTGGGGATTTTTTCTAGGGGATTTGATTAATAGCTTGTTCTATTTCTTTTTCTGAAATGGGACTATTTGAGCAATTTATGTCTTCCTCTGTTAATCTAGGTAGCCTGTATTTCTGGAGGTAGTCCTCCATTTCACTTAAGTTATCAAATTTATTGGCATAAAGTTGGGCAAAGCAACTCCTTATTATTTCTCTAATTTCCTGCAGAGGGGAGCAGAGCAGCTGTGGATGCCATGAATGCCTTCTCAAATCACAGGCACGCTTTTTCAGACTTTTTATTGATTCTTACCTTATGGTCCATCACAGGATCACCTTTCAGATGTTTTGACTCATTTGGCATCTACATGGACAGAAACCAAAGAAAAATCGCCATGGACATGATCCTCCAGGTAGCCCATTCTCAACCACACCACCAGTTCCCCTTATTCATTCCTCAACACATGTGCTCTCTTCCTCCAAGTTCACTTGAGGTATCTGTGGCTCCCCAAGAAGTCAGTTCAGAAGAAGAAAGTTAATAAATCTTTAATGTTGTGTTTTCAGTTCATTGTGGTTTGCTTGTTTTTTTTTTTTCTCAAAGTATCAGCATGATAATTTGACAAATGTTCCTACTTCAAAAAATATTGTCAGGAAGGAAGAGTCAAGACAGAAGGGTAGCAGGAGGAACTTAAACATGTTACCCCCCACCAAGCCTTTTCCATAAAGATTTACAAACTACCTCCACACCAAATTCTGTTCAGGAAATTCCAAGGAAACGTCCCCAACTCCTGGCAGATGAGGGAGAAACATACAGAACTGTGGACACTGATGATGATATCATATTACTTGCTTTTTTGGGGAAGAGTTGTGGGGGAGAACCATTTGGCACACAAAGTTTTGCAAAAATGAATAGTGAAAAGTATCTTCTAAAATATTGCAGAAAAGAAAATACTATTGAAAAATAAAACAACTGAGTGTACCACCTAAAAAGGAATATAAGGTTATGTCAAGCTATGTTTTGATGAAAACAGCTTTCTCTGAAATGCAAATTAAGATAACTCTGAGGGAACACTACACCCCTCTCAGTTTTGTGAATATCACAGGAAAAGTTAATGACTAGTGTTGGAGGGCATTTAGGAATCCTGGGACATTAATAGATTGTTGATGGAGTTGTAGACCATTTCAACCCTTCTGGAGAGTAATTTGGAACTATGCCCAAAGGACTATTGAACTGTGCATACCATTTGATCCAGCAGATGTAGCGTGCTGTCGTCTCTAGAAGCTGCCGGATCGCTCTCTGGGAAGAGATCTGCTGTGTCTACTCAAATCTTTAAGACAGATTCTTCTTCCTGTAGTGAACCGTTGTCTCCAGGCAGTTGCTGTTAACTCTTGTCCTTAGAAGTGACTTCCCTTCCTGCAGAGAGCTCTGTCAAGCCTGATGCAATTCAGAGTCTTCCCTTTATCTCTGGGAGTCCTCTCTTTTATTCTCCCAGAGAATGGGCGTGGGATAATGCAAGGGCTTCTGGGAAGAACCACCCCAGCCAATGAGCTTGCCCCCTCTATCAAGTCAACCTGAGTTCTCACCTTGTAATTGTCCAGAAAACCTGAGTTCTCACTTAGTAATCCTAACAAGCAGAGTTTCTGATAGGCCTGTATCTCAAATAGACCATAAAGGAGAAAGAGACCCTCACATGCAAACATGTTTGAGGCGGCCCTTTTGGCTGTGGCAAGCAACTGAAAACTGACTGAATACCCATCAGTTGGAAAATGACTTAATAAATTATGATATATGAATGTTATGGAATGCTATTGTTCCATGACTTTCGATTCTGCAGGATGTTGTCAGAGAGGCCTGGAGAAAGTAAAATGAACTGATGCTGGGTGATATGAGCAGAACCAGAAGATCACTGGACATTGCAACAACAAGAGTATACAATGATCAATTGTGATGGACATTGGCTCTTCTGACTGAGATTATTCAGGACAGTTCCAATGATCTGGTGATGAAGACAGCCATCTGCAACCAGAGTGAAGACTACGGGAACTAAGTTGGACGACATCATAGTATTTTCACTTATTTGTTCTTGTTATCTTGCATTTTGTTTTCTTTTCTCATTTTTTTTCTTTTTGATCTGATCGTTCATGATAATTCATTGCAGCATGATAATAATAGAAAAATGGATTAAAGAATTGCACATGCTTAACATACATTGAATTACTTGCCATTTGTGGAGAGGGTGGGGGAAGGGAGGCAAAGAATTGGAACACAAGGTTTTGGTAGGGAGAATGTTGAAATTTTCCACTTTTTTGTTGTTTACTTGCTATTTGCTTTCTTTCTCAGTTCTTCCCTTTTTTATCAGATCTTTCTTGTGTAGCATAATTGTGGAAATATGTATTGAAGAAACTGCACATGATTAACATATATTGAATTACTTGTCATCTGGGGAGAAAGTGGGGAGAAGAGAGGCAAAAAATCGGGACACAAGGTTTTCCATGCTTGAACGTTGAAAATTATCTCTGTCTAGATTTTGAAAATAAAAAGCTTTAAAAAAAAAAAAGCTTTCCCTGAAAATGAACCATCCAGGTTAAAAAAAAGAGTGCCTCCCATGATTGGATGACCAACCTCAAGGCTCAGTGGTTCTTGATTAAGATGCTGCTGTCTTTTAGGGAATGTTGTTTAGCTTAGGACCCACCTTTTAGCAAAGACTAAACTAAATGGATCCTTGATTATTTTTTTTTGCCTAGGCTCTGCACTGAGAAGGTGGACATAGTTTTTAGAATGAGAGGTCTAAGGTCCTGAAGTTTCTTTACAATTCAGTAAGATGCACCTATGATGCATCAGGTATGGGACTGGGATGGGACTTCAGAGATCCAAACCAGTCCTGCTTCTCCAGGTGGGGAAATTCCCAGTGTCCCAAGATCACGTTCCCTTGCTTCTTACCAAAGCTGGCCCCTCCGCCTGTTCAACCCATCTCATTCACAGCATCTCCTCCAACAGAAGCAATCCTCCTCTGGCATCTTCCCTCTTTCATTCACTTTGGACCTCTCCCTCTCTCCTGACATTCCCTACTGCCCAGAAGTATGAGTGTACCTTTTCTCATTCTAGGAAAGCTCCTCCTTTGATCCTTCTATCCCCACTAAATAGCAATTGGCTTCTGAATACATTTCTCCCCCTTCTCCTACCCAAGAACTCATCCTACAAAAGAGAGATTTTCAAAGGTCAAAAACTCTGAAGCAAAACAACTGAGTTCATTCATTCATTTCACACAGTTATTGAATGTGTAATATTAACAACTTGCTACTAAATCTCAATAGTGACTGATAATGCGGATGCCCTTGGAGTACTGTTGAGTTGCATTACAAATAGGGGGAAAATATTTCTGTATACCCCACGTTCCTAAACCATAGGGACAACTTTCAGTCCTTAAACCTGTAAGAGTTTAAAGTTTGGGGCTGTATACCAAAGATTCACTGTTACACTTGGTGGTCACAAAGAATCGGGAACAAGATAGAAGCCTGTCGATTGCAGAAACAAATGATTCAATTTTCATGAGGGAGAGAAAAGCATGTATTAAGTCTCATCTGTGTCCTGGCACACAGAAGGTGCTTAAGGAGTAAACTGTCATTCAATACTACAAAGCAGGCTCTGTGCAGAGGCTCTACAAGAACCATCTCATCTATTGCATAAAATGGCACTGCCTTCTGATGCAGGAGTCGCCCCCCCCATCTCACAGGGACTGTCTGACCTCTGAGCCCAAGGGGGTGAAAGGACAAAGTCCCTTAGGGACCATTTGGGGGCCAAAGTCCCAAGGCGAGGGCTTATGTTTTTCAGACACTTGTCTCAGGAACCCGAAACTCAGGTGGGCTTGGGCTGGTCCCCTCCCCCCTCTTCCCCCGCTTCTCATCCCTGGGCATCTCTCTGCAGACTTCAGGTTACTCAGGGAACCACCAGGTAAAGCCCACTGATTTTGGAAAAGGGGGATCCCCCACGCCCTGCTGAGCACCAGTGCCCGGTGACATCAGATCCCACCATGGGACCAACTTCCTTCGCCACCCTTCCTTCACTGAGCACCTGCAGACATCTCCCTGCAGGCAGCCTCCCTCCTACATAAATCTTGAGCACATTTCTCCTCCCCTCCCTTACTGCCTCCTGCTCATTTTCCTCCTGTCAACCAGCTTCTCCTTCTCACTTACCCCCCCTACAGGTGGCCAGAGCTGCCAGTGAGGTTTACTGACGGTTGTCATGGTTTGACCAGGGCAGGGAGAGGGAGGACCCCAGAGACCAGGACTTCTGCCCAGTGACCTCCTGCTGCCTGTGCAGATGATCCCCTGTGTAGCGGGCCAGGAGGTAAGAATCCATTCCAGGCCCTGAATCTTACAGTAACTTGGCTCACCCAAACTCCCTTTCCTCATTGAAATAGCAGAGAATGCTTCTTAATATAGTCAATTAATAATCTAGCAACGGACCCAAATGCATACACTGCTCTTTGGATTAAAGGCAAACCTTTGAATTTAGGACGGGAAAACAGCCCTTGATAGAGACTAAAGGCATTTGGGAGAAAGTGACTTGAGACCCTGATGTGTATCTAAACTATGTGCATCTCTGTCTCATTAACCCAGATCCGGTGGTGATCCTTTACATCTCAGTGGATCTTGTTTGTTAGAGAAAAGTATAGGCCCTTCAAAGAGTGGACTTTGAGGTACATATATCTGTCTCTCTGTTCCATAAACTGTGAAGAGTTCTGACTGAATTGTTTTGCCTGGATCCTTCACACCCTCATTCCCTTGGGGAGGGGGATTCCTACACTGCTGTCCCTCTCCCCCAACCCTTGGGTTGTGTGCAAGCATTCTCAGCCATGAGGGTTCTCCTAATTCCTCTCTCCATTCATTTTCCTCTTTATTAGCACAGAATGACTCTTTTTATTCCTATCTATGGACTTCTATGCACACATGTGCAATATGGTAATATAATCCTGTGTAATCCAAAAAACTCCTAATCTCATTTCTTCATATCTCTATATTTCTCTATAGTTACTCATATATAATTACAATTTCTCCTCTATAAAGTACAAATTCTTCCTAATTTTGCCAATGAATATATAGAGAATGTATGGCAACTCATAGTGTGAAGTGAGAGGAGAGATTCACATATATAGGTATGTATGAATCTATGTAGTCTAGTTCTCTCTTCATCCCTACATAGATGTCCTCATTTGATCTTTCTAGAAATTCTTTGGCATGATTTATGTCTTCTATTTCAGAATCACCATTAGTAACCATTCTCTCTATTCCTCCATGTAAAAGTTCTCCCATTCACTCTCTCTT
This sequence comes from Sminthopsis crassicaudata, assembly GCF_048593235.1. Classification (NCBI taxonomy): domain Eukaryota; kingdom Metazoa; phylum Chordata; class Mammalia; order Dasyuromorphia; family Dasyuridae; genus Sminthopsis; species Sminthopsis crassicaudata. Next base: position 73,965,479 of record NC_133623.1, on the reverse strand, counting down.
CATCTGCAGGAGTACCCGTATTTTCTGTTCATGTGAGTACATAGAGGCTTACTTTCTTCCACTGTTTGTACTGATGAAGTTCTCCTATGTTCTGTCCATCCACCTGAAGGTTTTCCACTTCTCTCCTCATCAGAGGACGCAGGAAGATGCTGCCCATGGACGCAGAGACTGTTTGGTACTCTTGTGTAGTAATGCAGAGAGAAGAAGGGGGCCTGTACCTCAGTGGATATCAGCTGAAGGAGTATCATAAATGAGCTACTCCTGTCTGAGCCTCGATTGAACCTCTGGACTTTCTAAGTTCAGGCTCACTGCTCCATCCACTGTGCTGCTTGACTGTCTGATGGCGCCTATGCTACTTGACCACTACTGGGCCATAAGAAATGCAAACAGGCTCCCTGTCCAGGGCCCGGCCCAGTCCCCACTACTACATGTCCACCCTGTCAAAGGTGCTCCTCTCCCTTCCCCCCCAGGACAGAAACTGGGACCTGGCCCAGGCTCCCCCCTCCAAGCCCCAGGAAAGTGTTCAAACAGGGCCCTGGGTGAAGCAGCTGGGGGCCATTCTCCTTTCTCAGAAAGGAAGAACCTCATTCAGGCAGGCATGGGATTTGCTCAGGCTCCCCCTGCTAACTGGGTGTGCCAGGCTGGCTCATTATTGGGGCTGGGGGGGTCTAGAGGCTTGGTTTGCCCTTTCTTTTACCCCACAGTCCTAACTGAAGACTCCAAGAACCCCAAGTTCTATGGGCAACTTTCCCACCTGCTTTTGGGATGTGCCTTCCCAGGGACCTCCAGCCCATGAAGCCTGGCTGTGGGAGGAGGAGAGGCCAAGATGGAAGCCAGCTAGCCTAGCAGGGCTCCAGGTCTGGATCTGCCCCTTCCTGGCTATGTGTGACCTTGGCTTTGTCTCTGCCCTGCTCTTGGCTTCAGTTTCCCTTTTTCCCCAAAGGAGGAGCTTGGATCTGTTGAGCTCTGTGGTCTCCCCCCATTCTATCCCAAATACAAGTCCTGTGAGCCCCCCTTCCCAGGGACTGCAGACCATGACGCCTGACTGTGGGAGGAGAGAGAGGCCCAGGTGGAAGCTGGCAGGCCCCAGAGATCTGGCCTCCAGGCCTGAACGGGCCCTTCCCGGCTGGGGGACCATGGCCACGTCCCTGCTCTCTTCTTGGCCTCAGCTAAGACTTTTTGAAACGAGGAGGTTGGACCAGGTGAGTGCTGAGGGCTCCTCAGCCTCCTCCCTGTGCCAGCAGGCGAGCCCACTGGTGCTCCGCTCCCACATCCATTCTCCTGTGTCCCCCCTCCCCTCCCTGAGAAACCCCCGCTACCTCAGGGCAGCTCCGCAAGCCCGGCCCTTTTTGAACCTCAAAGCCTGAAATAAACCCCTCGGTTCTTCCTGGGTTATTGCTGAGTTAGAGGTTCCCCCCCCCATCCCCTTCGGATTGTCACCTCTCAGAACTCGGGGGGGGGGGAGGGGAAACAAAGTGCTTTCGTGACCATTTGCGGACCGTTGCCCTACCAGAGCGGGGGCCGGAAATTTGGGGCTTCCATTTTGGGGTCACAGGTCATCCATGCTGGGGAGCCCGAGCCTCAGGTGGGCTTTGGGTGGGGCCGCGGCCTCTCTAGTCTTCCACTTACTGATTCCCGTCCCTCAAGGACGTCACGGAGGCAGCAGCCAATCGGAGCGGAGTCTGGCAACGTGACCCGCCCCCCGGTGAACGCCAGTGGCCGGTGGCATCAGGGCCAACCTGAGACAGGAGTTTTCCTCCAGCCAATCCCGCCGCTGCCTGCATTGGTCCCAAGCAAACATCCTCCTCACCCGTCTCCTTGGAGACAGCATCCCCCCCCCCCACATCCCATTGTTCTCAGCTCCCCCTCCCCCTCAGGCCTCCAGCTCTGTTGGTCCTCTCCGCCCCCGTACCCTCTGAGGCTCCTTTTCCCCTCTCCGGCTCCCAGACATCCCAGTCAGCTTTTCTCTTCTGAAGCTTCCATCCCCCACACGGTGTTTCCCCTGGAGAGAATAACTTCTCCCTTATACAAAGGAATGTTTATAATACATGAAAACATAGGGAGGCACAATATATTCATCCATGTACTCAGATGCTTTCTTTTCAGGAATATATATATATATATATTTGTATATATATATAGTCATTCCACCAATTAATTAATTCACGTGACTCATATTCTATCTCTTCCTGAAAATGAGAATGATTCTCCCTTGCTAAGTCCGGGAGTACTCATGTATGCCTCTTGGTCCATAGCTATCAGTATCCATGTGGTATTTATGTATGTATGTGTGCACAAGTTCTCTCTCTCTCTTTACACACATGAAGATCTCCTCTGTGATGTCCGCATATCTAACAGCATTCCGCTGCTTCTCCCAGGAGAGAAACTATCTGGGGTCTCTTCTCCATGTACGCGCAGAGGTTCTCAGTTCCTCATCCACAGCGTTACTGACAGAAAAGAAGGTTTCCCCACATGGAAGAACAGGGGAGGAATGAGCGTCCGCAAATGTTCATATACGGAACATATAGATAGGAGTCAGGAGAGATAATGTAGTGTATTTATATGTGCTGAATGCACGGGTGCTTATGTGTGTGTATATCTATGTATATATGACCATGTGCAGTAGATGGGGGAGCCTGTATATACTGATGCATTTACAGAGAGGACATGTGAGTACTAACATCTTACCCGCAAGGGAGTAGCGAGGAATATTAAATATATATGTATGTAAATATATATATGTATGTATACATATATATATATACAGATACACATACACACACATATATATGAATATGTAAAGAGAACATATCAATTCCCAGATTTATAATATGGGAAGAAAAGAGGTGTCTTACTGCCGTATTTGGACTTCCTTTCTCTCAGTGATTCCAAGGGCCTCCTTCTGCAGCTCAAGGGGATCCCTTTGCACAGCTGAACTTTCTCCCCTGTGTTCTATTGCTAATGGGCCCCTTCCTTCCCATCATCAAAAGCCCAGCTGCCACCAAGCCCAACTCCCTGAAACAAATGTTGATCCCTCCCTCCAAGGGTTTCCTCCTTGGGCTGAGCCTTCACCAGCACTCCTGATTTTGGCAAGTTGAAGGACACCTTTTCCCTCAATAGCCTGGGCGTTCTCTGAGGGCAGAAATCCGGGACCTTGCCTAGAAGAACTCCTCAACTGCCAGAGAAATGTTCAAATTAGACTCTGAGGGAAGTGGCTGTGGTCCTCCCACTTTATTTCTCAAATGAAAGAAACCCCCAAAGAAAGGCATTGGACGTGCTCAGACTCCCCCTGTGTACCCCAGGCTGTTACAAACCCGGAGGGGATGGTGGTGGTGGGCTTGGTTTGCTTTTTACTTAATCCACCCAGAGGCTTCTGAGGAGTACCTGCCCAGGGACCTCCAGCCCATGAAGCTTGGCTGTCCTAGGAAGGAGAGGCCAGGACTGAAGCCAACTAGCCTGGCAAATAAGGGCAACCTGGGGTCAAGGCCTATCTCATATTCCCCATCCCTCCCCACAAGTGGCTCAGGCTGTCAGTGTGGTTACCAGCCTGTTGCTATTCTGTGAGCCAGAGAGGAAGGCAGAGGAGTTCTCAGAGCCAGGCAGCCAGATACATGCCCAGAGAACCTCTGCTCTCTGTCGAAATGTTCCCTTGTCCTTGTCTTCAGAAACGCTCAGATACTTCCTCTCTAGTTTTCTAATATGAATGGCTCATTATAAGTCTATATCAATCTCTATATAAAGATCACTTATATTATACTTATGACTATGTAATCCTATATCTAGTGGAGAAATAATGCATTTCATTGATATTTATTCTCTTTATCATCAAAGAGTACTCATATACATGATGACAGATTCTCTTTCCTATAAATCATGAATACTTATTTGGGTAAATTTATTTATAGACAATGAATAATCTCATAATATCAGGAATACATATATATATATATATACATGAATAAAAATAACGTATGTAACTTTCTCTTCATTCCAAAGTTCAGGTACTCATTTATTAAAGAAGAAATAAATGAATAAATAATAAAGAAAAGGATATAGAAAGCTTTATTCTCATAAATATCAGTAACCATTCTCTCTTCACAATACATAACAACATGAATACCTACATCTTGTCTAATCATATTTGTGAGCATCCATATTTTTTCTCTCTTTATACAAATTTTCTCTATGCAGTATAACTGTTCTTTTAGAATCCTTTCTTTTTTCCTAAAATTGTTTTACTATTTCTCTTCCATGAGAGAATATATGAAGAATCATTTCTATGCATACAGAGATATTTATATGTAGAAAAATAGAGAAGAGGAGTGCGCTAAAATGTAGAAATAAGAAGTGAATGAGTACTCCTAAATTTAATACTCATAAACATAATATGAGTGCTCATAGATATGACTCATGGTAAAAGTATACATATGGACCAACAGAGTTATAATGTATATGCAAATATATGTGTATATATATATATATATATATATATATATATATATATATATATATATATATATATATATGGTTGTATAAAATATGAGCAAAAGAGTACCCATGGAATAACCTCCATATATATGTATATATGTAAAGAGCAAGAAAGAGACAGAGACAGAGACAGAGAAACAGAGACAGAGACAGAGAGACAGAGAAAGAGACAGAGACAAGAGACAGAGACAGAGATAAAGACAGAGACAGAGACAGAGATAGAGTACGGATATTGGTGTGTTTCGGGATGACTGTGCATGTGCTTATGTCCCAACTTCTACCTCACCCCTTGTGTCCATCATAGCTACCACACTGGACAGTGTTTAAGCCACATCTTTCTGTATTGTGCTTCCTCCCTTCTCCCTCTGCCTGGGCTTAGAGCCCAAGGCCGGTGTCCTCAATGACCATCACCTTGCTGATGCAGGAATCCTGCTGCTTCTAAGGCAGCCCCTCCCTCTGTGGTCCCCACACAGACATGCCACTCACTGGTCTCCCCATAGTCAGCCTCAGCTCCCCACACAGCCTTTTCCCAAAGTCCTTCTGCTCATTTCCCTTCCCCCACTCCAGGTCCCACTCATTTTTCCTATAAATTTCTACCTAGAGCACAGGATGACCATATTTAACATCTGTGTGTTCTGTATTCATGTGTAAATGCTGTTACCTGTGGCTACAGTGTTCTAATACATAAAAAATTCATATTTGTGTAAATAAATGCATGTATCACATCACACACATATGAAGACAAAGTGGATACCCAGTTAGAGAAGTACTCACGTCCTTTCTCTCATTCCCATGTACATGTTGCTCATTTATTCTTTCTATAAAGTCATTTACAGGAAATAGGTTCTCCCTCAGAAACACTGGTGAGCGTTTCTCTATACCTACATGTGAGACTTCCCATTTTCACTCTCTATTCATCTATGTAAGTACTCACGCTCCCTTTTCATTGCTGTGTTTCTGTGCACACACTTACATTATCCCCTTTTACTGACTTCTAAGAGTTCTCTAATATTCTTCCAGTATACCTGAAAGTGTCCCCCACTGCGGCCTCCCAGCAGAAGGAGTATGTCACTACTCATACACAGACATGGAGGCAGAGAACATGGATAAGGAATAAGGACTGAATGAGTCCTTTTAAGAAAGTCCTCTAATGGGAATAGAGAAAGATTATGTAAGTGCTCTTTATGACAGACTTCATGAGTAATAAATGATATTGATGTAAAGTGTGTCCCCCATAAGCTTTTGGGGGGCCCTGACGTACCCCTCGGGGGAAAGGGTGTTCCTGAGTCTCATCCTCTCCCACCTCCTGGCAGGGGCCACACTCATTCACCATAGGCAAACTCATTCACCTGAAGACCTTGTCCAGGGCACAATCACAGCCTTCTGCTTTCTGCTGAATTGGAGATTAGTCCCTGGAACGGCTCCCAGCTCCTGGCCTGGGCAAACCCCGATAAAGCCCCAGAAGGCTAAGAAGAAACAGTTCTGAACCCCGAATCTTTGCCAAATTCCTAATCAGGAGTTGGCCCCTTGAAAGCTGTCTTCTTTATGTACTGTTTTCTTATCCCATCTTTGCTAATTCCTATCAGGAGGTATTTGCCTGTCTGGACTTAGCCCACTGATGAAGATATTTTCTTCTCAGGGTAAACCAGTCTCTGCAAAATCATCCTAACAAGATTCTTCACCCACTCAGAAAGCTTTCTCCTTACTCTAAATAAACCCCCCTTTGCCACAGACTTTGGCTTTTCAAATTCTTTCACAAGGGACCTGAGACATTGACCAGAGGGGATCTCTTACCCTCAATTCTCGCACCTCCACAACATGATGCAAAAGAGGCCATAGAGCATACTTATATACACTGAGTACACCAGTGCTCCTATATGAACTATGATTGAGGGAAAAGCGGAACCCATACATATTGATTAACAAGTGAAAGAGATACATGAAAAACGAAATACAAACAAGGAAAAATGGAGCATTCATACCCATGAGAACATGGCAATATTCAGATGCACAGGTATAGTAAGAGAAGAGGGGATTTCTCACACACATCAAAATACACATGGAAGCTGGGAATACTATGTCCAGCTTTCTCAACCTCCTTTCCCAGGACCAGATGGATTTACAGGTGAATTCTACCAAACATTTAAAGAACAACTAACTCCAATGCTATGTAAACTATTTGAAAAAATAGGGATTGAAGGAGTCCTACCAAATTCCTTCTATGACACAGACATGGTACTGATACCTAAACCAGGTAGGCTGAAAACAGAGGAAGAAAACTATAGACCAATTTCCTTAATGAATATTGATGCTAAAATCTTAAATAAGATATTAGCAAATAGACTTCAGAAAATCATCCCCAGGATAATACACTATGACCAAGTGGGATTTATATCCCTCCCCGCTGAGAGCCAGTGGCCAGGGTGCTCAGCGCTCCTTTTCCCCTCCCCGACCTCTGCTGCAAGTGGCAGGAGCGGCCAGGCACTTCACTTGACTTTTGCCACCCTGGGGGCTGAACATGAGAGAAAGCAGCCCGGGGACCACAACTGATTCTTCCTTCCCTTGTTCTTAATTCACTTTCCGTTTGTGGTGTTCTGTGACCCTATCAAAACGAGCTTTCTACATTCTTCTCAATGAATACTCACATTGTTTCTTTTCCATTTCCTGGAGTATTCTTTCTCTTAATACCCTGCTTCATTATTTGTCAATTCCCTTTATTATTAGAAACATCGAATGAAGTCGTATCGCATATGTGTGCATGAATTTGTGCACAGATCATGAGGAAGAAGATGTGTATTCATATCTTGAGAATATTTATACTCATTAATATGGAGAATGTGATTACTTTTGCATATAAGAGTAAAGAATATATATGTGTATTCATGCATGTCAATATGTGGAGGATATATATGAAGAGCACCTGTAGCACCTGCATGAGTACTCTTAGTTGTCAATATATAGAGAACCTGTGGGTACTCATGTGAGTCGACATGGAGAAAGCGTGTGAGTACTCACACGTGCCAACATGGAGAACACGGGAGTGCTCACATATCACTATAGAGAATGTGTGAATACTCATGTATGTTAGCAAAGTGTTACAAAACTTGGTAAAGTTATCAGAGTTCGCTCACTTGCATGTTAGCCCATGTGAGTGCTAATAAATGGGTTCTGTAGAAAGTGTGAGTCTCATACATGTTAATAACAGGGTGTATATATTCATCTCCCAGGAGATCTATCCCATCCTACAGCTGTCCTGTGTGTGCTCACCCTGTTTTGGCATTGGATGCCTGATCTCTCATGTTAGAAAATTAGTAAAATGTTTCTTAGAAAATGTTGGAGGCTCCACTTTTGTTCCCACACTTTGATAAATTACATATATATATATATATATTTATCCTTTAAAATTGCCCGTGCCCTGATTGTTGTGGGTCCTTTCTCCAATCCACAGTTCCCTATCAGCCATGCCGAACACTCTGCAATGGGTCATGTTGTAATGCTTTTATTATAGGCCACATCTGTCTCTGTTATGCTTTTTCTTAGTTTTATAGTAAAGTCAGTCTCTTTCCTAATACAACGGTGTCTACGTATGTAGCCACTGTCTGTTGAGGATGGGATGAAGGTTGCTTCTCTTTCTCGCTTTACTCAAACCGACTATTTGCTTTTCTTCCTGGCCTTAGTATCTTCCTCCTCTGGATAACTACGAGAAGGACATCATGATGGTGATTTCCACGAACTCTGTAGGACTGGGAAGTGCCTCTCTCCTTCTCTGTGGCAGAACCTGAGAAATCCACCCAGAGAGGAAAAGAGAGGGTACAAGAGCTGCTCTTGATCACTGCTGAGGTCTCCTTTATCAAAACCCATCCTACCCAACATGGAAGCCCATTCAGACTGCACCCCGACGTCCACACAGTCCCCTCCAATGTTAATAACCGGTCCCCCAACATAGACCCAAGAAATCCACACTAGTCCAATGCTTTCCCTTGGAGCAGCCCCATCCAGTAAGTTCTGCCCTTAGTCTAACCCAGAAGCACCCATAAAACTCCTTGTTTTTGCATGGCCTGTTTGCTGCACCAGAGCCGCTCTCCCGGCCCCCGTTCCCGCTCCCCCTTCCCACCTTCCCACCTTCCAGGGACTGGCAGACCTCAGAGCAGGTGGGGGGGAGGCGGTGTGTGGAGGGACAAGCTGCCCTAAGGAGCAGTTGGGGCCTGTTTCCTCACCTCCTGCACTGGCACTGGGGTGTTGGGGCGGATGTTTCTTCTCTGCCTGCGGCGTTTGCCCCGACGTTTACGCTTCCGTTGGATGTTGGGCAGGTTTGCTGGCATCTTCGATTCCACAGATTTCCACTACCAGCACCCAAGGTCCTTAGCGAGCCCCCAGCCAAGGAGAACTGAGTCTGGGCAAAGCGGACCTCGCGGTGTCATCCATCTCGCTGTGACGTCGACAGCCCCCTTTGTGAGGCAGTAGCTGCCCACGTGGGAGCCCTGCGTCCCCTTCACCGACCCTGACGCCTGGCTCCCGGTGCCCCACTTACCTTAGGGCCCTCCAAGTTCCACTGCCTCTCTCCTTTCTCCCCACCCCAGCCCTCATTTTTGGGGCCCCCCACAAAGCTCCCAGACGGCCACAGAACAATCCGCATTGCCGGCCCGCCCACCTGAACTGCTCTCAGTGCCCTGCCTCCAACACTTACTAGCCGGGACTCTGGCCAAGTGACTTTCCTCTGTTTCCCCCTGTAAAACTGGCAAACCCTCCCGTATCTTTGCCTAGAAAACCCCAAATGAAGACTTGGACATGACTGGAGAAGTACTCAACCCATTTCTGGAGTTTCTCCTTTATCCGGGAGTCTTCATATCATCTCTGCAGGCTTAAATGGGTGTGACCCTCTCCCTGTGACAGAGGAAGAAGATGAAGATGCAGAGAATCTGACTATTCACATGTATAAACTGGTAGAGAAGAGGGAGTCCTCACAGATATAGAACCATGGGAGGACTCCTTTATGGAATATAGCCCCAGATGTGCCCAGTAGAAGCGGACATGGAGATGTGTGAGTAATTATACAGAACAATGAGAGACACAGAACACATACATGAGCACATTCTCTCTCTATAATTCCTCACCTATCTGAACAGAGAATGAAGGAGGACTTATATAGAAGGGATACATGAGAACTCCTATAGGAATGGAGAAAGAGGAATAGAGAGAGAGGGAGATGGAGAGACAGAATATCTGTACAAATATATATGACTCTAGAGGATATGTAAGTGTTCCCCAGATCACCATTCAGAGAGAATACCCGAGTACTCATCCACATGAAGATATGTCCCAAATCTTCACCCGCTTTTTGCATGAGATTTGACAAATGAGTTTAGAGCCAGAACTTGCTTTTTCCACAGCTACCAGATCCCTCCCCTTAGAAAGTAAGTGAAATGTGGGGGAAAGTCTTTGGTGCAGCCTTTCCTCACCTTACCATTACAAATGATTTCTCTCAGTTAAAGTTCTCTATGATTGCATTAGAATAGTGTGTGTGTGTGTGTGTGTGTGTGTGTGTGTGTGTGTGTGTGTGTATGTGTGTGTGTGTGTGTGTGTGTTGTGCACCCACTTTTGCTTCGATGCACATTCCCCTTCAAAACATGAGTAACAGACGGTAATGAGTGAGGGTGGACAAGTTTTTCTGTCGAGCCCCATTTCTTTTTGTTCTGCCTTCTTTTCTCTAACCAGTGACTCATTTGGCTGAAGGAATCACAGCTCCCCTGGTGACAGGGCTGTCCCACGTTTGTGGCCCCATGTAATTGGATTTGGTTTCTCCCTCATCTTCCTCTTCAGACTGCAGCCAGGAGCTGCTCTTAGTGATGCCTTTGGGGCGGATCCCCACACACTGGGGAAGACGCCTTCTCCTGCATGGCAGAACCCGATAGATACATCCAGGCTAGGAAAGGAAAGGGCCCGCAAGCTTTGCTGAAGGTGTCCTGCAGACTCCTTTCTTCATCCTGACTCCTGCACCTTTCTTAGCTCAAGTTCCTCTGCCTACAATTTATCCCTTTACTATGTGGTCAGTTTCCACCTCTTTGCCATCCTTGAAAGGCCAAACCCAGGAAGCCGTTCCCGGTCTCCCTGTCGCCAGGGCCTCCCTCCCTTACCCAGTTCTTCCTCTGCTCTGTCTCGTTCACCATATCAAGTCACTCCTTTCCCCCATTAGACTGTGTCCGAGGGAGGGAAACAGGGATCTTGCCTAGACTTTCACTGCCAAGTTCCAGAAATGCATTCCAATAGGAGTGTGTGTGCAGCCAGTGAAGATCCTCCCCTCCCCCTTATTTCCTAAAGGGTAGAAACCCATTCAGAGAAGACATGGGATTTGCTCTGACTTTTCCTTAGACCTCTAATCTGCCTAAATCTCAGGTTAGGCAGTAATCTGCTTCTGGTGAGCCTACCTAGAGGCCTTTGTTCCATGAAGCTTGGTTGTCAGAGGTAGGAGAGGCCAATTTGAGAGCAAAGTACCCTGGCAAGCAAGAGAGACCTGGGTGCCAGGCCTGGGTCTGCCCCTTCCCAACTGGGTGACCTTGGCCTCATCCCCGTCCCCCTATTGATCTTAGTTACCTTTGAAGAAAGACAGAAAGAATGGCCACAGTTTGAATTCTGAACACTCTACAGGGTCCGTTGTCCCTGGGAAACTTTTTAGAGATAGGAGGCTCTAAGTGCTTGAATTTGATTTTTCAATTCAAAAACAATGGAAAAGGGCTTCCTCTGTGCCAGGCATTGTCCTCAGGATAGAGGCACCGAGATAGAAAGCTGGTTCTGTGCTCTGGGGGTTCTGGTTCCCCAGAGAACATTGACTGTAACCTGGGTAGATAGACAGTAGTGCTAACAATTTACATTCACTTCCCAGTGTTCCTTCTCTGTGTGAAGTTGTTTCTATCCATCATTGATCAACTGGAAGTGAGTTGGATCTTCTTTATGTTGAAGATATCCACTTCCATCAGGATACATCTTCATACCACATTGAAGTGTACAGCGATCTTCTGGTTCTATTCATTTCACTCAGCATCAATTGATGTAAGTCTCTCCAAGCCTTTCTGTATTCCTCCTGCTGGTCATTTCTTACAGAGCAATAATATTCCATAACCTTCATATACCATAGTTGACCCAACCATTCTCCAATTGATGGACATCCATTCATCTTCCGGTTTCTAGCCACTACGAAAAGAGCTGCCACAAACATTTTGGCACATACAAGTCCCCTTCCGCTCTTTACTGTTTCTTTGGGATATAAGCCCAATAGCAGCACTTCTGGATCAAAGGGTATACACAGTTTGATAACTTTTTGGGCATAGTTCCAGATTCCTCTCCAGAATGGCTGGATTCTTTCACAACTCCACCAACAATGTATTAGTGTCCCAGTTTTCCTACAGCCCCTCCAGCATTCATCTTTATTTGTTCCTGTCATCTTAGCCAATCTGACAGGTGTGTAGTGGTATCTCAGAGTGGTCTTAATTTGCATTTCTCTAATCAGTAGTGATTTGGAACACTCTTTCATATGAGTGGATATATTTTCAATTTCATCATCTGAGAATTGTCCGTTCATATCCTTTGACCATTTATCAATTGGAGAATGGTTTGATTTCTTATAAATTAGGATCAATTCTCTATATATTTTGGAAATGAGACATTTATCAGAACCATTAACTTTAAAAATATTTTCCCAATTTGTTACTTCCCTTCTAATCTTGTTTGCATTAGTATTGTTTGTACAGAAACTTTTTACTTTGATGTAATTAAAATCTTCTATTTTGTGATCAATAATGATCTCTAGTGCTCCTCTGGTCATAAATTCCTTCCTCCTCCACAGGTCTGAGAGGTAGACTATTTTCTGTTTCTCTAATCTATTTATTATCTCATTCTTTATGACTCAGTCATGGACCCATTTTGATCTGATCTTGGTATATGGTGTTAAGTGTGGATCCATATCTAATTTCTGCCAAACTAATTTCCAGTTTTCCCAACAGTTTTTTTCCAAATAATGAATTTTTATCCCTAATGTTGGTATATTTGGGTTTGTCAAAGAATAGATTGCTATAGATGTACCCTTTTTTGTCCTTTGTATCTCATCTGTTCCACTGATCTACCATTCTATTTCTTAACTAATAACAAATGGTTTGGGTGACTGCTGCTATATAATATAGCTTTAGATCAGGTACACTTAGATCACCTTCATCTGACTTTTTTTTCATTAGTTCCCTTGCAATTCTCGACCTTTTATTCTTCCATATGAATTTTGTTGTTATATTTTCTAGGTCATTAAAATAGTTTCTTGGGAGTTTGATTGCTATAGCACTAAAAAAATAGATTAGTTTGGGGAGTATTGTCATCTTTATTATATTCACTCGGCCTATCCAAGAGCACTGAATGTCTTTCCAATTATTTAAATCTTTTTTTTGTGGCAAGTGTTTTGTAATTTTTCTCATATAATTCCTAACTTTTCTTTGGTAGATGGATTCCCAAATACTTTATACTCTCAACATTTGTTTGGAATGGAATTTCTCTTTGTATCTCTTGCTGTTGCATTTTGCTGGTGATATATAAAAATGCTGAGGATTTACGTGGATTTATTTTGTATCCTGAAAATCTACTAAAATTCTGAATTATTTCTAATAGCTTTTTAGCAGAGTCTTTGGGGTTCTCTAAGTATACCATCATGTCATCTGCAAAGAGTGATAGTTTGATTTCCTCATTTCCTACTCTAATTCCTTGAATCTCGTTCTCGGCTCTTATTGCTGAGGCTAGCGTTTCTAGTACTATATTGAATAGTAATGGTGATAGTGGGAAACGTTGTTTCACTCTTGATCTTACTGGGAAAGGTCCAAGTTTATCTCCATTGCATATTATGCTTACTGATGGTCATAAATATATGCTCCTGATTATTGTAAGAAACAGTCCATTTATTCCTATACTCTCAAGCCTTTTTAGTAGGAATGGATATTGGATTTTATCAAATGCTTTTTCTGCATCTATTGAGATGATCATATGGTGTTTATTAATTTGATTATTAATATAGTCATTTATACTAATAGTTTTTCTAATATTAAACCAGCCTTGAATTCCTGGTATAAATACTACTTGATCATAATGTATTATCCTGAGGAAGATTTTCTGAAGTCTTTTTGTTAATATCTTATTTCAAGATTTTAGCATCAATATTCATTAAGGAGATTGGTCTATAATTTTCTTTCTCAGTTTCTAATCTACTTGGTTTAGGTATCAGTACCATGTCTGTGTCATAAAAGAAGTTTGGTAGGACTCCTTCATCCCCTATTTTTTCAAATAGTTTATATAGCATTGGGGCTAATTGTTCTTTAAATGTTTGGTAGAATTCACATGTAAATCCATCTTGTCCTGGGGATTTTTTCTAGGGGAGTTGATTAATAGCTTGTTCTATTTCTTTTTCTGAAAGGGGACTATTTGAGCAATTTATCTCTTCCTCTGTTAATCTAGGAAGCCTGTATTTCTGGAGGTAGTCCTCTATTTCACTTAAGTTATCAAATTTATTGGCATAAAGCTGGGCAAAGTAACTCCTTATTATTTCTCTAATTTCCTGCAGAGGGGAGCAGAGCAGCTGTGGATGCCATGAATGCCTTCTCAAGTGACAGGCACACTTTTTCAGACTTTTTATTTATTCTATTTTTATTTATTTTATTTATTCACAGGATAACCTTTTATTTATTCACAGGATCACCTTTCAGATGTTTTGACTCATTTGGCATCTACATGGACAGAAACCAAAGAAAAATCGCCATGGACATGATCCTCCAGGTAGCCCATTCTCAACCACACCACCAGTTCCCCTTATTCATTCCTCAACACATGTGCTCTCTTCCTCCAAGTTCACTTGAGGTATCTGTGCCTCCCCAAAAAGTCAGTTCAGAAGAAGGAAGTCAATAAATCTTTAATTGTCATTGTGTTTTCTGTTCATTGTATGTTTGCTTGTTTGTTTTTCTCAAAGTATCAAGGTGGTAATTTGACAAATGTTCCTACTTCAAAAAATATTATCAGGAAGGATGAGTCAAGACAGAAGGGTAGCAGCAGGAACTTAAACATGTTACCCCCCCACCAAGCATTTTCCATAAAGGTTTACAAACTACCTCCGCACCAAATTCTGATCAGGAAATTCCAAGGAAAAGTCCCCAGCTCCTGGCAGATGAGGGAGAAACATACAGAACTGTGGACACTGATGATGATATCAGATTGCTTGCTTTCTTGGGGAAGAGTTGTGGGGGTGAACCATTTGGCACACAAAGTTTTGCAAAAATGAATAGTGAAAAGTAAATATTGCAGAAAAGAAAATACTATTGAAAAATAAAACAACTGAGTGTACCACCTAAAAAGGAATATAAGGTTATGTCAAGCTATGTTTTGATGAAAACAGCTTTCTCTGAAATGCAAATTAAGATAACTCTGAGGGCACACTACACCCCTCTCAGTTTTGCAAATATCACAGGAAAAGTTAATGACTAGTGTTGGAGGGCATTTAGGAATCCTGGGACATTAATAGATTGTTGATGGAGTTGTAGACCATTTCAACCCTTCTGGAGAGTAATTTGGAACTATGCCCAAAGGACTATCAAACAGTGTATACCATTTGATCCAGCAGAGTTTCTAATGGGCCTGTATCTCAAATAGACCATAAAGGAGAAAGAGACCCACACATGCAAACATGTTCGAGGCGGCCCTTTTGGTTGTGGCAAGCAACTGAGAACTGAATGAATACCCATCAGTTGGAGAATGACTTAATAAATTACGATATTTGAATGTTATGGAATGCTATTGTTCCATGACTTTCGATTCTGCAGGATGTTGTCAGAGAGGCCCGGAGAAAGTAAAATGAACTGATGCTGGGTGATATGAGCAGAACCAGAAGATCACTGGACAATGCAACAACAAGAGTATACAATGATCGATTGGGATGGACATTGGCTCTTCTGACTGAGATTATTCAGGAAAGTTCCAATGATCTGGTGATGAAGACAGCCATCTGCAACCAGAGTGAAGACTATGGGAACCAAGTTGGACGACAACATAGTATTTTCACTTATTTGTTCTTGTTATCTTGCATTTTGTTTTCTTTTCTCATTTTTTTCCTTTTTGATCTGATCGTTCATGATAATTCATTGCAGCATGATAATAATAGAAAAATGGATTGAAGAATTGCACATGCTTAACATATATTGAATTACTTGCCATTTGTAGAGAGGGTGGGGGAAGGGAGGCAAAGAATTGGAACACAAGGTTTCCATGCTTGAACATTGAAAATTATCTCTGTATAGATTTTGAAAATAAAAAGCTTTTAAAAAAAAGCTTTCCCTGAAAATGAACCATCCAGGTTAAAAAAAAGAGTGCCTCCCATGATTGGATGACCAACCTCAAGGCTCAGTGGTTCTTGATTAAGATGCTGCTGTCTTTCAGGGAATGTTGTTTAGCTTAGGACCCAACTTTTAGCAAGGACTGAACTAAATGGATCCTTGATTACTTTTTTTGCCTTGGCTCTGCACTGAGAAGGTGGACATAGTTTTTAGAATGAGAGTTCTAAGGTCCTTAAGTTTCTTTACAATTCAGTAAGATGCACCTATGATGCATCAGGTATGGGACTGGAATGGGAATGCAGAGATCCAAACCAGTCCTGCTTCTCTAGGGGAGAAATTCCCAGTGTCCCAAGATCAAGTTCCCTTGCTTCTTACCAAAGCTGACCCCTCCGCCTGTTCAAAACATCTCATTCCACAGCATCTCCTCCAACAGAAGCAATCCTCCTCTGGCATCTTCCCTCTTTCATTCACTTTGGACCTCTCCCTCTCTCCTGACATTCCCTTCTGCCTAGAAGTATGAGTGTACCTTTTCTCCTTCCAGGAAAGCTCCTCCTTTGATCCTTCTATCACCACTAAATAGCAATTGGCTTCTGAATACATTTCTCCCCCTTCTCCTACCCAAGAACTCATCCTACAAAAGAGAGATTTTCAAAGGTCAAAAACTCTGAAGCAAAACAACTGAGTTCATTCCTTCATTTTGCACAGTTATTGAATGTGTAATATTAACAATTTGCTACTAAATCTCAATAGTGACTGATAATGCGGATGCCCTTGGAGTATTGTTGAGTTGCATTACAAATAGGGGGAAAATATTTATGTATACCCCACGTTCCTAAACCATAGGGACAACTTTCAGTCCTTAAACCTGTAAGAGTTTAAAGTTTGGGGCTGTATACAAAAGATTCGCTGTTACACTTGGTGGTCACAATGAATCGGGAACAAAATAGAAGCCTGTGGATTGCAGAAATAAATGATTCAATTTTCATGAGGGAGAGAAAAGCATGTATTAAGTCTCATCTGTGTCCTGGCACACAGAAGGTGCTTAAGGAGTAAACTGTCATTCAATACTACAAAGCAGGCTCTGTGCAGAGGCTCTACAAGAACCATCTCATCTATTACACAAAATGGCACTGCCTTCTGATGCAGGAGTCCCCCCATCTCACAGGGACTGTCTGACCTCTGAGCCCAAGGGGGTGAAAGGACAAAGTCCCTTAGGGACCATTTGGGGGCCAAAGTCCCAAGGCGAGGGCTTATGTTTTTCAGACACTTGTCTCAGGAACCCGAAACTCAGGTGGGCTTGGGCTGGTCCCCTCCCCCCTCTTCCCCCGCTTCTCATCCCTGGGCATCTCTCTGCAGACTTCAGGTTACTCAGGGAACCACCAGGGAAAGCCCACTGATTTTGGAAAAGGGGGATCCCCCCACGCCCTGCTGAGCATCAGTGCCCGGTGACATCAGATCCCACCAGGGAACCAACTTCCTTCGCCACCCTTCCTTCACTGAGCACCTGCAGACATCTCCCTGCAGGCAGCCTCCCTCCTACATAAATCTTGAGCACATTTCTCCTCCCCTCCCTTACTGCCTCCTGCTCATTTTCCTCCTGTCAACCAGCTTCTCCTTCTCACTTACCCCCCCCCACTACTACAGGTGGCCAGAGCTGCCAGTGAGTTTTACTGACGGTTGTCATGGTTTGACCAGGGCAGGGAGAGGGAGGACCCAGGGACCAGGACTTCTGCCCAGTGACCTCCTGCTGCCTGTGCAGATGATCCCCTGTGTAGCCGGCCAGGAGGTAAGAATCCATTCCAGGCCCTGAATCTTACAGTAACTTGGCTCACCCAAACTCCCTTTCCTCATTGAAATAGCAGAGAATGCTTCTTAATATACTCAATTAATAATCTAGCAACGGACCCAAATGCATACACGGCTCTTTGGATTAAAGGCAAACCTTTGAATTTAGGATGGGGAAAACAGCCCTTGATAGAGACTAAAGGCATTTGGGAGAAAGTGACTTGAGACCCTGATGTGTATCTAAACTATGTGCATCTCTGTCTCATTAACCCAGATCCGGTGGTGATCCTTTACATCTCAGTGGATCTTGTTTGTTAGAGAAAAGTATAGGCCCTTCAAAGAGTGCACTTTGAGGTACATATATCTGTCTCTCTGTTCCATAAACTGTGAAAAGTTCTGACTGAATTGTTTTGCCTGGATCCTTCACACCCTCATTCACTTGGGGAGGGGGATTACTACGCTGCTGTCCCTCTCCCCCAACCCTTGGGTTGTGTGCAAGCATTCTCAGCCATGAGGGTTCTCCTAATTCCTCTGTCCATTCATTTTCCTCTTTATTAGCACAGAACGACTCTTTTTTTTCCTATCTATGGCCTTCTATGCACACATGTGCAATATGGTAATATAATCCTGTGTAATCCAAAAAACTCCTAATCTCATTTCTTCATATCTCTATATTTCTCTATAGTTACTCATATATAATTACAATTTCTCCTCTATAAAGTATAACTTCTTCCTAATTTTGCCAATGAATATATAGAGAATGTATGGCAACTCATAGTGTGAAGTGAGAGGAGAGATGCACACATATAGGTATGTCTGAATCTATGTAGTCTAGTTCTCTCTTCATCCCTACATAGATGTCCTCATTCGATCTTTCTAGAAATTCTTTGGCATGATTTATGTCTTCTATTTCCGAATCACCATTAGTAACCATTCTCTCTATTCCTCCATGTAAAAGTTCTCCCATTCACTCTCTCTTCATCTGCAGGAGTACCCGTATTTTCTGTTCATGTGAATATACAGAGGCTTACTTTCTTCCACTGTTTGCACTGATGAAGTTCTCCTATGTTCTGTCCATCCACCTGAAGGTTTTCCACTTCTCTCCTCATCAGAGGACGCAGGAAGATGCTGCCCATGGACACGGAGACTATTTGGTACTCTTGTGTAGTCATGCAGAGAGAGAAGAAGGGGGCCTGTACCTCTGTGGATATCAGCTGAAGGAGTATCATAAATGAGCTACTCCTGTCTTATTCTCGATTGAACATCAGAGATCATCTGCTTCATGCTCCTTACTTGAGGTACAGGAAAACTGATTTCAAAAGGAGGGACATGAACAAGAGCACACAGCCAATGTGGGGCAGATCCAGACCTTGAACTTCCCTCTTACTTGCCAGGTTGCCTGGCTTAGCATCTTGGTCTCTCTCTCCTCCCCACAGCCAAGCTTCATGAGCTGAAGCTCCTTGGGGAGCACTCCCCCAAGCAGGTGGGCAGGTTCCCCATAGAGCTGGGGTTCTGGATGTCTGCAGTTGTTACCGTGATGTTCAGTAAAAATAAACCAAGACTCCCATTCCCCAGCTTAGGGACAAACTGGGACACATACACACTTACCAATCAGAATGTCTTCCCTGAAACATTTTTCCCATTTATGAACATTTCCCTTCAGAGTTGTGACTCTAGTCAAGGTCCCTGTTTCTGCCTCAGAGAATTACCAATACAGTGAAGGCAAAGAGGCCACGGTGGCCAAGCCTCCACTGACGGTGGTAAGCCCTGGAGAAGGAGATATCAAGGACTTCTTGGTGTGGGAGGGCTGAATGAGAGGTGGGCTTTCAGTGAGAGAAAAGAAGGTGTAGATTATTACCAGACGCAGATGGGAACATTCTGCTGTGCAAAGGAACCTGCTTGGGCTGCAGAAGGTGCTCTGGAAGTCAAGGTGGCAAAGGGAGGAGAAATTCCTCCTTGACCAGAGCTCCTGTGAGCTTTCCTTTTCCCCCATGGACAATGCAGTAGATCCCTGACCACCAGGGAAAGAGGGCTTCTTCATCCTGCATCCAGGGAGAACAGAGGGCTTTATTACAATCTGAGGATTTAGAGTAATTACCGATCATGCTGGTTTCTCTGTCCAGAGTTGTGGACTATCAACCATCGTGGGCAGTGAGGATGACTATAAGGGTAGAGTCTATGGGCATGTAGAATGGAGGGCCATAAGAGACTTCAGAGCTTATCTGGCCCATTATCCTCATTTGAGAAAAAAGGAAAACTGAGTTCAAGAAGAGGGCAAAGACATGGCCAATGTCATACAGCTAGTAAAGAGCAGACCCAGGGGGTTCCTTTTCTGCAGTGGAGAGGCGCGGACATGGTTCAAGGGAAGCAGAAGTTTCAGGCCCGGAGGCCGGCCAAGAAAAGAGCAGCTCCTTCCACTTGCCGGGGTCTGAAGAAAGGCGAGCGAGTCATAGCCCCCAAAAAGGCCCGAGCCGTCCACCAGCGGAAACTAAAAAAGGACCTGGAGGGTGGTATCCGAAAGAAAATTGAACACGATGCTGTGATGAAAGCCAACAACAGCTTGCCCAAGAAACTGGCCCTTCTAAAGTCCCCAGACAAGGGGACCAAGAAAAAGGATGGCAAGCACTAACCCAGGCAGGCAACAAGGGAAAAATGGGAGACTCCGTCCCACACCTCACCTGACTGCTTGACCCTGTGCCCTGAAATCTCTTGATCCCCCCGTATGTTTGTGGATACATAAGTGGTGACAGCTGCCTTAGGAAAGAAAAAATAGGCTTCTCCTCAGTCAAGAATAGCCCTGTTATCTCTCCTCCTTTTCACCACAATCACGTAGGCCTCAGTTTGACTAAAATAGCATCTTCTCAAACCTGCAAATTCTCAGAGCCCCTGAAGAAGACAGTGGGACTTCTCAGGAACAGAGGATGCCTTCCTGGCTGGCAGGAGGCTGCTGGGATCTTCAACAGCTCCAGGAGTCACTTCAGCCCAATTTGTCTTCTCATTTCTCCTTCCTTGTACCCGCCCTGAGCCCCACATCCTGTCTAATGTGAAGCAATAAAAAAGAAACAGTTGCTCTCTAAAAAAAAAAAAAAAAAAAAGAGCAGACCCAGGCTGTGAACTGCTTCTCTCTTGACTTCAAGGCTAAGAGGCTTCCAAGATGGCCTCTTCCGCCTCCCATAGCCAAGATTCATGGGCCAAAGATCCCCGGGTCCTTGCTTTCCACAAGTAGGTGGGCAGGTTGAGCTAGGATTCTGGTTATCTGCAGTTATTGCTCTGGAGTTAAGGAAGAAGTAACCCAAGACTTCCATTCCCTAGCTTTGGACCAGTGTGGGAGGCACACTTTTCAGAGTGAGCCTTAGCAAACCTCATGCCTTTCCTCATTTTTCCCATTTGTGAAATAAGGGGATGGCTTACTTTGCTCAGACCTACTTGACCATTTTCCTACAGCTTAGAGGTGATAGTTTAGGCAATGCTCTGCTGTCCGAGAATTCCCATTCTGATGAAGGAAAACGTGGGCCTTTAGAGACCCAGGGAAGAGAAACAGCTTGGTGGAAGTGAACTGCTTGAAAGTTGCGATTTGTGTTTTGGGATAGAAGGGGGAAGTAATCAACACAACAGAGCTAGGCATTTGCATCTATTCACTGGCAACTGTTGGGGCTGCAGAAGGGGATTCGGGAAATCAGGGTGCAACAAGAAGCCTAAACAACCTCTTGACTGGAGCTCATGCACTCTATGCTCACACTTCTTCCAGAAGCAAGTGGGGTTCTTTCCATTAGGGAAAGAGGGCTTCTCCCACAGCCTCATGGACATCTATCACTCAGGTTTGATACCCCAGCGGTGAGAGGGGGTACCTGCAATGCTGGGAAGCATCCCACAGGCCCTTGAGGCGCAGCTCCTCAGCACAGAAACATGTGATCAGGGAGCATAACCCCAGGCCCCAGGCCTCATTCCCACTAGAAGGACACGGGGTCGCTGGGAGACCCCGTCCTCCCCCTCCTGGGCTCTGAGGGGCGACAGGCTCTTGGGATATGCGGGAGCCAGGAGAACTTTGGTTCAAGAAGCAGCTCCAGGAAGAGCCATAGGCTTCATTTTAAGCATTAAAGCATTTTAAGCAGCCCAGAAAGCGAGAGACAGCGAGGCCTTCTCGGCCCGCAGTGCGGGGTACTTTACGCCCATTGTTGGGGGGGATGGTTCTGGCTTTGAGGGCAGGGCCTGCGGGCTCTAGGCTGGGGAGGATGCAGCACTAGCAGAGACCTCGGAGCCGTCTGGCCCAGGCCCTCCTGAGGAAAAGGAAAAGCGGCTTCTAGAGAAGGGCGGGGACATGGTCAGTACCACTTCCCTCTTACCTGCCAGACTAGCTGGCTTCCACCTTGGCCTCCTCCCCCTCCTCCTCCCCCAGTCCAGCTGCAGGGGCTGAAGGCGCTGGGAAGCTTGTCCTCAGAAGGGGAGGAGCAGCATCCTCACAGAGCTGAGCCTTCTGGGCACCTGAAGTTTCCTTAAAAGTAGCCCAAGCTTCCATCCCCAGCCTGGGATGCCCATGTACCACAAGGAGCCTTAGCAACCGCCATGCCTCCTTCCATTTATGACCTAGGGGATGATGCCGGGTTACTTCGCTCACGTGGAACACTTTAGGGGGTTGAAAGGTGTTAGTCTAGGCAAGGTGACCTTCCTACCCTCAAAGCATTCCGAGGCTATTGAGGGGAAAGCTGGACATGCCCACTATGGTCTTGGTGGAAAATTCTTGCCAAAAGCAGCAAGCTTTGGATGAGCAGCTTGGGGTTGCTGCTGGGTTGGGGTTGGCTGAGGGGCAGTTGGGCTTGCAGGTGCAGATGGTCCACAGAAGCAAGTGGGGAATTTTCATCTGTGCAAAGGGACCCATTGGGCTGCAGAAAGAGGCTCTGGGAATCAGAGTGGGAAAGGAAGAACAAATAACCCCGTGACCAGAGCTCATGTGCTCTATTAGGGGTAAATAGATCAAAAAGTAATTGGAAATTAAATAATCTCATCTTAAAGAATGACTGGGTGAAGCAGCAAATTATAGAAACAATAATTTCAGTCAAGATAATGACAACTATGAGACATCATACCAAAATTTATGGGATTCAGCTAAAGTGGTAATAAGGGGAAATTTTATATCTTTAGAGGCTTCCTTGAATAAAATAGAGAAAGAGAAGATCAATAAATTGGGCCTGCAACTTAAAAAGCTAAAAAAAGACAAAATTGAAAACCCCCAATCAAGTACTAAACTTGAAATTTTAAAATTAAAAGGATAAATTGATAAAATTAAAAGTAAAAAAAAAATTTTTTAAGAATTAATAAATACACTGATGAGGGGTGGGGTCCCTGTAAGATTCCTAATTGCCCAAACCATGACTGACCTTGATTCACAAATCCTGGTCAAAGGCACCCTTTGAATATCTGGGCTCAACCCCCAATCTCAGCTCAGCTTCCCCCAGCCCTCACCTGATCTGGGCTAACTGAAAAGCTTGCCAGAACTGGGTACCGCCCATCATCTTCTAGGTTTGAAAGAAACAAGCTGGACCGCCCTCAATGCAGGAGCCCTCCCAGCCAACACATGGTATCCTTCCAGCCATGTAAGGGTTCCTTCCCACAAATGGCCACCTTTGGCCCTGGCGTCTTTCTAACTGAGCTTTACTTCCAAATTCCTACAATAAACCTTTTATTTATCAACCTAAGTTTTCGGGCCTGTAAATTCATTTTACAGGGGACACTGCGCCTCATGGGATTATCTATGTGCAGAGAAATGGGGTTCCCCCTTTCCTTTCCCTCATTAAAACTGAGTTGGTTTTATGAAAAAAGCAATAAAATAGATAAACCTTTGGTAAATCTGATTGGAAAAAGAAAGAGGAAAATCAAATTGTTACTTTTAAAAATGAAAAGTTGGATCTTTCCACCAATGAAGAGGAAATTAGAGAAATAATGAGGAGTGACTTTGCCCAACTTTATGCCAATAAATTTGATAACTTAAGTGAAATGGATGACTGCCTCCAAAAATATAGGCTTCCCAGATTAACAGAGGAGGAAGTAAATTACTTAAATAGTCCCATTTCAGAAAAAGAAATAGAACAAGCTATTAACCAACTCCCCAAGAAAAAATCCCCAGGACCAGAAGGATTTAAATGTGAATTCTACCAAACATTTAAAGAACAATTAGCCCCAATATTATATAAGCTATTTGAAAAAATAGTGAATGTAGGAGTCCTCCCAAATTCATTTTATGACACAGACATGGTATTGAAATCTAAACCAGATGGGTTGAAAACTGAGAAAGAAAACTGTAGACCAATCTCCTTGATGAATATTGATACTAAAATCTTAAATAAGATATTAGCAAAAAGACCCCAGAAAATCATCCCCAGGATAATACACTATGATGAAGTAGGATTTATACCAGGAATGTAAGGCAGGTTTAATATTAGGAAACTTATTAGTATAAATGACCATATTAATAATAAAATTAACAAAAATCATATGATAATCTCAATAGATGCAGAAAAAGCATTTCATAAAATACAACATCCATTCCTACTAAAAGCACTTGAGAGTATAGGAATAAATGGATTATTCCTTGAAATAGTAAGGAGAATATATTTAAAACAGTCAGTAAGCATCATATATAATGGGGATAAAGTGGAAACCTTCCCAGTAAGGTCAGGGGTGAAACAAGGTTGCCCAGTATCACCATTACTACTCAATATTGTATTAGCCTCGGCAATAAGAGTCGAGAAAGAGATTAAAGGAATAAGAGTACTTAATGAAGAAATCAAACTATCACTCGTTGCAGATGATATAATGGTATACTCAGAGAACCCCAGAGATTCTAATAAAAAGTTATTAGAAATAATTCACAACTTTAGCAAAGTTGCTGAATACAAAATAAATCCACATAAATCCTCAGCATTTGTATACATCACCAACAAAATGTAACAGCAAGAGATACAAAGAGAAATTCCATTCAAAACAACTGTTGAGAGTATAAAATGTTTGGGAAGCCATCTACCAAAGAAAAGTCAGGAATTAATTGAGCAAAATTACAAAACACCACAAAAATAAAGTCAGAGTTAAATAACTGGAAAGACATTAAGTGCTCTTGGATAGGCCGAGCAAATATAATAAATATGACAATACTCCCTAAACTAATCTATTTATTTAGTGCTCTACCAATCAGACTCCAAGAAACTATTTTAATGATGTAGAAAAAATAACAACAAAATTCATATGGAAGAACAAAAGGTCGAGAATTTCAAGGTAAGTAATGAAAAAAAAATCACATGAAGGTGGCATAGGTGTAACCTGATCTACAACTATATTATAAAGCAGCAGTCACCAAAATCATTTGGTATTGGCTAAGAAATAGACCAGTTGATTAGTGCAACAGGTTAGGTTCACAGGACAAAATAGTGTACAACTATAGCAATCCAGTGTTTGACAAACCCAAAGCTACCAACATTTGGGATAAGAATTCATTATTTGAAAAAAACTGTTGGGAAAACTGGAAATTAGTATGGCAGAAATTAGATGTGGACCCACACTTAACACCATGTACCAAGATAAGATCAAAATGGGTCCATGATTTAGGCATTAAGAATGAGATAATAAATAGATTAGAGGAACATGAGATAGTTTACCTCTCAGACTTGTGGAGGAGGAAGAAATTTATGACCAAAGGAAAACTAGAGATCATTATTGATCACAAAATAGAGGATTTTGATTACATCAAATTAAAAGCTTTTGTACAAACAAAACTAATGCAAACAAGATTAGAATGGAAGTTGCAAATTGGGAAAATATTTTTACAGTTAAAGGTTCGGATAAAGGCCTCATTTCCAAAATATATACAGAACTGAATCTAACTGATAAGAATTCAAACCATTCTCCAATTGGTAAATGGTCAAAGGATATGAACAGAGAATTTTCAGATGATGAAATTGAAACTATTTCCACTCAAATGAAAGAGGGTGCCAAATCACTACTGATCAGAGAAAGGCAAACTAAGACAATTCTGTGATACCACGACACACCTGTCAGATTGGCTAAAATGACAGGAAAAAATAATGATGAATGTTGGAGGGACTGTGGGAAAACTGGGACACTGATGCATTATTGGAGGAGTTGTGAAAGAATCCAGCCATTCTGGAGAGCAATTTGGAACTATGCCCAAAAAGTTATCAAACTGTGCATACCCTTTGATCCAGCAGTGCTACTAATGAGTTTATATCCAAAAGAAATACTAAAGAAGGGAAAGGGACCTGTATGTGCCAAAATGTTTGTGGCAGCTGTTTTTGTAGTGGCTAGAAACTGGAAAAGGAATGGTTCCCCATTAATTGGAGAATGGTTGATCAATGATAGAAACAGCTACACCCAGAGAAGGAACACTGGGAATTGAGTGTAAACCGTTTGCACTATTGTCTTTCAACCCAGGTTACTTATACCTTCGGAATCCAATTCTTACCGTGCAACAAGAAATTTGGTTTTACACACATATAGGTTATACTGTAACACATTTAATATGTATGGGATTGCCTGTCATATAGGGGAGGGAGTAGAGGGAGGGAGGGAGAGGAAAATTTGGAAAAATGAATACAAGGGATAATGTTGTAAGAAAAAATTACCCATGCATATGTACTGTCAAAAAATTATAATTATAAAATTAATAAAAAAACTTGTAGTGAAATATATTAGATAAACCTCTTAATTATAATAATGTGCTGGTAAAATGACACTCTCATTGGTGAGAAAAGTTCTGGGAAATCTTTAGTTGGATATTTCTTTTCAATGATGTTAGAAAGTCATAACCCCATTAAGGTGTCTTATGACCCCATTCACTTCTTTTCTCTACTTGCATATTTTTAACATAGCTTCTGTCACCTTGACTAAAATGGAAGTAAGAAAAATCCCCTGAATTGCCTTATTGATTGAAATATGAGACTTGTGAGGACTTTACCTTATTGAATCATTTTTTCTCTTTTGGATCCCTGAGTATTTCCAATATTGATTCAGAACACCTTAAATCATTATCCCCACAAACTAATTTGAACTTACATTCAAGAAATAAAAAAGCATATCTCCTTTTCAGAAAAGAAAAAGGAAGTGTGAAAGGAATTTTATTTAATGATAAAACCCCTTACAAAGTGGGAGCATGCCAAAAGGGGATAAAAATACTTCAGTATAAGAAATTTACTGGTACATACTCCACTGTCATACACTTGGGTCAACATAGTTGATTATCTTTTGACATACAATTAAAGCAAGAGTGTATCAGCATGTATGAATCAACTTTATTACAGAACTACAATTTTTCTATTTTTATGCATTGATCATATGATAATATAACTTAACTTCCAAATTTTATGAAGTGCTTTAATTGATTAAATTTGGAATCAATTGTTTCATTTTATTTTTCCTTTTCCCTTCACGGTCTCTTTTTTTCCCTTTGCATTCTATAATGCACATTTTCATTTGCCTTTTAATTATTTTCAACCAAAATATTCTTTTTTTTTTTACTTAATAATTTTTATTATATATATATTTTTATAATATTATCCCTTGTATTCATTTTTCCAATTTATCCCCCCCTCCCTCTATTCCCTCCCCTCGATGACAGGCAATCCCATACATTTTACATGTTCAACCAAAATATTCTAAACTTGAAGAGGTGGCTTAGAGCAATAAAATTCTCCAATAGAAGTTATGATTTAGTATTTCTTATACGTAATTACCCCTTTTTACTAAATTGCCTCTTCTTCATTGTTACTTTCTGAAGTGTTCTATATGCACAAACATTTTCATTCATGTTTTAATAAAAGAGAAATAAGCATGTAATGTTGCTTAATTTTTCTTGCTATAATCTAAAACAACATAGGTTGATCAAGTGTGCAAGATGGAAAGTGTAAAATACAAAGAAAAGATATACAAATCACAGTATAAAACTTTAAATGAAGTTGTTTGGCAGCTATAAAATATACTGTATTGGTATGTAATATTCATTCTAAAGCAGCTAAAATTGCTGAGTTGAAGACTTCATGTCTACATGAACTTTCCTATATTTTTAATTCTGTATGATAAACTTAATTTTTCTTGAACATAAAAAAAGAATTTATGACACTGCCCCTCTAAAATATTCCAAAAGATAAGACTATCCCGGATACCTCATGGACATCTTTACTTCTGTTTATTCAAACATCCTGACTCTGGTTTTAGTAAGAATTTCTAGCCTCCCCCCATCCTGGCAGAACCAAATGGTTCTGAGAAACTTCCCACTCTCAATGTTCTGACCCCACGCCTGCCTGGGTCTACCCCTGTAGCTGAGCCATGTGGGTATATATATATATATATATATATATATATATATATATATATATATGTCATTGTGAACTCAGGTTCATCACTGGATACTTTGAGACGAGAGTCCTGTCTAGTCAATTATACTCTGCAAATCATCAAATATTAAAAACTCTCTAATTTCTATCTTGCCTCAGTTTCCCCAGCATTACATTTTCTTTTTTTTTTCTTTTAATAATAGTTTTTATGTACCAGGTATTTGCATGGGTAATTCCACAACGTTGACAATTGCCAAAACCCTTGCTCCAATTCCTCCCCTCCTTCCCCCCCCTCCACAGATGGCAGGTCTACAAATACATGTTACACAAAGCATTACACTTTCAAAAAGTTGTGTCATGAACCGATTCTGAGTGAAGTAAGCAGAAGGAGAACATCGTACACAGTAAAATCAGATGAATTGTGATAGATCGAAGAGATTCATTGCAATTCCTATAGAATTGGGATGGAAAGTGACATGCCCATCCTGAAAACTACTGTAAAGACTGAATGTGGATAAAAGCATAGTATTTTAACCCCTTTTGTTGTTTACTTGGTTTTTTTTTTCTTTCTTGTGTTTTTTTCCCTTTAGATCTGATTTTTCTTGCACAGCATGACAAATATGGGAATATGTTTAGAAGAATTGCCCATGTTTAACCTATACCACATTGCTTGTTGTCTTGGAGAAGGGGCGTGGGGGAGAAAAATTTGGAACACAAAGTTTTGCCAAAGTGAATGGTGAAAACTATCTTTGAATATACTGGGGAAAATAAAATACTACCAAAAATAAATAAAACAACTCTGAGGTACCATCTAAAATCCACACAAAATTATGTCAATCTGTGTTTTGGTGAAAGAAGCTTTCTCTAAAAAATGAATCAATCCGGTTAAAAAAAGAGTGCCTGCCATGACTGGATGATCAACTACAACTTTTCAGTGCTTGTTGATCAGGAAGATCCTGCCTTTTCACTGTGGGATTTAACAGGAGAGTACAACTAGAAGGGATCCTTGACTGTGAATTTGCCTTGGCCCTGCACTGATAATGTGAAAATCCTTTTTAGAACGAGAGTCCTAAGGTACTGAAGTTACTTCTATTTCAGTAAGTGTATATGAAAGCACCTAGGATGCAGCAGGTGTGGGACTTGGGGGGAGGACTCAAAGCTCCCAACCAGTCCTGGTTCTCTAGGTGGGGAAATTCCAGGTGTCCCAAGATCAAGCCGCCTTGCTCCTTACCAAAGCTGACCTCTCAACCTGTTCAACCCATCCCATTCTGCAGCATCTCCTGCAACTGATTGCCTCCCCTGGCATCTCCATCCTTTTATTCTCTTCCAATCTCTCCCTCCCTCCTGCACTGCCTTCTGAAGCAGAGGTCCCCGCCCATCTCACAGGGACTGTCTGACCTCAGAGCCCAAGGGGGGCAGGACAAAGGCCTTTAGGGACCGGGCTTATGTTTCCTGCATCCTTGTCTCCCATCCTCAGGAGGCTGAGTCTGTAGTGGGGCATGATGGCAGCCGAGGTTACATCCAGAGAATTTTAAGACACGATCAATCAGCCAAAAGGCAATCAGATGGAAGAAAGGGATTGAAATTAGGAAAAATAGAGTTGTGTGCAGTAGAGACTACTGAGATACTCCCTGGAGAAGTGAAATCTGTTCCTAGATTGGCCCAGTCACTGGCCAAAGATTAAAGCCAAAAGGCAGAAGGAGTATGTCACTACTCATGCACAGACATGGAGGCAGAGAACATGGATAAGGAATACTGACTGAATGAGTCCTTTTAAACAAAATCCTCTAATGGGAATAGAGAAAGATTAAGTAAGTGCTCTTTATGACAGAGTTCATGAGTAATAAATGATATTGATGTAGTGTGCCCCCCATAAGCTTTTGGGGGCCCTGACGTACCCCTCGGGGGAAAGAGTGTTCCTGAGTCTCATCCTCTCCCACCTTCTGGCAGGGGCCACACTCATTCACCATAGGCAAACTCATTCAACTGAAGACCTTGTCCAATGGCACAATCACAGCCTTCTGCCTTCTGCTGAATTGGAGATTAGTCCCTGCAACGGCTCCCAGCTCCTGGCCTGGGCAAACCCCGATAAAGCCTCAGAAAGCTAAGAAAAAACAGTTCTGAACCCCGAATCTTTGCCAAATTCCTAATCAGGAGTTGGCCCCTTGAAAGCTGTCTTCTTTATGTACTCTTTTCTTATCCCATCTTTGCTAATTCCTATCAGGAGGTATTTGCCTTTCTGGACTTAGCCCACTGATGAAGATATTTTCTTCTCAGGGTAAACCAGTCTCTGCAAAATCATCCTAACAAGATTCTTCACCCACTCAGAAAGCTTTCTCCTTACTCTAAATAAATCCCCCTTTGCCACAGACTTTGGCTTTTCAAATTCTTTCACAAGGGACCTGAGACATTGACCAGAGGGGATCTCTTACCCTCAATTCTCGCACCTCCACAACATGATCCAAAAGAGGCCATAGAGCATAATTATATACACTGAGTACACCAGTGCTCTTACATGAACTATGATTGAGGGAAAAGGGTGAAACCAATAAGTGAAAAAGATACATGAATAATGAAATACAAACAAGGAAAAATGGAGCATTCATACCCATGAGAACATGGCAATATTCAGAAGCACAGGTATAGTGAGAGAAGAGGGGATTTCTCACATATGTCAAAATACACATGGAAGCTAGGAATGCTATGTCCAGATTTCTCAACCTCCTTCCCATGAGATTCCCCTTAGGAATTCAGCTTCTCAGCCTGTTCTGACTTGGTCTGTACCACCTGCCACCTTCCCAAGTAAATCTGTAGTTCCAGATGACATTCTTGAGACAGCGACCCCCCTCCCCCGCCCCGACTTCATCTCTTTGTCCTGAGTACTGTGTGGTAAGGCAAGTCCTAACTCAAAAGGACGACTCAGAGATTTCTGAAAGTGAAGAACAGAAGCTTTATTAGACTCTTCTGAGAAGCGGGTGGTCCCATCATTGTGTTCTCCAGAGAGAGGAGGCCAATTACACAGAAGTTAAAGGAGATTATATGGTCATAAACCACAAGAATCCATGACCTCCTCTCCCGATCTGCTTAATTTTCACTACTTTGCTCATTACCTGCTCAAGTGGAAATAGCACGGGTTTGCTAAATTCTAGTCAAGCTGACAAAACTGCTGGGAAAACTGGAAATTAGTATGGCAGAAATTAGGCATAGACCCACATTTAACACCATATACTGACATAAGTTCAAAATGGGTCCAAGATTTAGGTCTAAAGAACGAAATCATAAATAAATAGAGGAACATTGGATAGTCTACCTCTGAGACTTGTGGAGGAGGAAGGAGTTTGTGTTTCTCTTAATATCCTGCTTCATTAGTTGTCAATTCCCTTTATTATTAGAAACATTGAATGAAGTCGTATCGCATATGTGTGCATGAATTTGTGCACAGATCATGAGCAAGAGGATGTGTATTCATATCTTCAGAATATTTATACTCATTAATATAGAGAATGTGATTCCTTTTGCATATGAGAGTAAAGAATATATATATGAATTCATGTATGTCAATATGTGGAGGATATATATGAAGAGCACCTGTAGCACCTGCATGAGTACTCTTATTTGTCAACATATAGAGAACCTGTGGGTACTCATGTGAGTCGACATGGAGAAAGCGTGTGAGTACTCACACGTGCCAACATGGAGATCACAGGAGTGCTCACATATCACTATAGAGAATGTGTGAATTCTCATGTATGTTAGCAAAGTGTTAAAAAACTTGGTAAAGTTATCAGAGTTCGCTCACTTGCATGTTAGCCCATGTGAGTGCTAATAAATGGGTTCTGTAGAAAGTGTGAGTCTCATACATGTTAATAACAGGGTGTATATATTCATCTCCCAGGAGATCTATCCCATCCTACAGCTGTCCTGTGTGTGCTCACCCTGTTTTGGCATTGGATGCCTGATCTCTCATGTTAGAAAATTAGTAAAATGTTTCTTAGAAAACGTGGGAGGCTCCACTTTTGTTCCCTCACTTTGATAAATTACATATATATATATGTATATATAAAATCTCCTTTAAAATTCCCCGTGCCCTGATTGTTGTGGGTCCTTTCTCCAATCCCCAGTTCCCTTTCAGCCATGCCGAACACTCTGCAATGGGTCATGTTGTACTGCTTTTATTATAGGCCACATCTGTTTCTGTTATGCTTTTTCTTAGTTTTATAGTAAAGTCAGTCTCTTTCCTAATACAACGGTGTCTACGTATGTAGCCACTGTCTGTTGAGGATGGGATGAAGGTTGCTTCTCTTTCTCGCTTTACTCTCACCGACTATTTGCTTTTCTTCCTGGCCTTAGTATCTTCCTCCTCGGGATAACTACGAGAAGGACATCATGATGGTGATTTCCACGAACTCTGTAGGACTGGGAAGTGCCTCTCTCCTTCTCTGTGGCAGAACCTGAGAAATCCACCCAGAGCGGAAAAAAGAGAGGGTACAAGAGCTGCTCTTGATCACTGCTGAGGTCTCCTTTATCAAAACCCATCCCACCCACACATGGAAGCCCATTCAGACTGCACCCCGACGTCCACACAGTCCCCTCCAATGTCAGTAACCGGTCCCCCAACATAGACCCAAGAAATCCGCGCTAGTCCAATGCTTTCCCTTGGAGCAGCCCCATCCAGTAAGTTCTGCCCTTAGTCTAACCCACAAGCACCCATAAAACTCCTTGTTTTTCCGTGGCCTGTTTGCTGCACCAGAGCCGCTCTCCCGGCCCCCATTCCCGCTCCGCCTTCCCACCTTCCCACCTTCCAGGGACTGGCAGACCTCAGAGCAGGTGGGGGGGCGGCGGTGTGTGGAGGGACAAGCTGCCCTAAGGAGCAGTTGGGGCCTGTTTCCTCACCTCCTGCACTGGCACTGGGGTGTTGGGGCGGATGTTTCTTCGCCGCCTGCGGCGTTTGCCCCGACGTTTACGCTTCCGTTGGATGTTGGGCGGGTTTGCTGGCATCTTCGATTCCGCAGATTTCCACTACCAGGACCCAAGGTCCTTAGCGAGCCCCCAGCCAAGGAGAACTGAGTCTGGGCAAAGCGGACCTTGCGGTGTCATCCATCTCGCCGTGACGTCGACAGCCCCCTTTGTGAGGCAGTAGCTGCCCACGTGGGAGCCCTGCCTCCCCTTCACCCACCCTGACGCCTGGCTCCCGGTGCCCCACTCACCTTAGGGCACTCCAAGTTCCACTGCCTCTCTCCTTTCTCCCCACCCCAGCCCTCATTTTTGGGGCTCCCCACAAAGCTCCCAGATGCCCACAGAACAATCCGTATTGCCGGCCCGCCCACCTGACTGCTCTCAGTGCCCTGCCTCCAACACTTAGTAGCCCGGACTCTGGCCAAGTGACTTTCCTGTTTCCCTCTGTAAAACTGGCAAACCCTCTGGTATCTTTGCCTAGAAAACCCCAAATGAAGAGTTGGACATGACTGAAGAAGTACTCAACCCATTTCTGGAGTTTCTCCTTTATCCGGGAGTCTTCATATCGTCTCTGCAGGCTTAAATGAGTGTGACCCTGTCCCTGTGACAGAGGAAGAAGATGAAGATGCAGAGAATCTGACTATTCACATGTATAAACTGGGAGAGAAGAGGGAGTCCTCACAGATATAGAACCATGGGAGGACTCCTTTATGGGATATAGCCCCAGATGTGCCCAGTAGAAGCGGACATGGAGATGTGTGAGTAATTATACAGAACAATGAGAGACACAGAACACACACATGAGCACATTCTCTATAATTCCTCACCTATCTGAACAGAGAATGAAGGAGGACTTATATAGAAGGGATACATGAGAACTCCTATAGGAATGGAGAAGGAGGAATAGAGAGAGAGGGAGATGGAGAGACAGAATATCTGTACAAATATATATGACTCTAGAGGATATGTAAGTGTTCCCCAGATCGCCATTCAGAGAGAATACCTGAGTAATCATCCACATGAAGATATGTCCTAAATCTTCACCCGCTTTTTGCATGAGATTTGACAAATGAGTTTAGAGCCAGAACTTGGTTTTTCCACAGCTACCAGATCCCTCCCCTTAGAAAGTAAGTGAAATGTGGGGGAAAGTCTTTGGTGCAGCCTTTCCTCACCTTACCATTACAAATGATTTCTATCAGTTACAGTTCTCTATGATTGCATTACAATAGTCTGTGTGTGTGTGTGTGTGTGTGTGTGTGTGTGTGTGTTGTGCACCAACTTTTGCTTCGATGCACATTCCTTTGCAAAACATGAGTAACAGACGGTAATGAGTGAGGGTGGACATGTTTTTCTGTCGAGCCCCATTTCTTTTTGTTCTGCCTTCTTTTCTCTTACCAGTGACTCATTTGGCCCAAGGAATCACAGCTCCCCTGGTGACAGGGCTGTCCCACGTTTGTGGCCCCATGTAATTGGATTCGGTTTCTCCCTCATCTTCCTCTTCAGACTGTTTGCAGCCAGGAGCTGCTCTTAGTGATGCCTTTGGGGCTGATCCCCACACCCTGGGGAAGACGCCTTCTCCTGCATGGCAGAACCCGATAGATACATCCAGGCTAGGAAAGGAAAGGGCCCGCGAGCTTTGCTGAAGGTCCCCGTCCCCCATTGACCTTAGTTACCCTTTCTCACCAATGAAGATGTTGGACCAGATGAGCTCTGACATCTCTTGCAGCCTCCATCCCATGAAACTCTACACGTCCACTCAGACTCCCCTCGCACACGTCTGCCTCACCCACCCACTCACTCCAGGGGAGGAAACCAGGCTGGTCTAATGCTTTCCCTTGGGACAGCTGCCAACCAGAGTTTTGCTGGGCATCTGGATCTAAGGCTTGGAACAAAGCCCCTGGGTCGCTCTGGACCTGTTCCCCACCCACTCTGGGCAGAGTGTACCCCAAATCCACACCTGGGCAGTTACCCCAAAACACAAGAGGTGAAAATCAAAGGTGTGATCAGGACTATTGGGGAACATTTTCCTCCATCAGAAGCAGCCTCGAGTTATGAGGCAGGTTTTTGTGACCCCTCACATCCCCTGAGCCTTGGGAGGGAGCTGGGCCAGTCTCCTGCAATCTCTTCCCTCCCTCCCCTTCTCCTTCCTCCCCCAAATTTCCACTCCTGGGAAAACCCCTGGGATCCTTTGGGAACAGGCGCTGAGCAGGGTTAATGGTCAGTGACATCAGTGACAAAGCTCCCCCAACTCAGTGACCCCCAACTCCTTTGCCATGTCCAGTGCCTGGGCTCTGGTGCCCCCTTCTACATTAGCTCATCCCTTGGCTCCATATCCCTCTCCCGTACCCCCCACTTTCCTGTGCCCCAGGTATTTGTATGGATGAGTCCTCATAGATTCCTATGTATTCACACATGCAATTCCTTATATTCTTGACTCCTATTCACATGAGTTATTGTATATTCTCTATGTTCATGTGCATAGATTCTCTCTGTGTTCATCTGTATGAGGATTCATCTATTTTTATTAGTTTATCGATGAGGATTTCTATATTCCATTTATAGTCACAGGAAACCTCATATATTTTCTCTATATAGTCATATGTGTGAGTACTCCTGTATTTTCCCTGCAGATTTGTGTGTATCGATCTCTGAATATACAGAATTGACTCTAATTTATAAGAAATCAAGCCATTCTGCAATTTGTAAATGGTCAAAGGATATGAACAGACATTTTTCAGATGAAGAAATGGAAAGTATTTTTAGCCATATGAAAAGATGCTCCAAGTCATTATTCATCAGAGAAATGCAAATTAAGGCAACTCTGAAATACCATTACAACATTTCAGATTGGCTACAATGACAGGAAAAAATAATGCTTTATGTTGGAGGGGATGTGGGAAAACTGGGGCACTGATACATTGTTGGTGGAATTGTGAATACATCTAGCCATTCTGGAGAGTGATTTGAAACTGTGTTCCAAAACTTATCAAGATGTACATACCTTTTAATCCAGCAGTGCTGCTACTGGGCTTATATCCCAAAGAGATCTTGAAGAAGGGAAAGGGCCCTGTATATGCAAGAAATTTTCTGGCAGGGACCTGTATATGCAAGAATGTTTGTGGCGGCTCTCTTTGTAGTGGCCAGAAACTGGAAACTGAGTGGATGCCCATCAATTGGAGATTGGCTGAATAAATTATGGTATATGAATGTTATGGAATATTATTGTTCTGTAAGAAATGACCAACAGGATGATTTCAGAAAGGCCTGGAGAGACTTACCTGAACTGATGCTGAGTGAAAGGAAAGGAGATCATTATATCCTTCAATAACAATATTATATGAGGATCGATTGTGATGGACGAGGCCCTCTTCAACAATGAGATGAACGAAATGACGTCCATTAGAGCGGTCATGAACTGAACCAGCTACACCCAGCAAAAGAACTCTGGGAGATGACTATGAACCACTACATAGAATGCCCAATATGTCTGTTTTTGTCAGCCTGCAGTTTTGATTTCTTTCACAGGCTAATTGTACACTAATTCAAAAGATGATTCTTTTTGTACAGAAAATAACTGTTTGGATATGTGTACATATACTGCATTCAATTTATAATTTAATATATGTAACATATATTGGTCAGCCTGCCATCTGAAGGAGGAGGGTGCGGGGATGGAGGGGAAAAATTGGAACAAAAGGGTTTGCAATTGTCAGTGCTATAAAATTATTCATGCATATACCTTGTACATAAAAAGATATAATAATTTTTTTAAAAAAGAAATGACCAGTAGGATGATTTTAGAGAGGCCTGGAGAGACTTACATGAACTGATGCTGAGCAAAATGAGCAGGACCAGGAGATCGTTATATACTTCAACAACAATAGTATATGAGGATCAATTCTGATGGAAGTGGCCATCTTCAACAATGAGATGAACCAAATCAGTTCCATTTGTTCAATAATGAATAGAACAAGCTACACCCAGTGAAAGAACTCTGGGAAATGAGTATGAACCACTACATAGAATTCCCAATCCCTCTATTTTTGTTCAATTGCATTTTGTATTTCCTTCTCAGATTAAATGTACATTATTTCAAAGTCCAATTCTCCTTGTACATCAAAATAACTTTATGGATACATATACATATATTTTATTTAACATATACTTTAACATATTTAACATGTAGTGGTCTACCTGCCATCTGGGGGAGAGGGTGGGGGAAGAAAGGGAAAAGTTGAAACAAAAGATTTTGCAACTCTCAATGCTGAAAAATTACCCATATATATATTTTATAAATAAAAGGGTATAATAAAAAATAAAAAATAAAATTTTTAAAAATAAATGATTTTTTCAAAGGTTTGAAAAAAATTCACTATTTAAAAAAAAAACTTGGGAAAATTGGAAATTAGTATGGCAGAATCTAGGCATTGACCCGCACCTAACACTATATACCAAGATAAGGTCAAAATGGGTTCATGATCTAGGCATAAAGAATGAGATTATAAGTAAATTAGAGGAAAATAGGATAGTTTACCTCTCAGATCTGTGGAGGAGAAAGGAATTTGTGGCCAAAGAAGAACTAGAGATCATTATTGATCTCAAAATTGATAATTTGGATTGCATTAAGTTAAAAAGTTTTTGTACAGAGGACTTCCGGCCAAGATGGCGGCGTGGAGGCAGACAGCTGCTTGAGCTCCTCGTTTTCTCTCAGAACTTACTTCATGACAAGCCTCTGACTTAATGCTTGACCCAGAAAGAAATCCACAAATAATCACCAAGAGAAGACATCCTTGAAAGTCGACAGAAAAGGTCTGTGTTTGCTCGGGGGAGGGTCAATCAGACTGGGCGCAGACTGAGGGCAGACAGCCAGAGCAAGACAGGCAGCTCACACAGCTCAGACCGGAGGGGGAGGGGTGTGATCTCTGCCGTTTCTGTGAAAGGGCTTTTGCCCCAGTGTGGATGCTCCGTCTTGGCAGCAAGCCAGGAGCGGTGGAGAGGGTGTAAACACTGGAGGTGAAGATTAAAACCCCAGAAAGCCAGCGTCTCTCAGAGCCCGGCCACCCCCAACCCCCACCTGGACTGACTCGGTGCGTTCTCGGAGCCTCAGAGCGCAGACTCAGTACAGTCATTGCTGTTCTGTTAGTGGCTCTCTGCTGCCCTACCCCCAGTCTGTAGAGGAAGCCCATTAATACCATCCAGCCCTATCCCCCGCAAAACAGACCAATTGGTTCTCTTGTCAGTTTGTTTTCTTTGATTCCTACTCTGACAAAATGAACAAAAAATTCAAAAGGGCTCTAACCATTGACAGCTTCTGTGTGGAGAGGGAGCAGACTTCAAATGCTGAGGAGACTAGGAACAGACTGTCCCCAGATGTATCCCCTGGGAGGGATATAAGCTGCTCCTCAATACAAAAGAACCTCATAGAGGAAATCAAAAAGGCTCTCACAAGAGAGCTGGAAGAGAAATGGGAAAAGGAAAGGGAAGCTTGGCAAGAGAGCCTGGAGAAGTCATCCCATGCATTCAAAGACAGAGTGGATAAAGAAATCAAATCATTGAGAAACAGGATTAGTGAGCTGGAAAAGGTAAACAACTCCAAGGAAAACAGGATTAGAGAGCTGGAAAAAGAAATCAGCTCTCTAAAAAATACAATGGAAAAAAATTCCATAGAAGATAAAAACTCAATTGGACAATTACAAAAAGATATAAAAAAAGTGAGTGAAGAAAATACATCATTGAAAATTAGACTGGAACAAGTAGAAATGAATGACTCAAGGAGAAACCAAGAGGGAGTCAAGCAAAACCAGAGAAATGAGACAATTGAAAAGACTGTCAAGTACCTTACCAGAAAGACAACAGACCTGGAAAACAGATCCAGGAGAGACAATTTGAGAATAATCGGACTCCCTGAAAAATGGGAGGAAAAAAAGAGCTTGGACACCATTTTCGAGGAAATTATCAAAGAGAACTGCCCAGACGTTTTGGAAACAGAGGGTAAAATAGACATTGAGAAAATTCATCGATCACCTACTGAAAGGGACCCTAAAATCAAAACGCCAAGAAATATAGTGGCCAAGTTCAAGAACCATCAGACAAAGGAAAAGATATTGGAAGCTGCTAGAAAAAAACAATTCAGATATGGAGGATCCACAATAAGGATAACACAGGATCTAGCAGCGTCCACATTAAAAGAACGCAGGGCCTGGAACATGATATTCCGAAAGGCTAAGGAACTTGGTATGCAGCCAAGAGTGACTTACCCAGCAAGAATGAGCATCATTTTCCAGGGAAGAAGATGGACATTTAACGAAATAAATGAATTCCATCTATTTTTGATGAAAAAACCAGACCTACATAAAAGGTTTAATCTTCAAATACAGAACTCAAGAGACTTCTAAAAAAGGTAAAAAGAATCTTGAGAACTATACTTCTGTCAAAAAAATATGTAAAGAACATATGTACAATTTGTCTTAGAAACTAGAGGTGGAAAGGAGATTATATCATAAAAAAGTATAAAGTGGTGGTACTACATCTCATGAAGAGGCAAAGGTAACCTATTATATCTGAGAGAAAGAAAGGAGGGAGATGAACATAGCGTGTATCAATAGACATATTCGATTTATGGTGAAACTTCTTCCACTTCATTGAAAAGTGAAAGGGAAGGAGTAAGCTAAGGGGAAGGGAATACAGTAATTTCGAGGAAAAGGGATAAAATAAGGGGAGGATCTTTAAGGTGGGGGAGGGATCCTAAAAAGGGAGGGCTGTGAAAAGCAAGTGGTGTTTACCAGTTTAATACTGGATAGGAGGGTAAAAGGGAAGGAAAGGGGAAAAGCATAAGCAGGGGTTAATAGGATGGCAAGCAATATAGAATTAGTCCTTCTAACCATAAATGTGAATGGGGCAAACTGCCTCATAAAGAGGAAGCAGTTAGCAGACTGGATTAAAAGTCAGAATCCTACTATATGTTGTTTACAGGAAACACACCTGAAACAGGATGAGACATTCAAACTAAAAGTAAAAGGGTGGAGCAGAATCTATTATGCTTCAGGCAAAACCAAAAAAGCAGGAGTAGCCATCCTCATCTCAGATCAAGCAAAAACAAAAATTGATCTAATTAAAAGAGATAAGGAAGGGCATTATATCCTGCTAAAGGGAAGCATCAATAGTGAAGCCCTATCAATATTAAACATGTATGCACCAAGTGGTGCAGCATCTAAATTCTTAAAAGAGAAATTAAGAGAGCTGCAAGAGGAAATAGATAGCAAAACTATAATAGCGGGAGATCTCAACCTTGCACTATCAGAATTAGATAAATCAAACCACAAAATAAATAAGAAAGAAGTCAAAGAGGTAAATAGAATACTAGAAAAGTTTGATATGATAGATCTTTGGCGAAAGTTAAATGGAGACAGAAAGGAATATACTTTCTTCTCAGCAGTTCATGGAACCTATACAAAAATTGATCATATACTAGGGCATAAAAACCTCAAAATCAAATGCAGTAAGGCAGAAATAGTAAATGCATCCTTTTCAGACCATAATGCAATCAAAATAACATTTAATAAAAAGACAGGGGAAAATAGACCAAAAAATAATTGGAAACTAAATAATCTTATACTAAAGA
Organism: Sminthopsis crassicaudata; assembly: GCF_048593235.1. Taxonomy (NCBI): domain Eukaryota; kingdom Metazoa; phylum Chordata; class Mammalia; order Dasyuromorphia; family Dasyuridae; genus Sminthopsis; species Sminthopsis crassicaudata. Next base: position 73,924,944 of record NC_133623.1, on the reverse strand, counting down.
ATGATTGGGTAAAACAGCAAATCATAGACATAATTAATAACTTCACCCAAGAAAATGACAATAATGAGACATCATACCAAAATGTGTGGGATACAGCCAAAGCAGTAATTAGGGGAAGTTTTATATCTCTACAGGCCTACTTGCATAAAATAGAGAAAGAGAGGGCCAACGAATTGGGTTTACAACTAAAATTGCTAGAAAAGGAACAAATTAAAAACCCCCAGACAAACACAAAACTTGAAATTCAAAAAATAAAAGGTGAGATTAATAAAATTGAAAGTAAAAAAACTATTGAATTAATTAATAAAACTAAGAGTTGGTTTTATGAAAAAACCAACAAAATAGACAAACCCTTAGTAAACCTGATTAAAAAAAGGAAAGAGAAAAAGCAAATTGATAGTCTTGAAAATGAAAAGGGTGAACTCATCACTAATGAAGAGGAAATTAGAACAATAATTAGGAGCTACTTTGCTCAACTTTATGCCGATAAATTTGATAACTTAAATGAAATGGAAGAATACCTTCAAAAATATAGCTTGCCCAGATTAACAGAGGAAGAAGTAAGTAGTCTAAATAGTCCCATTTCAGAAAAAGAAATAGACCAAGCTATTAACCAACTTCCTAAGAAAAAGTCCCCAGGACCAGATGGATTTACAGGTGAATTCTACCAAACATTTAAAGAACAACTAACTCCAATGCTATGTAAACTATTTGAAAAAATAGGGATTGAAGGAGTCCTACCAAATTCCTTCTATGACACAGACATGGTACTGATACTTAAACCAGGTAGATCGAAAACTGAGAAAGAAAACTATAGACCAATTTCCTTAATGAATATTGATGCTAAAATCTTAAATAAGATATTAGCAAATAGACTTCAGAAAATCATCCCCAGAATAATACACTATGACCAAGTGGGATTTATACCAGGAATGCAGGGCTGGTTTAATATTAGGAAAACTATTAGTATAATTGACCATATTAATAATCAAATTAATAAAAACCATATGATCATCTCAATAGATGCAGAAAAGGCATTTGATAAAATCCAACATCCATTCCTACTAAAAACGCTTGAGAGTATAGGAATAAATGGACTATTCCTTAAAATAATAAGGAGCATATATTTAAAACCTTCAGTAAACATCATATGTAATGGTGATAAACTAGAACCTTTCCCTGTTAGATCAGGAGTGAAACAAGGTTGCCCACTATCACCATTACTATTCAATATAGTACTAGAAACTCTAGCCTTGGCAATAAGAGCCGAGAAAGAGATCCAAGGAATTAGAGTAGGAAATGAAGAAATCAAATTGTCACTTTTCGCAGATGACATGATGGTATACTTAGAGAACCCCAAAGACTCTGCTAAAAAGCTATTAGAAATAATTCAGAATTTTAGCAAAGTCGCAGGATACAAAATAAATCCACATAAATCCTCAGGATTTTTATACATTACCAACACAATCCAACAGCAAGAGATACAAAGAGAAATTCCATTCAAAATAACAGTCGATAGTATCAAATATTTGGGAATATATCTACCAAAGGAGAGTCAGGAATTATATGAGCAAAATTACAAAACACTTGCCACAAAAATAAAGTCAGATTTAAATAATTGGAAAGACATTCAATGTTCTTGGATAGGCCGAGCGAATATAATAAAGATGACAATACTCCCCAAACTAATCTATTTATTTAGTGCTATACCAATCAGACTCCCAAGAAACTATTTTAATGACCTAGAAAAAATAACAACAAAATTCATATGGAAGAATAAAAGGTCGAGAATTGCAAGGGAACTAATGAAAAAAAAGTCAGAGGAAGGTGGTCTAAGTGTACCTGATTTAAAGCTATATTATAAAGCAACAGTCACCAAAACCATTTGGTATTGGCTAAGAAATAGACTAGTTGATCAGTGGCATAGGTTAGGTTCACAGGACAAGATAGTGAATAAAAATAGCAATCTAATCTTTGACAAACCCAAAGATCCCAAATTTTGGGATAAGAATTCATTATTTGACAAAAACTGCTGGGAAAACTGGAAATTAGTATGGCAGAAACTAGGCATGGACCCACATTTAACACCACATACTAAGATTAGATCAAAATGGGTCCAAGATTTAGGCATAAAGAACGAAATCATAAATAAATTGGAGGAACATGGGATGGTTTACCTCTCAGACTTGTGGAGGAGGAAGGAGTTTGTGTCCAAGGGAGAACTAGAGACCATTATTGATCACAAAATAGAACATTTTGATTACACCAAATTAAAGAGTTTCTGCACAAACAAAACTAATGCAAACAAGATTAGAAGGGAAGTAACAAATTGGGAAAAAATTTTTACAGTTAAAGGTTCTGATAAAGGCCTCATCTCCAAAATATACAGAGAATTGACTTTAATCTATAAGAAATCAAGCCATTCTCCAATTGATAAATGGTCAAAGGATATGAACAGACAATTTTCAGATGATGAAATTAAAACTATTTCCACTCATATGAAAGAGTGTTCCAAATCACTATTGATCAGAGAAATGCAAATTAAGACAACTCTGAGGTATCATTACACACCTGTCAGATTGGCTAAGATGACAGGAACAAATAACGATGAATGTTGGAGGGGCTGTGGGAAAACTGGGACACTGATGCATTGTTGGTGGAGTTGTGAAAGAATCCAACCATTCTGGAGAGCAATCTGGAATTATGCCCAAAAAGTTATCAAAATGTGCATACCCTTTGACCCAGCCATACTACTACTGGGCTTATACCCCAAGGAACTACTAGAGAAGGGAAAGGGTCCTGTATGTGCCAAAATGTTTGTGGCAGCCCTTTTCATAGTGGCTAGAAGCTGGAAGATGAATGGATGTCCATCAATTGGAGAATGGTTGGGTAAACTATGGTATATGAATGTTATGGAATATTATTGTTCTATAAGAAATGACCAACAGGAGAAATATAGAGAGGCTTGGAGAGACTTACATCAACTGATGCTGAGTGAAACGAGCAGAACCAGAAGATCATTATACACTTCAACAATGATACTGTACGAGGATGTATGCTGATGGAAGTGGATTTCTTCAACATAGAGAAGAGCTAATCCAATTCCAATTGATTAATGATGGAAAGAACCAGCTACATCCAGAAAAGGAACAATGGGAAATGAATGTAAACTGTTATTTTTACCTTCTGAATCCAATTCTTCCTGTGCAACAAAAAATTCGGTTCTACACACATATATTGTATCTAAATTATACTGTAATATATTTAACATATATAAGACTGCTTGCCATCTGGGGGAGGGGTTTGGGGGAGGAAGGGAAAAAATCTGAATAGAAGTAAGTGCAAGGGATAATGTTGTAAAAAATTACCCATGCATATGTACTGTCAAAAAATGTTATAATTATAAAATAAAATAAAAATTTAAAAAAAAAAAAAAAAAGTTTTTGTACAAACAAAACTAATATGGACAAGATTAGAAGGAAAGCAATAAACTGGGAAAACAATTTTACACTTAAAGGTTCTGATAAAGGCCCCATTTCTAAAATATACGGAGAACTGATTCAAATTTATAAGAATTCAAGCCATTCTCCAATTGATAAATGGTCAAAGGATATTAACAGACAATTTTGAGATGAAGAAATTGAAAATATTTCTAGTCATATGAAAGGATGCTCTAAATCACTCCTGAGCAGAGAAATGCAATTAGGTCAATTCTGAGATACAACTACACACCTGGATGATTGGCTGGAATGACAGGGAAAGATAATGCAGAATGTTAAAGGGGATGTGGGAAAACAAGGACACTGATACATTGTTGGTGGAATTGAGAATACATCCAGCATTCTGGAGAGCAATTTGGAACTATGCTCAAAAACTGTGCATACCCTTTGATCCAGCAGTGTTTATTCTGGGCTTATATCCCAAAGAAATCTTAAAGGAGGGAAAGGGATGTATATGTGCAAAAATGTTTTTGGCAGCCCTTTTTGTAGAGGCAAGAAACTGGAAACAGAGTGGATGCTCATGAATTGCGTAAAGGCTGTATAAATTATGGTATGTAAATGTTATTATTCTTCTGTAAGAAATGAGCAGCAGGATGATTTCACAGAGAACTGGAGAAACTTGACCTGATGCTGAGTGAAGTGAGCAGAACCAGGAGATCAATGCACATGGTAACAACAAGATTGTACCATCATCAATTTGGATGGATGTGGCTCTCTTCATCAATGACATGATTGAAACCAGTTCTAGTTGTTCAGTGATGAAGAGAGCCACTTACCCTCAAAGAGAGGACTGTGGGAAATGAATTTGATTCACAACATGGCATTTGCACTCTTTTTGTTGTCGCTTGCATGCATTTTATTTTGCTTCTTTTTTTTTTTTACTGGTTTCATTTGATTTTTCTTGTGCAGGAAAATAATTGTATAAACATGTACTTATACATTAGATTTAGCATATATTTCCTTCATGTTTATCTTAAGGCTAGAATAAGCACAGAAGATGCTGACTAGGGGCTGCTACAGGGGAAAGCATTAGACTAGCAGAGTTTTCTTAAGCCAGTGTTTGGGTCTAGATGGCTAGCACTGGGGGTGGGGGTTCTGGCTTTTGAGGGTAGAGTCTGTGGACTTCAAGGGTGGGACAGGATGGAGGACTGCCAGAGACATCAGAGATCATCTGCTTCACGCTCCTTACTTGAGGTAAAGGAAAACTGATTTCAAAAGGAGGGACATGGACAAGAGCACACAGCCCATATGGGGCAGATCCAGACGTTGAACTTCCCTCTTACTTGCCAGGTTGCCTGGCTTTTGCATCTTGGTCTCTCTCTCCTCCCCACAGCCAAGCTTCATGAGCTGAAGCTCCTTGGGGAGCACTCCCCCAAGCAGGTGGGCAGGTTCCCCATAGAGCTGGGGTTCTGGATGTCTGCAGTTGTCACCTTGATGTTCAGTAAAAATAAACCAAGACTCCCATTCCCCAGCTTGGGGACAAACTGGGACACATACACACTTACCAATCAGAATGTCTTCCCTGAAACATTTTTTCCCATTTATGAACATTTCCCTTCAGAATTGTGACTCTAGTCAAGGTCCCTGTTTCTGCCTCAGAGAATTACCAATACAGTGAAGGCAAAGAGGCCACGGTGGCCAAGCCTCCACTAACGGTGGTAAGCCCTGGAGAAGGAGATATCAAGGCCTTCTTGGTGTGGGAGGGCTGAATGAGAGGTGGGCTTTCAGTGAGAGAAAAGAAGGTGTCGATTATTACCAGACGCAGATGGGAACATTCTGCTGTGCAAAGGAACCTGCTTGGGCTGCAGAAGGTGCTCTGGAAGTCAAGGTGGCAAAGGGAGGAGAAATTCCTCCTTGACCAGAGCTCCTGTGAGCTTTCCTTTTCCCCCATGGACAATGCAGTAGATCCCTGACCACCAGGGAAAGAGGGCTTCTTCATCCTGCATCCAGGGAGAACAGAGGGCTTTATTACATTCTGATGGTTTAGAGAGTTCTCTTCTCCATGGCAGAGAGAGTGTGTGTGTCTGAAGAAAGACGTGGGCCCTCGGAGACATGACAGGAGTTAAGATGTGAATCCCCGGCTCTGTGGGAGAGACCGCGATTCCTAATGTCCAGGAAGAGACAGAATGTCTACATCTACAAGGACAGTCACAAAAGCGCACCTTATTTCTGGTACCCAGGAACAAAGAGAAAGACGCTGACCGGGGGGATACACAGACATCGGCTGACTCCCTGGGTTCTCTCTACCTTAGTTTCCCTAAGTATGAAGCTGCAGGTGCAAGAGAAGGCTCGTTAGTGACACATGAGCAACATGGATGGACGCAGGGAGACTCTCTGAAGGAACTTTCCTTCTCCTACACTAGATGACAGGAGGCTGTGGGTTTACTCCCAGGCACAGACAGACACAGGGCAGTTATTCACCCGCACAGAAAACAGAAGCTGCAGAGGCACTGAATGCCCCGAGGAGGTGTTGGGGCCTCAAGGAAGAAACACCCGGAGGCCGGGGGTGTGAAGGGGGCCGAGGGCGGCCTGCACAGACAGCAGGGGGTCGCTGGACGTCAGGCCTGCTCCGGGGGTCTCTCCCTCCTCCTGCTCCTGCAGGGCCCACAGTCACAAAACGTCACGGGCCGCCCGGGCCACCTGGAGCGGCGGGAGGGGGCACGAAATGAGCCCAATTAGTTACTGGGGGGGGGGGGGGGGAAGGAGCAGGAGAGGATGTTGGGGGAGGGGAGGCGGGGGCTGGGGGACAGAGGACGCGCTATCTGGCGAGGGGCAGTGCAGGCAGGGGGGCGTTGGCGATTGGACGATTCCTGCCTTAGGAAGGTGGGAGCTGACGTCACCCAGCACAGCTCTCCCTGAGGAGGGGGGCGTCCTGCGCTCTCGCTTCTCTGGTGGCTCCATGAGGACCCCCAGCGGTGAGACGGGGTACCTGCGATGCCGGGAAGCATCCCACAGGCTCTGGAGGCGCAGGCTCCTGGGCAGGAAACACCTGATCAGGGGGCATAACCCCAGGCCCCAGGACTCATTCCCGCTAGAAGGACACGGGGTCGCTGGGAGACCCCGTCCTCCCCCCTCCTGGGCTCTGAGGGGCGACAGGCTCTTGGGATCTGCGGGAGCCGGGGGAACTTTGGTTCAAGAAGCAGTTCCAGGAAGAGCCATAGGCTTCATTTTAACCGTTAAAGGGAGAAGCAGCCCAGAAAGTGCTGAGTGAGGGCGGCCGCAAAGCGAGAGACAGGAGGCCTTCTCGGCCCGCAGTGCGGGGTGCTCTACGCCCATTGTTGGGGGTGGGGGTTCTGGCTTTGAGGGCAGGGCCTGCGGGCTCTAGGCTGGGGAGGATGCAGCACTAGCAGAGACCTCGGAGCCGTCTGGCCCAGGCCCTCCTGAGGAAAAGGAAAAGCGGCTTCTAGAGAAGGGCGGGGACATGGTCAGTACCACATCCCTCCTACCTGCCAGGCTAGCTGGCTTCCACCTTGGCCTCCTCCCCCCTCCTCCTCACACAGTCCAGCTGCAGGGGCTGAAGGCGCTGGGAAGCTTGTCCTCAGAAGGGGAGGAGCAGCATCCTCACAGAGCTGAGCCTTCTGGGCACCTGAAGTTTCCTTAAAAGTAGCCAAGCTTCCATCCCCAGCCTGGGATGCCCATGTACCACAAGGAGCCTTAGCAACTGCCATGCCTCCTTCCATTTATGACCTAGGGATGATGCCGGGTTACTTCGCTCACGTGGAACACTTTAGGGGGTTGAAAGGTGTTAGTCTAGGCAACGTGACCTTCCTACCCTCAAAGCATTCCGAGGCTATTGAGGGGAAAGCTGGACATGCCCACTATGGTACTGGTGGAAAATTCTTGCCAAAAGCAGCAAGCTTTGGATGAACAGCTTGGGGTTGCTGCTGGGTTGGGGTTGGCTGAGGGGCAGTTGGGCTTGCAGGTGCAGATGGGCCACAGAAGGGAGTGGGGAATTTTCATCTGTGCAACGGGACCCATTGGGCAGCAGAAAGAGGCTCTGGGAATCAGGGTGAGAAAGGAAGAACAAATAACTCCGTGCCCAGAGCTCATGTGCCCTCTGCTTTCCTACCCTGAGCAGCTCAATAGGGTTCTGTCCCCCAGAGAAGGAGGGCTTTCTCCCCCAACCTGCACAAACAACCCTCGTGTATTACTCAGTCTCTCTTCCTGCTGCCAACAGTCTGAAGAGGCCAGAAGCAAGAGCCAAATTCACATGTCAAAATCAGACCAGGAATAAAGGAGAGAAACTTCACTAGGAGGGCTATAAACACTTCCTCACTCAGCCCAAACGGATTGCAGCAAATGCTGTTGCCAAAAGCAGTCTCAAGGAAAGCACAACACAGAAAGATATGGACTCTGATAAACATCCTCCAGTCTGATCCATTCCAAGGTTTTATCAATGATCCCCAGGATGAGGTGGGATGGAAGTTTGGACATAAACACACACAGACACAGAGACACGTCCTACTCTTACTCACCCACATCACACTCAGGAATCAGAGAGCATTCAATACATGGGATGTAAATCCGGACACAGAACAGACATGCCGCCACACTGATGCTTACTGATTGGCCAATGACGGGTCAGGGGATGGAGAGAAAGTTAGGATATGCATAGTCACACACTCAGAAATACTGAACCTCTCACACTTATAATACAGAGACACACATATACATCCTGGAATAATTTATAAAAATTAGTTGCTCTCAATTAGTAATGATGGAGAAGAAACAAAGTGGTGTGGTTAACCGAAAATATCATCACAAGTCCTGATACATGCATCACAACTGGATTTCTTACAAGAGAGAGAAACTTTCTGTGGAACCCTAAGCAAGAGCAAAGGGTTCACAATCAAAGCAGAAGCTTGCCTACTTCGGAGATTACCAAAAAGGAAGGAGCAGGAAACAGAAATCTCTATCTGAATGGGAGGGTGGAGAAAAGGGGCCATAGAAATGGGAAAGAATTGCATTGTTCTAAGGGGAGGTAGAAAAATGGCAGAAGCCAAATTATTTTTCCCTTGGGAGTCACTAGACCATGAAAACAGGATGGTCTACTTCTTTACAAGGACCTGAGATGCACAAGCACTTTCCGAGTCTTCTATAGACTGGTACCTGTGTTGACTTCCAAGAGAACACAAAAAGTCCAGATTGAGGATGCAAACAATAAATCCTATCAGTTGACAACAAATTATATACCTGATAAGTTCAGGTCTTCCCACCTGTTCTGGATCCAGTGTTTTCTAGAAAACGTGGTAATTCAAAAGGACAAGTTCAGAGCACCCCTTCACCTTCCCTTTCTTTTGGTTAAAGGTGAACTCTGGTCATGCTGCAAGAATGCATTCGGGAAAACATTGCCATGAATCCTATACCATGGAAGGCTCTACAAAGGCTAAGATCATGAAGCATTAAGATCAAGAGACAACTGACATAGGACTTTGGTCACATTTATCTATAGGGTGCCATACAGAGTAGAATCAATTACAAATTGAGATTACAGCCTATTAACCAAGCACAGTACAAGCCATAGTAAGAAGGTTAAATAGCACGATTAATCCAGAGAGTAAAAAGCATACAACACTAAGATAACCAGGAGAATGCACATGCAGATACAGAAAATAAAAGCCAAAGGGGTACAATAATGGAGATCAATATGTTTATAATATTTTATTTCCCCTCCTATTACAAGTCAAAAGAATTTTAAACAATTTTACACAAGTTGTGAGTCCAAATTCTATCTTTTTCTTCCTTGAGATGGTAGGCAATGCAATATACTTTAAACATATGCAATCATTTAAAACAATGAATGAACATCAACATTAACCAACATTGTCTTTTTGCAATGTAGTACTCCTTCCCAATATCCTTTAAATCAACACATTTCATACTGGAGCTCAAATATCCCATTCAATTATCTGGTTTCTCGTACATCTTGTCTGGAAAATATATTCTTAAGGGCGCCACTCTATTGGGTTTCCTTCTGGGTCAAAATTACTTGGAGACTCTTCAGAAGTTCCTGCCCAAATCTCTTACAAAACAGATCTCGGTACAACTTCACACATACTTTCAACATTTACTTCTCCAGTAACTAATTCATGTTGTTGATTGTGTCCTTCATTCTCAAAGAGGACCAAAATGACACTGTGTTAGAATCAAGTTAGTGTGTCTGACTGTGGCTGATCAAACTCATACAAGCTTGGAATGCTCTGCCACAGGTTGGGCACAAATAGTTCTAAGAACAGTTTGAGTGGATTCTGTAACTTTGTGACTTTCATGTATCTTCTGAGCAATTTCAATTCTGTTTTGCTCATAGAGCATAGCACCTTCTCTGATGAGGGCACGCCATGCTGGGCGGTCCTATGCCAGTGTCTCCCACAGCATACAGTCGATTCTAAAGTTCTTGAGAGAGATCTGGAGAGTGTCTTTGTATCTCTTTTCCTGACCACTTGTGAGCACTTGCCCTGTGTCAGTTCTCCATAAAATTGTCTTTTTGGTAAGCATACATGTGGCATTTGAACAATGTGACTGGTCCAATGGAGCTGTGCTCTCTGCAGCCGAGTGGAAATGCTTGGCAGTGTATTTCGAGAAAGGACCTCAGCGTCTGACATTTTATCCTGCCAAGTGATTCCTAAAACAATTCAAATGCAGGCAATTCAGTTTCCTGTGCTGACGCTTATACACTGTGCAGGTTTCACAGACCTACAACAATGACATCAGTACAGTGGCTCTGTAGATCTTCGGTTTGGTAGCCACTTTAATACCTCTCCTCTCCCTCACTTTCCCTCAGAGCCTCTCAAACAGTGAGCTAGCTCTGGCAATGTGTGTGTCAGCCTCCTTATCACTGTGGACATCTCTGGAACGAATGCTTCCAAGGTCAATGAACTTATTTACAGTACTCAAAACTTCTCCATTTGTTGTAATTGATTAAAACCATCTCAAATAAGGGGAATAGCATATGAAGAGCCCAAAGTTCTCTTCACACTTTAAAGCATTAGGTTATAGATATCCTATGTTGAGTTTATCTTTATCTGAATCTATACCTGACATAAATATTGTTAAGAATAAGCTAAAGAGGTACAGCTAAGTGGCACAGAGCACCAGTCCTGAAGTCAGGAGAACCTGAGTTCAAATTTGGCCTCACACACTTAATGCTGCCTAGCTGTGTGACCCTGGCCTCAGCAAAAGAAAAGAATACGCTAAAGGGTTACTGTTACATTACCAATGAAATGTTTAAATACCACTTAAGGGAAAACTCTTACACCCTTCCAAATTACATTAATATTTTTTGAGGTGGTTGTTTTCTCAACAGTGTACTGGATTTTTTTACTTTACAATTTGCAATTCAATTCATTTATTCACTTGCCCCTTAAGAGGCGCACATAATCCTCACATCAAAATTGAGGGTACAGAACTTTTGTGGTGGCCAGAAACTGGAAACTACGTGTATGCCCATAAATTAGAGATTTGCTGAATAAATTGTGGTATGTGACCATTATGGAATATTATTGTTCTGTAAGAGATGACCAACAGGATGATTTCAGAAAGGCCTGGAGAGACTTATAGGAACTGATGCTGAGTGAAATGAGCAGGACCAAAAGATCATTATATACTTTAACAATGATACTATATGATGATCAATTCTGATGGACCTGACCATCTTCAACAATGACATGAACCAAATCAATTCCAATAGCGCAGTAATGTACTGAAGCAGCTATACCCAGCAAAAGACCTCTGGGACATGATTATAAAGCACTACATAGAATTCCCAATCCCTCCATTTTTGTCCACCTGCATTTTGGATTTCCTTTACAGGCTAATTGTACACTATTTCAAAGTCCGACTCTTTTTGTACAGCAAAACAACAGTTTGGACATGTATACATATATTGTATTGAATGTATACTCTAACATATTTAACATGTATTGGTCTACCTGCCATCTGGGGTGGCGGGGAAATTAGAACAAAAGATTTGGCAATTGGCAATGTCGTAAAATTACCCATGCATATATCGGATAAATAAAAACTATTAAAATATAAAAAAGTGGGAGAGGAAAAAGGAAAAAAAAACGTAATAAGGGAAGGGTATGAGAAAGAGGAAGGGACTCAAAGGAGGTGGGAGGGATTCTAAACAGGGAGAGCTGTGTGATGCAAGTGGTGCCCATAAGTTTAATACAGGGGAGGGGGGCAAGATGGGGTAAGAAAAAGAAAAGCATAATCTGGGGATACTAAATTGTCAGAAAATACATAATTAGTAATTTTTAACTGTAAATGTGAATGGGATGAATTCTCCCATAAAGCAAAGGCAGACAACAGACTGGATCAAAACCCTACAATATGTTGTTTATGGGAAACACATTTGAAGCAGGGTGATACATACAGAGTAAAGGTAAAAGGTTGGAGCACAATCTATTATCCTTCAAGTGAAGTCAAAAAAGCAGGGGTGGCCATCCTTATCTCACATCAAGCAAAAGCAGAATTTGATCTAATTAAAAGAGATAAGGAAGGAGACTACATCCTGCTAAAGGGTATCATAGACAATGAAGCCATATCAATACTAAACATATATGCACCAAGTAGTATAGCATCTAACTTCCTAAAGGAGAAGTTAAGAGAGTTGCAAGAAGTAATTGACAGCAAAACTATAACAGTTGAAGATCTCAACCTTGCACTCTCAGAATTAGATAAATGAAACCACGAAACAAATAAGAAAGAAATTAAAGAGGTAAATATAACATTAGAAAAATTAGGTATGATTGACCTTTGGAGAAAAGTGAATGGCAATAGAAAGGAATATACTTTCTTCTCAGCAGTTCATGGAACCTATACAAAAATTGACCATATATTAGGACATAAAGATCTCAAAATTAAATGCAGGAAGGCAGAAATAATAAATACTTTCTTCTCAGATCACAATGCAATAAAAACTACATTCCACAAGAAATTAGGGGTAAATAGACCAAAAAGTAATTGGAAACTAAATAACCTCATCTTAAAGAATGATTGCGTGAAACAGCAAATTATAGAAACAATTAATAATTTCACCCAAGATAATGACAATGATAAGACATCATACCAGAATTTTTGGGATGCACCTAAAGTGGTAATAAGTTGAAATTTTATATCTTTCTCGGTTTACTTGAATAAAATAGAGAAGGAAAAGATCAATAAATTGGGACTTCAACTTAAAAAGCTAAAAAAAGACCAAATTAAAAGCCCCCAACCAAATACTGAACCAAAAATTCTAAAAGGGAAAGGAGAAATCAATAATATTGAAAGTAAAAAAAAAAACTATTGAATTAATAAATAAAACTAAGAGTTGATTTTTATGAAAAAGCCAATAAAATAGATAAACCTTAGGTAATGTGATCAGAAAAAGTAAAGAGGAAAATCAAATTGTTAGTCTTAAAAATGAAAAGGGGGATCTTTCCACCAATGAAAAGGAAATTAGAGCAATAATAAGGAGTTACTTTGCCCAACTTTATGCCAATAAATTTGATAATAAATTTGGAGGACTACGTCCAAAAACATAGGCTTCCCAGATTAACAGAGGAGGAAGTAAATTGCTTAAGTAGTCCCATTTTAGAAAAAGAAATAGAACAACCTATTAACCAACTCCACAAGAAAAAAATCCCCAGGACCAGATGGATTTATATGTGAATTCTATCAAACATTTAAAAAACAATTAGCCCCAATATTATGTAAACTATTTGAAAAAATAGGGAATGAAGGAGTCCTACAAATTCCTTTATTCACATAGACATGGTACTGATACCCAAAACAGGTAGGTTGAAAACTGAGAAAGAAAACTATAGACCAATTTCCTTAATGAATATTGATGCTAAAATCTTAAAGAAGATGTTAGCAAAAAGACCACAGAAATTCATCCCCAGGATAACAGACCATGACCAAGTAGGATTTATACCAGGAATGCAGGGCTGGTTTAATATTAGGAAAACTATTAGTATAATTGACCATATTAATACTCAAATTAACAAAAACCATATGATTATATCAATAGATGCAGAAAAAGCATTTGATAAATTACAACATCCATTCCTATTAAAAACATTTGAGAGTATAGGAATAAATGGACTATTCCTTAAAATAGTCAGGAGCATATATTTAAAACCGAGAGTAAGCATCATATGTCATGGGGATAAACTGGAAGCTTTCCCAGTAAGATCAGGAGTGAGACAAGCTTGCCCACTATCACCATTACTATTCCATATTTTATTAGAAATGCTAGCTTCTGTGGGGAAACTGGGACACTAATACATTGCTGGTGGAGTTGCAAAAGAATCCAGCCATTCTGGAGAGCAATCTGGAATTATGCCCAAAAAGTTATCAAACTGTGCATACCCTTTGACCCAGCAGCGCTACTACTGGGCTTATATCCCAAAGAAATACTAAAGAGCGGAAAGAGACATATATGTGCCAAAATGTTTGTGGCAGCTCTTTTTGTAGTAGCTAGAAATTGGAAGATGAATGGATGTCCATCAGTTGGAGAATGGTTGGGTAAATTATGGTATATGAAGGTTATGGAATATTATTGCTCTGTAAGAAATGACCAGCAGGAGGAATAGAGAGAGGCCTGGAGAGACTTAAATCAACTGATGCTGAGTGAAATGAGCAGAACCAGAAGATCACTGTACACTTCAACAACAATACTGTATGAGGATGTATTCTGATGGAAGTGGAAATCTTCAACATAAAGAAAAACCAACTCACTTCCAGTTGATCAATGATGGACAGAGGTAGCTACACCCAGTGAAGAAACACTGGGAAGTGAATGTAAATTGTTAGCACTAATATCTGTCTGCCCAGGTTACATGTACCTTTGGAATCTAAAGTTTATTGTGCAACAAGAAAATGATATTCACACGCATGTATTGTATCTAGACTATATTGTAACACATGTAAAATGTATGGGATTGCCTGTCATTGGGGGAAGGGAATAGAGAGAGGGAGGGATAATTTGGAAAAATGAATACAAGGGATAATATTATAAAAAATATATATATAATAAAAAATTATTAATAAAAAAAAAGAAATGCTAGCCTCGGCAATAAAAGTTGAGAAAGAGATTAAAGGAATAAGAGGAGGTAATAAGGAAATCAAACTATTACTCTTTGCAGATGATATGATGGTATACTTAGAGAACCACAGAGATTCTAATAAAAAGTGATTAGAAATATTTCACAACTTTAGCAAAGTAGCAGGATACAAAATAATCCCACAGAAATCCTCAACATTTTTATACATCACCAACAAAATCCAACAGCAAGAGATACAAAGAGAAATTCCATTCAAAACAACTGTCAAGAGTATAAAATATTTAGGAAACCATCTACCAAAGAAAAGTTAGGAATTATATGACCAAAATTACAAAACACTTGCCACAAAAATAGTCAGTTTTAAATAACTGGAAAGACATTAAGTACTCTTGAATAGGGAGAGCGAATATAATAAAGATGACAATACTCCCCAAACTTATCTATTTTTTAAGTTCTATACCAATTAGACTCCCAAGAAACTATTTTAATGACCTAGAAAAAATAATAACAAAATTCATATGGAAGAACAAAAGGTCGAGAATTTCAAGGGAATTAATCCCAAAAAAATCAGATGAAGGTGGTCTACAGCAGTCACCAAAACCATTTGGTATTGGCTAAGAAAGAGACCAGTTGATTAGTGGAACAGTTTAGGTTCACAGGACAAAATATTGTACAACTATAGCAATCCAGTATTGACAAACGCAAAGATCCCAACTTTTGGGATAAGAATTCATTATCTGGAAAAAACTGTTGGGAAAAATGGAAATTAGTGTGGCAGAAATTAGATATGAACCCACACTTAACACCATATACCAAAATAAGATCAAGATGGGTCCATGATTGAGCCAAAAAGAAGGGGAAAGGGACCTGTATGTGCCAAAATGTTTGTGGCAGCCCTTTTTGTAGTGGCTAGAAACTGGAAAATGAATGGATGTCCATCAATTGGAGAATGGTTGCGTAAATTATGGTATATGAAGGTTATGGAATATTATTGCTCTGTAAGAAGTAATCAGCAGGATGAATACAGAGAAGTTTGGAGAGACTTACATGAACTGATACTGAGTGAAATGAGCCGAACCTGAAGATCACTGTACACTTCAATAACGATACTGTTTGAAGATATATTCTGATTGAAGTGGATAGATATCTTCAACATAAAGAAGATCTAATTCACTTCCAGTTGATCATTGATGGACAGAAATAGCTAAACCCTGAGAAGGAACACTGGGAATTGAATGTAAAGTGCTTGCACTATTGTCTTTTTACCCAGGTTACTTATTCCTTCGGAATCCAATTGTTACTGTGCAACAAGAAATTTGATTTTACACACATACATTGTATCAAGTTTATACTGTAACAAATTTAATACGTCTGGGGTTGCCTGTCATCAAGGGCAGGGAGTAGAGGGAGGGAGGGGAAAATTTGGAAAAATAAATGCAAGGGATAATCTTGTAAAAAAAATTTCTCATGCATATGTACTGTTAAAAAATTTTTTATAATTATAAAATGAATACAAAAAAAAAAAAAAAAAAAAAAGAGGAGCTGGACATAAAGAAGTGAGAACTCCAGAGGGCGATAACTCTGGCCAGATACATATGTCCTGACCATATGGAAATTACAAGAATGCCCTCTGGTGTTTATAAAGTAATCAATATGGTAAAAAAGACTATAGAATCAGTAATCTGTATTCATGGAAACCGAGAAGAAATAAGGAACGAGTACATAGAGGTCAAAGAAAGATGTGCAGAAGTAAATGGTCAAGTGAAGCTTTTGAAAAAACTCATCAGAAACCTGAATAAAATGGCAACCCAGAAAGTTGGGTCATACAAGAGACAGAGAAGAAGTCTTTTTAAGCAATGCTAGTTTTACTTTGACAACTTACTATCTCAGTGCTCTTTCTGTGGGGAAATACACGTGGATCATGAGAACAAGACCCTTTCTATAATTATCCAGCCTGCAGAGGGGAGCAGAGCAGCTGTGGATGCCATGAACGCCTTCTCAAATGACAGGCACGCTTTTTCAATCTTTTAATTCATTCTTACCTTATGGTCCATCACAGGATCACCTTTCAGATGTTTTGACTCATTTGACATCTACATGGACAGAAACCAAAGAAAAATCGCCATGGACATGATCCTCCAGGTAGCCCATTCTCAACCACACCACCACTTCCTCTTATTCATTCCTCAACACATGTGCTCTCTTCCTCCAAGTTCACTTCCTGAAATAGTCCACAGACCAGAACCTGAAAGAAAGGTAACTCTGCCTCTCCAAGAAGTCAGTTCAGAAGAAGAAAGCCCATAAATCTTTAATGTCATTGTGTTTTCTGTTCATTGTGTGTTTGCTTGTTTGTTTTTCTCAAAGTATCAAGGTGGTAATTTGACAAATGTTCCTACTTCAAAAAATATTTTCAGGAAGGAACAGTCAAGACAGAAGTGTAGCGGGAAGAAGTTTAATATGTTACCCCCCCACCAAGCCTTTTCCATAAAGATTTACAAACTAACTCCACACCAAATTCTTTTTAAATTTTATTTATTTATATATTTTTGACAGTATATATGCATGAGTAATTTTTTTATAACATTATCCCTTGTATTCATTTTTCCAAATTATCCCCTCCCTCCCTCCACTCCCTCCCCCCATGACAGTTAATCCCATACATTTTACATATGTTACAATATAACGTAGATACAATATATGTGTGTAAATACCATTTTCTTGTTGCACATTAAGTATTAGATTCTGAAGGTATAAGTAACCTGGGTAGATAGACAGTAGTACTAACAATTTACATTCACTTCCCAGTGTTCCTTCTCTGGGTGTAGTTATTTTTGTCCATCATTGATCAACTGGAAGTGAGTTGGATCTTCTTTATGTTGAAGATATCCACTTCCATCAGGATACATCTTCATACCACATTGAAGTGTACAGCGATCTTCTGGTCCTATTCATTTCACTCAGCATCAATTGATGTAAGTCTCTCCAAGCCTCTCTGTATTCCTCCTGCGGGTCATTTCTTACAGAGCACTAATATTCCATAACTTTCATATACCATAGTTTACCCAACCATTCTCCAATTGATGGACATCCATTCATTTTCTAGTTTCTAGCCACTACGAAAAGAGCTGCCACAAACATTTTGGCACATACAGGTCCCTTTCCCCTCGTTAGTATTTCTTTGGGATATAAGCCCAATAGCAGCACTTCTGGATCAAAGGATATGCACAGTTTGATAACTTTTTGGGCATAGTTCCAGATTGCTCTCCAGAATGGCAGGATTCTTTCACAACTCCACCAACAATGTATTAGTGTCCCAGTTTTCCCACAGCCCCTCCAGCATTCATCTTTATTTGTTCCTGTCATCGTAGCCAATCTGACAAGTGTGTAGTGGTATCTCAGAGTTGTCTTAGTTTGCATTTCTCTGATCAGTAGTGATTTGGAACACTCTTTCATATGAGTGGATATAATTTCAATTTCATCATCTGAGAATTGTCCGTTCATATCCTTTGACCATTTATCAATTGGAGAATGGTTTGATTTCTTATAAATTAGGATCAATTCTCTATATATTTTGGAAATGAGACATTTATCAGAACTATTAACTTTAAAAATATTTTCCCAATTTGTTACTTCCCTTCTAATCTTGTTTGCATTAGTATTGTTTGTACAGAAACTTTTTAGTTTGATGTAATCAAAATCTTCTATTTTGTGATCAATAATGATCTCTAGTTCTCCTCTGGTCATAAATTCCTTCCTCCTCCACAGGTCTGAGAGGTAGACTATTTTCTGTTTCTCTAATCTATTTATTATCTCATTCTTTATGACTAAGTCATGGACCCATTTTGATCTGATCTTGGTATATGGTGTTAAGTGTGGATCCATATCTAATTTCTGCCAAACTAATTTCCAATTTTCCCAACAGTTTTTTTCCAAATAATGAATTTTTATCCCTAATGTTGGTATATTTGGGTTTGTCAAAGACTAGATTGCTATAGATGTACCCTTTTTTTGTCCTTTGTATCTAATCTGTTCCACTGATCGACCAGTCTATTTCTTAACTAATAACAAATGGTTTGGGTGACTGCTGCTATATAATATAGCTTTAGATCAGGTACACTTAGATCACCTTCATCTGACTTTTTTTTCATTAGTTCCCTTGCAATTCTCGACCTTTTATTCTTCCATATGAATTTTGTTGTTATATTTTCTAGGCCATTAAAATAGTTTCTTGGGAGTCTGATTGGTATAGTACTAAATAAATAGATTAGTTTGGGGAGTATTGTCATCTTTATTATATTCACTCGGCCTATCCAAGAGCACTGAATGTCTTTCCAATTATTTAAATCTGACTTTATTTTTGTGGCAAGTGTTTTGTAATTTTTCTCATATAATTCCTGACTATTCTTTGGTAGATGGATTCCCAAATACTTTATACTCTCAACATTTGTTTGGAATGGAATTTCTCTTTTATCTCTTGCTGTTGCATTTTGCTGGTGATATATAAAAATGCTGAGGATTTATGTGGATTTATTTTGTATCCTGCCACTTTGCTAAAATTCTGAATTATTTCTAATAGCTTTTTAGCAGAGTCTTTGGGGTTCTCTAAGTATACCATCATGTCATCTGCAAAGAGTGATAGTTTGATTTCCTCATTTCCTACTCTAATTCCTTGAATCTCTTTCTCGGCTCTTATTGCTGAGGCTAGCGTTTCTAGTACTATATTGAATAGTAATGGTGATAGTGGGCAACCTTGTTTCACTCCTGATCTTACTGGGAAAGGTCCAAGTTTATCTCCATTGCATATTATGCTTACTGATGGTCATAAATATATGCTCCTGATTATTGTAAGAAACAGTCCATTTATTCCTATACTCTCAAGCCTTTTTAGTAGGAATGGATATTGGATTTTATCAAATGCTTTTTCTGCATCTATTGAGATGATCAAATGGTTTTTATTAATTTGATTATTAATATGGTCATTTATACTAATTGTTTTCCTAATATTAAACCAGCCTTGAATTCCTGGTATAAATACTACTTGATCATAATGTATTATCCTGAGGAAGATTTTCTGAAGTCTTTTTGCTAATATCTTATTTCAAGATTTTAGCATCAATATTCATTAAGGAGATTGGTCTATAATTTTCTTTCTCAATTTTTAATCTACTTGGTTTAGGTATCAGTACCATGTCTGGGGCTAATTGTTCTTTAAATGTTTGGTAGAATTCACATGTAAATCCATCTTGTCCTGGGGATTTTTTCTAGGGGAGTTGATTAATAGGGTGTTCTATTTCTTTTTCTGAAAGGGGACTATTTGAGCAATTTATCTCTTCCTCTGTTAATCTAGGAAGCCTATATTTCTGGAGGTAGTCCCCCATTTCACTTAAGTTATCAAATTTATTGGCATACAGTTGGGCAAAGTAACTCCTTATTATGTCTCTAATTTCCTGCAGAGGGGAGCAGAGCTGCTGTGGATGCCATGAATGCCTTCTCAAATGACAGGCATGCTTTTTCAGACTTTTTATTTATTCTATTTTTATTTATTTTACTTATTCACAGGATAGCCTTTTATTTATTCACAGGATCACCTTTCAGATGTTTTGACTCATTTGGCATCTACATGGACAGAAACCAAAGAAAAATCGCCATGGACATGATCCTCCAGGTAGCCAATTCTCAACCACACCACCAGTTCCTCTTATTCATTCCTCAACACATGGTCTCTCTTCCTCCAAGTTCACTTGAGGTAACTGTGCCTCCCCAAAAAGTCAGTTCAGAAGAAGAAAGTCAATAAATCTTTAATGTCATTGTGTTTTCTGTTCATTGTATGTTTGCTTGTTTGTTTTTCTCAAAGTATCAAGGTGGTAATTTGACAAATGTTCCTACTTCAAAAAATATTGTCAGGTAGGACGAGTCAAGACAGAAGGGTAGCAGCAGGAACTTAAACATGTTACCCCCCACCAAGCCTTTTCCATAAAGATTTACAAACTACCTCCACACCAAATTCTGATCAGGAAATTCCAAGGAAAAGTCCCCAGCTCCTGGCAGATGAGGGAGAAACATACAAAACTGTGGACACTGATGATGATATCAGATTGCTTGCTTTCTTGGGGAAGAGTTGTGGGGGTAAACATTTGGCACACAAAGTTTTGCATAAATGAATAGTAAAAAGTATCTTCTAAAATATTGCAGAAAAGAAAGTACTATTGAAAAAAAAATAAAACAACTGAGTGTACCACCTAAAAAGGAATATAAGGTTATGTGAAGCTATGTTTTGATGAAAACAGCTTTCTCTGAAATGCAAATTAAGATAACTGAGGGAACACTACAGCCCTCTCAGATTTGCAAATATCACAGGAAAAGTTAATGACTAATGTTGGAGGGCATTTAGGAATCCTGGGACATTAATAGATTGTTGATGGAGTTGTAGACCATTTCAACCCTTCTGGAGAGTAATTTGGAACTATGCCCAAAGGACTATCAAACAGTGTATACCATTTGATCCAGCAGAGTTCCTAATGGGCCTGTATCTCAAATAGACCATAAAGGAGGAAGAGACCCACACATGCAAACATGTTCGAGGCGGCCCTTTTGGTTGTGGCAAGCAACTGAGAACTGAATGAATACCCATCAGTTGGAGAATGACTTAATAAATTACGATATTTGAATGTTATGGAATGCTATTGTTCCATGACTTTCGATTCTGCAGGATGTTGTCAGAGAGGCCTGGAGAAAGTAAAATGAACTGATGCTGGGTGATATGAGCAGAACCAGAAGATCACTGGACAATGCAACAACAAGAGTATACAATGATCGATTGGGATGGACATTGGCTCTTCTGACTGAGATTATTCAGGAAAGTTCCAATGATCTGGTGATGAAGACAGCCATCTGCAACCAGAGTGAAGGACTATGGGAACTAAGTTGGACGACAACATAGTATTTTCACTTATTTGTTCTTGTTATCTTGCACTTTGTTTTCTTTTCTCATTTTTTTCCTTTTTGATCTGATCGTTCATGGTAATTCATTGCAGCATGATAATAATAGAAAAATGGATTGAAGAATTGCATATGCTTAACATATATTGAATTACTTGCCATTTGTGGAGAGGGTGGGAGAAGGGAGGCAAAGAATTGGAACACAAGGTTTTCCATGCTTGAACATTGAAAATTATCTCTGTATAGATTTTGAAAATAAAAAGCTTTAAAAAAAAGCTTTCCCTGAAAATGAACCATCCAGGTTAAAAAAAAGATTGCCTCCCATGATTGGACAACCAACCTCAAGGCTCAGTGGTTCTTGATTAAGATGCTGCTGTCTTTTAGGGAATGTTGTTTAGCTTAGGACCCAACTTTTAGCAAGGACTGAACTAAATGGATCCTTGATTATTTTTTTTTTGCCTAGACTCTGCACTGAGAAGGTGGGACATAGTTTTTAGAATGAGAGCTCTAAGGTCCTGAAGTTTCTTTACAATTCAGTAAGATGCACCTATGATGCATCAGGTATGGGACTGGAATGGGAATGCAGAGATCCAAACCAGTCCTGCTTCTCTAGGGGAGAAATTCCCGGTGTCCCAAGATCAAGTTCCCTTGCTTCTTAGCAAAGCTGGCCCCTCTGCCTGTTCAAAACATCTCATTCCACAGCATCTCCTCCAACAGAAGCAATCCTCCTCTGGCATCTTCCGTCTTTCATTCACTTTGGACCTCTCCCTCTCTCCTGACATTCCCTTCTGCCTAGAAGTATGAGTGTACCTTTTCTCATTCTAGGAAAGCTCCTCCTTTGATCCTTCTATCCCCACTAAATAGCAATTGGCTTCTAAATACATTTCTCCCCCTTCTCCCAAGAACTCATCCTACAAAATAGAGATTTTCAAAGGTCAAAAACTCTGAAGCAAAACAACTGAGTTCATTCCTTCATTTCACACAGTTATTGAATGTGTAACATTAACAATTTGCTATTAAATCTCAATAGTGACTGATAATGCGGATGCCTTGGAGTATTGTTGAGTTGCATTACAAATAGGGGGAAAATATTTCTGTATACCCCACGTTCCTAAACCATAGGGACAACTTTCAGTCCTTAAAGCTGTAAGAGTTTAAAGTTTGGGGCTGTATACAAAAGATTCGCTGTTACACTTGGTGGTCACAAAGAATTGGGAACAAAATGGAAGCCTGTGGATTGCAGAAATAAATGATTCAACTTTCATGAGGGAGAGAAAAGCATGTATTAAGTCTCATCTGTGTCCTGGCACACAGAAGGTGCTTAAGGAGTAAACTGTCATTCAATACTACAAAGCAGGCTCTGTGCAGAGGCTCTACAAGAACCGTCTCATCTATTGCACAGAATGGCACTGCCTTCTGAAGCAGGAGTCCCCCCATCTCACAGGGACTGTCTGACCTCTGAGCCCAAGGGGGTGAAAGGACAAAGTCCCTTAGGGACCATTTGGGGGCCAAAGTCCCAAGGCGAGGGCTTATGTTTTTCAGACACTTGTCTCAGGAACCCGAAACTCAGGTGGGCTTGGGCTGGTCCCCTCCCCCCTCTTCCCCCGCTTCTCATCCCTGGGCATCTCTCTGCAGACTTCAGGTTACTCAGGGAACCACCAGGGAAAGCCCACTGATTTTGGAAAAGGGGGATCCCCCCACGCCCTGCTGAGCATCAGTGCCTGGTGACATCAGATCCCACCATGGGACCAACTTCCTTCGCCACCCTTCCTTCACTGAGCACCTGCAGACATCTCCCTGCAGGCAGCCTCCCTCCTACATAAATCTTGAGCACATTTCTCCTCCCCTCCCTTACTGCCTCCTGCTCATTTTCCTCCTGTCACCCAGCTTCTCCTTCTCACTTACCCCCCCCACTACTACAGGTGGCCAGGGCTGCCAGTGAGTTTTACTGACGGTTGTCATGGTTTGACCAGGGCAGGGAGAGGGAGGACCCCAGAGACCAGGACTTCTGCCCAGTGACCTCCTGCTGCCTGTGCAGATGATCCCCTGTGTAGCGGGCCAGGAGGTAAGAATCCATTCCAGGCCCTGAATCTTACAGTAACTTGGCTCACCCAAACTCCCTTTCCTCATTGAAGTAGCAGAGACTGCTTCTTAATATAGTCAATTAATAATCTAGCAACGGACCCAAATGCATACACGGCTCTTTGGATTAAAGGCAAACCTTTGAATTTAGGACGGGAAAACAGCCCTTGATAGAGAGCAAAGGCATTTGGGAGAAAGTGACTTGAGACCCTGATGTGTATCTAAACTATGTGCATCTCTGTCTCATTAACCCAGATCCGGTGGTGATCCTTTACATCTCAGTGGATCTTGTTTGTTAGAGAAAAGTATAGGCCCTTCAAAGAGTGCACTTTGAGGTACATATATTTGTCTCTCTGTTCCATAAACTGTGAAGAGTTCTGAGTGAATTGTTTTGCCTGGATCCTTCACACCCTCATTCCCTTGGGGAGGGGGATTCCTACACTGCTGTCCCTCTCCCCCAACCCTTGGGTTGTGTGCAAGCATTCTCAGCCATGAGGGTTCTCCTAATTCCTCTCTCCATTCATTTTCCTCTTTATTAGCACAGAACGACTCTTTTTATTCCTATCTATGGCCTTCTATGCACACATGTGCAATATGGTAATATAATCCTGTGTAATCCAAAAAACTCCTAATCTCATTTCTTCATATCTCTATATTTCTCTATAGTTACTCATATATAATTACAATTTCTCCTCTAGAAAGTACAAATTCTTCCTAATTTTGCCAATGAAAATATAGAGAATGTATGGCAACTCATAGTGTGAAGTTAGAGGAGAGATGCACACATATAGGTATGTCTGAATCTATGTAGTCTAGTTCTCTCTTCATCCCTACATAGATGTCCTCATTTGATCTTTCTAGAAATTCTTTGGCATGATTTATGTCTTCTATTTCAGAATCACCATTAGTAACCATTCTCTCTATTCCTCCATGTAAAAGTTCTCCCATTCACTCTCTCTTCATCTGCAGGAGTACCCGTATTTCTGTTCATGTGTGTACATAGAGGCTTACTTTCTTCCACTGTTTTCACTGATGAAGTTCTCCTATGTTCTGTCCATCCACCTGAAGGTTTTCCACTTCTCTCCTCATCAGAGGACGCAGGAAGATGCTGCCCATGGACGCAGAGACTATTTGGTACTCTTGTGTAGTAATGCAGAGAGAGAAGAAGGGGGCCTGTACCTCAGTGGATATCAGCTGAAGGAGTATCATAAATGAGCTACTCCTGTCTGAGCCTCGATTGAACCTCTGGACTTTCTAAGTTCAGGCTCACTGCTCCATCCACTGTGCTGCTTGACTGTCTGATGGCGCCTATGCTACTTGACCACTACTGGGCCATAAGAAATGCAAACAGGCTCCCTCTCCAGGGCCCGGCCCTGTCACCACTACTACATGTCCACCCTGTCAAAGGTGCTCCTCTCCCTTCCCCCCCAGGACAGAAACTGGGAGCTGGCCTAGGCTCCCCCCTCCAAGCCCCAGGAAAGTGTTCAAACAGGCCCTGGGTGAAGCAGCTGGGGGCCATTCTCCTTTCTCAGAAAGGAAGAACCTCATTCAGGCAGGCATGGGATTTGCTCAGGCTCCCCCTGCTAACTGGGTGTGCCAGGTTGGCTCATTATTGGGGCTGGGGGGGTCTAGAGGCTTGGTTTGCCCTTTCTTTTACCCCACAGTCCTAACTGAAGACTCCAAGAGCCCCAAGTTCTATGGGCAACTTTCCCACCTGCTTTTGGGATGTGCCTTCCCAGGGACCTCCAGCCCATGAAGCCTGGCTGTGGGAGGAGGAGAGGCCAAGATGGAAGCCAGCTAGCCTAGCAGGGCTCCAGGTCTGGATCTGCCCCTTCCTGGCTATGTGTGACCTTGGCTTTGTCTCTGCCCTGCTCTTGCCTTCAGTTTCCCTTTTTCCCCAAAGGAGGAGCTTGGACCTGTTGAGCTCTGTGGTCTCCCTCCATTCTATCCCAAATACAAGTCCTGTGAGACCCCCTTCCCAGGGACTGCAGACCATGACGCCTGACTGTGGGAGGAGAGAGAGGCCCAGGTGGAAGCTGGCAGGCCCCAGAGATCTGGCCTCCAGGCCTGAACGGGCCCTTCCCGGCTGGGGGACCATGGCCACGTCCCTGCTCTCTTCTTGGCCTCAGCTAAGACTTTTTGAAACGAGGAGGTTGGACCAGGTGAGTGCTGAGGGCTCCTCAGCCTCCTCCCTGTCCCAGCAGGCGAGCCCACTGGTGCTCCGCTCCCACATCCATTCTCCTGCGTCCCCCCTCCCCTCCCTGAGAAACCCCCGCTACCTCAGGGCAGCTCAGCAAGCCCGGCCCTTTTTGAACCTCAAAGCCTGAAATTAACCCTCGGTTCTTCCTGGGTTATTGCTGAGTTAGAGGTTCCCCCCCCCATCTCCTTCGGATTGTCACCTCGCAGAACTGGGGGGGGGGGAAGGACAAAGTGCTTTCGTGACCATTTGCGGACCGTTGCCCTACCAGAGGGGGGGCCGGAAATTTGGGGCTTCCATTTTGGGGTCACAGGTCATCCATGCTGGGGAGCCCGAGCCTCAGGTGGGCTTTGGGTGGGGCCGCGGCCTCTCTAGTCTTCCACTTAAGTATTCCCGTCCCTCAAGGACGTCACGGAAGCAGCAGCCAATCGGAGCGGAGTCTGACAAGGTGACCCGCCCCCCGGTGAAGGCCAGTGGCCGGTGGCATCAGGGCCAACCTGAGACAGGAGTTTTCCTCCAGCCAATCCCGCCGCTCCCTGCATTGGTCCCAAGCAAACATCCTCCTCACCCGTCTCCTTGGAGACAGCATCCCCCCCCACATCCCGTTGTTCTCAGCTCCCCCTCCCCCTCAGGCCTCCAGCTCTGTTGGTCCTCTCCGCCCCCGTACCCTCTGAGGCTCCTTTTCCCCTCTCCGGCTCCCAGACATCCCAGTCAGCTTTTCTCTTCTGAAGCTTCCATCCCCCACACGGTGTTTCCCCTGGAGAGGATAACTTCTCCCTTACACAAAGGAAGGTTTATAATACAGGAAAACATAGGGAGGCACAATATATTCATCCATGTACTCAGATGCTTTCTTTTCAGTGCTATATACATGCTCATTCTGCCAATAAATTAATTCACGTGACTCATATTCTATCTCTTCCTGAAAATGAGAATGATTCTCCCTTGCTAAGTCCGGGAGTACTCATGTATGCCTCTTGATCCATAGCTATCAGTATCCATGTGACATTTATGTATGTATGTGTGCACAAGTTCTCTCTCTCTCTTTACACACATTAAGATCTCCTCTGTGATGTCCGCATATCTAACAGCATTCCACTGCTCCTCCCAGGAGAGAAACTATCTGGAGTCTCTTCTCCATGTTCGCGCAGAGGTTCTCAGTTCCTCATCCACAGCGTTACTGACAGAAAAGAAGGTTTCCCTACATGGAGGAACAGGGGAGGAATGAGCGTCCACAAATGTTCATATACGGAACATATAGATAGGAGTCAGGAGAGATAATGTAGTGTATTTATATGTGCTGAATGCACGGGTGCTTATGTGTGTGTATATCTATGTATATATGACCATGTGCAGTAGATGGGGGAGCCTGTATATACTGATGCATTTACAGAGAGGACATGTGAGTACTAACATCTTCCCCGCAAGGGAGTAGGGAGGAATATTAAATATATATGTATGTAAATATATATATGTATGTATACATATATATACACAGATACACATACACACACATATATATGAATATGTAAAGAGAACATATCAATTCTCAGATTCATAATATGGGAAGAAAAGAGGTGTCTTACTGCCGTATTTGGACTTCCTTTCTCTCAGTGATTCCTAGGGCCTCCTTCTGCAGCTCAAGGGGATCCCTTTGCACAGCTGAACTTTCTCCCCTGTGTTCTATTGCTAATGGGCCCCTTCCTTCCCATCATCAAAAGCCCAGCTGCCACCAAGCCCAAGTCCCTGAAACAAATGTTGATCCCTCCCTCCAAGGGTTTCCTCCTTGGGCTGAGCCTTCACCAGCACTCCTGATTTTGGCAAGTTGAAGGACACCTTTTCCCTCAATAGCCTGGGCGTTCTCTGAGGGCAGAAATCCGGGACCTTGCCTAGAAGAACTCCTCAACTGCCAGAGAAATGTTCAAATTAGACTCTGAGGGAAGTGGCTGTGGTCCTCCCACTTTATTTCTCAAATAAAAGAAACCCCCAAAGAAAGGCATTGGACGTGCTCAGACTCCCCCTGTGTACCCCAGGCTGTTACAAACCCGGAGGGGATGGTGGTGGTGGTGGGCTTGGTTTGCTTTTTACTTAACCCACCCAGAGGCTTCTGAGGAGTACCTGCCCAGGGACCTCCAGCCCATGAAGCTTGGCTGTCCTAGGAAGGAGAGGCCAGGACTGAAGCCAACTAGCCTGGCAAATAAGGGCAACCTGGGGTCAAGGCCTATCTCATATTCTCCATCCCTCCCCACAAGTGGCTCAGGCTGCCAGTGTGGTTACCAGCCTGTTGCTATTCTGTGAGCCAGAGAGGAAGGCAGAGGAGTTCTCAGAGCCAGGCAGCCAGATACATGCCCAGAGAACCTCTGCTCTCTGTCGAAATGTTCCCTTGTCCTTGTCTTCAGAAACGCTCAGATACTTCCTCTCTAGTTTTCTAATATGAATGGCTCATTATAAATCTATATCAATCTCTATATAAAGATTATTTATATTATACTTATGACTATGTAATCCTATATCTAGTGGAGAAATAATGCATTTCATTGATATTTATTCTCTTTATCATCAAAGAGTACTCATATACATGATGACAGATTCTCTTTCCTATAAATCATAAATACTTATTTGGGTAAATTTATTTATAGACAATGAATAATCTCATAATATCAGGAATACATATATATATATATATATACATGAATGAAAATAACGTATGTAACTTTTTCTTCATTCCAAAGTTCAGGTACTTATTTATTAAAGAACAAATAAATGAATAAATAATAAAGAAAAGGATATAGAAAGCTTTATTCTCATAAAGATCAGTAACCATTCTCTCTTCACAATATAACAACAACATGAATACCTACATCTTGTCTAATATTTGTGAGCACGCATATTTTCTCTATCTATATACAAATTTTCTCTATGCAGTATAACTGTTCTTTTAGAATCCTTTTTTCCTAAAATTGTTTTACTATTTCTCTTCCATGAGAGAATATATGAAGAATCATTTCTATGCATACAGAGATATTTATATGTAGAAAAACAGAGAAGAGGAGTGCGCTAAAATGTAGAAATAAGAAGTGAATGAGTACTCCTAAATGAAATACTCATAAACATAATATGAGTGCTCATAGATGTGACTCATGGTAAAAGTATACATATGGACCAACAGAGTTATAATGTATATGCATATATATGTTGTCTATATATATGTGGTTGTAAACACATACATACAATGAATTATGATAGCTCATAAAATATGTGCATAGGAGTACCTGTGGAATAACTCCATATATATGTATATATGTAAAGAGCGAGACAGAGACAGAGACAGACACAGACAGAGACACACACAGAGTCAGAGTATGGATATTGGTGTGTTTCGGGATGACTGTGCATGTGCTTATGTCCCAACTTCTACCTCACCCCTTGTGTCCATCATAGCTACCACACTGGACAGTTTTTAAGCCACATCTTCCTGTATTGTGCTTCCTCCCTTCTCCCTCTGCCTGGGCTTAGAGCCCAAGGCCTGTGTCCTCAATGACCATCACCTTGCTGATGCAGGAATCCTGCTGATTCCAAGGCAGCTCCTCCCTCCATGGTCCCCACACAGACATGCCACTCGCTGGTCTCCCAGCAGTCAGCCTCAACTCCCCACACAGCCTTTTCCCAAAGTCCTTCTGCTCATTTCCCTTCCCCCACTCCAGGTCCCACTCAGTTTTCCTTTTCTGCTCATTCTCTCCACCCAACTCCCCACTCCTCACCCCCCCACTCCATGTCGATCTCTTATCTCCTCCCGCATAGCCCCTACAAGCGTCGGGAGCTTCCACAGTTTCCTGACTGTTGTCATTGAGGGATGGGGCAGGGAGGGAGAGGATCCAGGGACCGCACAGATGCCCTGAGATCCCCTGCTGTCTATGCTGAAGGCAGGACCCCGGGACTTGCTGTATTTTGAGTCAGGAAGACTTAGAATTTTCCTCCCAATAATCATGCGTGATTGTGATCCTCCATTTTCTCTCTATTCCCCTTTATGAGTCCCGAATGACTGTATAATCCTAGATATAATAATGTATATGGACAAATATGTGATACATAAGACTATGTAATTCTACCTAGAGCAAAGGATGACCATATTTAACATCTGTGCGTTCTGTATTCATGTGTGAATGCTGTTACCTGTGGCTACAGTGTTCTAATACATAAAAATTCATATTTGTGTAAATAAATGCATGTATCACATCTGACACATATGAAGACAAAGTGGATGCCCAGTTAGAGAAGTACTCACGTCCTTTCTCTCATTCCCATGTACATGTTGCTCATTTATTCTTTCTATAAAGTCATTTACAGGAAATAGGTTCTCCCTCAGAAACACTGGTGAGCGTTTCTCTATACCTACATGTGAGACTTCCCATTTCCACTCTATTCATCTATGTAAGTACTCACGCTCCCTTTTCATTGCTGTGTTTCTGTGCACACACTTACATTATCCCCTTTTACTGACTTCTAAGAGTTCTCTAATATTCTTCCAGTATACCTGAAAGTGTTCCCCTTGCCCTGATTGTTGTGGGTCCTTTCTCCAATCCCCAGTTCCCTTTCAGCCATGCCGAACACTCTGCAATGGGTCATGTTGTAATGCTTCTATTATAGGCCACATCTGTTTCTGTTATGCTTTTTCTTAGTTTTATAGTAAAGTCCGTCTCTTTCCTAATACAACGGTGTCTACGTATGTAGCCACTGTCTGCTGAGGATGGGATGAAGGTTGCTTCTCTTTCTCGCTTTACTCTCACCGACTATTTGCTTTTCTTCCTGGCCTTAGTATCTTCCTCCTCTGGATAACTAGGAGAAGGACATCATGATGGTGATTTCCACGAACTCTGTAGGACTGGGAAGTGCCTCTCTCCTTCTCTGTGGCAGAACCTGAGAAATCCACCCAGAGCGGAAAAAAGAGAGGGTACAAGAGCTGCTCTTGATCACTGCTGAGGTCTCCTTTATCAAAACCCATCCCACCCCTACATGGAAGCCCATTCAGACTGCACCCCGACGTCCACACAGTCCCCTCCAATGTCAGTAACCGGTCCCCCAACATGGACCCAAGAAATCCACGCTAGTCCAATGCTTTCCCTTGGAGCAGCCCCATCCAGTAAGTTCTGCCCTTAGTCTAACCCACAAGCACCCATAAAACTCCTTGTTTTTCCGTGGCCTGTTTGCTGCACCAGAGCCGCTCTCCCGGCCCCCGTTCCCGCTCCGCCTTCCCACCTTCCCACCTTCCAGGGACTGGCAGACCTCAGAGTAGGTGGGGGGGCGGCGGTGTGTGGAGGGACAAGCTGCCCTAAGGAGCAGTTGGGTTCTGTTTCCTCACCTCCTGCACTGGCACTGGGGTGTTGGGGCGGATGTTTCTTCGCCGCCTGCGGCGTTTGCCCCGACGTTTACGCTTCCGTTGGATGTTGGGCGGGTTTGCTGGCATCTTCGATTCCACAGATTTCCACTACCAGCACCCAAGGTCCTTAGCGAGTCCCCAGCCAAGGAGAACTGAGTCTGGGCAAAGCGGACCTTGTGGTGTCATCCATCTCGCCGTGACGTCGACAGCCCCCTTTGTGAGGCAGTAGCTGCCCACGTGGGAGCCCTGCGTCCCCTTCACCGCCCCTGACGCCTGGCTCCCGGTGCCCCACTCACCTTAGGGCACTCCAAGTTCCACTGCCTCTCTCCTTTCTCCCCACCCCAGCCCTCATTTTTGGGGCCCCCCACAAAGCTCCCAGACGCCCACAGAACAATCCGCATTGCCGGCCCGCCCACCTGACTGCTCTCAGTGCCCTGCCTCCAACACTTACTAGCCGGGACTCTGGCCAAGTGACTTTCCTGTTTCCCTCTGTAAAACTGGCAAACCCTCCGGTATCTTTGCCTAGAAAACCCCAAATGAAGAGTGGGACATGACTGAAGAAGTACTCAACCCATTTCTGGAGTTTCTCCGTTATCCGGGAGTCTTCATATCATCTCTGCAGGCTTAAATGAGTGTGACCCTCTCCCTGTGACAGAGGAAGAAGATGAAGATGCAGAGAATCTGACTATTCACATGTATAAACTGGGAGAGAAGAGGGAGTCCTCACAGATATAGAACCATGGGAGGACTCCTTTATGGGATATAGCCCCAGATGTGCCCAGTAGAAGCGGACATGGAGATGTGTGAGTAATTATACAGAACAATGAGAGACACAGAACACATACATGAGCACATTCTCTCTCTAATTCCTCACCTATCTGAACAGAGAATGAAGGAGGACTTATATAGAAGGGATACATGAGAACTCCTCTAGGAATGGAGAAAGAGGAATAGAGAGAGAGGGAGATGGAGAGACAGAATATCTGTACAAATATATATGACTCTAGAGGATATGTAAGTGTTCCCCAGATCACCATTCAGAGAGAATACCCGAGTACTCATCCACATGAAAATATGTCCCAAATCTTCACCCGCTTTTTGCATGAGATTTGACAAATGAGTTTAGAGCCAGAACTTGGTTTTTCCACAGCTACCAGATCCCTCCCCTTAGAAAGTAAGTGAAATGTGGGGGAAAGTCTTTGGTGCAGCCTTTCCTCACCTTACCATTACAGATTATTTCTATCAGTTACAGTTCTCTATGATTGCATTAGAATAGTGTGTGTGTGTGTGTGTTATTTGTGTGTGTGTGTGTGTGTGTTGTGCACCCACTTTTCTTCAATGCACATTCCCTTGCAAAACATGAGTAACAGACGGTAATGAGTGAGGTTGGACATGTTTTTCTGTCGAGCCCCATTTCTTTTTGTTCTGCCTTCTTTTCTCTAACCAGTGACTCATTTGGCTGAAGGAATCACAGCTCCCCTGGTGACAGGGCTGTCCCATGTTAATGGCCCCATGTAATTGGATTCGGTTTCTCCCTCATCTTCCTCTTCAGATTGTTTGCAGCCAGGAGCTGCTCTTAGTGATGCCTTTGGGGCGGATCCCCACACACTGGGGAAGACTCTTCTCCTGCATGGCAGAACCCGATAGATACATCCAGGCTAGGAAAGGAAAGGGCCCGCGAGCTTTGCTGAAGGTGTCCTGCAGACTCCTTTCTTCACCCTGACTCCTGCACCTTTCTTAGCTCAAGTTCCTCTGCCTACAATTTATCCCTTTACTATGTGGTCAGTTTCCACCTCTTTCCCATCCTTGAAAGGCCAAACCCAGGAAGCCGTTCCCGGTCTCCCTGTCGCCAGGGCCTCCCTCCCTTACCCAGTTATTCCTCTGCTCTGTCTCGTTCACCATATCAAGTCACTCCTTTCCCCCATTAGACTGTGTCCGAGGGAGGGAAACAGGGATCTTGCCTAGACTTTCACTGCCAAGTTCCAGAAATGCATTCCAATAGGAGTGTGTGTGCAGCCAGTGAAGATCCTCCCCTCCCCCTTATTTCCTAAAGGGAAGAAACCCATTCAGAGAAGACATGGGATTTGCTCTGACTTTTCCTGACACCTCTAATCTGCCTAAATCTCAGGTTAGGCAGTAATCTGCTTCTGGTGAGCCTTCTGAGAGGCCTTCGGTCCATGAAGCTTGGCTGTCAGAGGTAGGAGAGGCCAATTTGAGAGCAAAGTACCCTGGCAAGCAAGAGAGACCTGGGTGCCAGGCCTGGGTCTGCCCCTTCCCAACTGGGTGACCTTGGCCTCATCCCCCTCCCTCTATTGGCCTTAGTTACCTTTGAAGAAAGACAGAAAGAATGGCCACAGTTTGAATTCTGAACACTCTACAGGGTCCGTTGTCCCTGGGAACCTTTTTTGGGATAGGAGGCTCTAACTGCTTGAATTTGATTTTTCAATTCAAAAACAATGGAAAAGGGCTTCCTCTGTGCCAGGCATTGTCCTCGGGATAGAGGCACCGAGATAGAAAGCAGGTTCTGTGCTCTGGGGGTTCCAGTTCCCCAGAGAACATTGACTGCTAGATGTCCTCTCCAAGCTAGCCTAAGGTAGGAGCTGAAATCCTCTGGCTACTTTCTATTGCAATCCCTGATTCTTAAAGGGGAGACCTGGTTTGGGAGGCCACAGTCCCATGGACCCTCAGCAAATATCCTCCAACAAGCAACCTCCAGCACTTTGTAGAAGTAAAGTCACCTTTACCAAGAAATGAACAAGTCCTGTGAGGCTAAGGTAAGGGGTGAGGAACTGGCTACTGGGATTCTCTGCAGAACCTGCAACTGGGAATGTAGACATAACTCCTCTGGGCTGGTTCCTTTGTGAGAAGTAAAGCTTTGGGACCCAGGGATCTCTCAGCAGGATCTACCCATCATCACTCCCAGATATTCACTGATCTGCTTATTTTAGAAAACTTTCCCTTATTTTGCTGTCCAAGTTCACACCACTGAAAACTCCTTAGAATGATATAGAATAAGGGAGAAACGTAAAGTCCTGAACTTGGTTTCAAAAATGACTGCACAAGTATAAGTTGAGGGAGCTGTGACTCAATGCCAGTATGGAACAGTCCTGTTACTATATTCTTCCTGGTCCAGGCCACATCCAGAATTATCTCAATCTGGATCCTCTTAAGAAGGGAAAGGAAACATATGGACCTGGGATTCCTCAGTAGGAAGTATCCATGATGCCTGTCTGGAAATTGGATCTGTCAATGTATTTGTCTATCACTCCATCCATCCATCTATATGTCTCTTTGTCTATACTCATCTACCCATCTCTCTTTCTCTCCTATCTATCTGCCTATCTCTATCTACCTCTATCTGTATCCATCTATCTATTTGTCTATATCTATATCATCAGTCATTTGTGTTCATGATATTTTTATTAATCCCTCTGATTTTCCCATCACGTTTATTTCTAAATATATTTCTCTCACTTCTCCTACCAGAGATTCTCACTTCTGACAAAGATTTTTCAAAAGAAGAAAAAAACAATGCAGTTAAGTTCATATAGCAAATGCTAATGCACCTATCTGATGTACTGATTCACTAATAGTGGATATTGAAGTTGTGTTGAACTTATCTTCCTGCCAAGTATAACTGCTGTGAGGTCAGGGATGTTCTTTTCCAAATGTTGCATTTCTCCCGGGGCCTAGGATAATTCTGCTGCAAATGGCAGGTCCTAAATCAATGTTTATTCTAGCCCATTTATTTTGTAAAACAATTTGGTAGTAAGCCTAGAAAGTGACTTTAAATGGGAATGTCCTTATAAGCTACAGATTCCATTTGTTGTCCCCAAAATCATAGGGCATTTTTAAGTTTGTAAACCTTTACAAGTTTAAAGTTTGAGGGGTATATATAAGGATATTTACTGCCATACTATGTGTTCACAAAGACTCTGGGGAAAAGTAGATCTCTGTTTAT
This sequence comes from Sminthopsis crassicaudata, assembly GCF_048593235.1. NCBI lineage: Eukaryota > Metazoa > Chordata > Mammalia > Dasyuromorphia > Dasyuridae > Sminthopsis > Sminthopsis crassicaudata. The sequence continues at coordinate 73,889,837 of NC_133623.1, read as the reverse complement.
TTCTGAAATGGATGAACTAATTTTCAAAGAGAGAGGAAAAGCATGTATTAAGTTTTTACTTTGGTCCTGGCACATAGTGGGTGTTTAATGAATGTTGCCTGCTCTGCCACTATGGTCCCATGTACTACATACAATGACACTGTGCAGTGTTATTATAACTCCCATTTTTCAGTTAAGGAACCTGAGGCAGACAGAAATTAAGGGACTTGCCTAGACTCTCACAGAGCTGGTAAATGTCAGTGACTGGATTTGAACTCTGGGCTTTCTGACTTCAGACTCATTGCTCTGTCCACTGTGCTACCTGGCTGCCTCCTGGTACCTGAATATAAATGAATATTACAGGGTTATCATAAATGACAAATAGAAAGATTTTAGAGAAACTTGGGAAAAGTTACAAAAATGAATATAGTATAAAATCAGTAAAACTTCATGTAGCCTGAATAAAAACCTAAATGGAAAGGAGAAATGCTATGTGAAATGGTGTAATTACAAGTATGTACGTGTGTGTGTGTGTGTGTGTGTGTGTGTATTAGAGAGAGAGAGAGAATATGTGTGTGTCCTTACCTCAATGTCCATCCTCTTTTTAATCATTAATAACAAGATGGAATAGATCAGTTCGAAGGTTTTTTTTTTATCTATGACATATCTTTCTTGTAATTTCCTTTGATTGGCATTAATTTCAGTATTCAGATTCCATAGAACCTCCAGTTTTATTAGGGAGCTTGGCACCTGATTCTGGTGAGCAACTTTCCAGACACCTCTATCCCATGAAGCCTGGTATTCAGAGCAGGGAGAGGTCAAGATGGAAGCTTAAATGTGGCAGACAAGAGAGACCAGGGTTCCAGGCCTATGTCTGCCCTTTCCTGGCTGCGTGATCTTGGCCATGTCCCTGCCCTTCTTTTGAACACAATTTCACTCTTTCTCAAATATGGAGTTTGGACTAGAGTCCTGTGGTCTGGGACTTGTTTCCTTGTCTCCCATCCTGGGCCTCAGGAGCAATTGATTTGGTCCTTTGACGTCTCTTGCCTTTCATATATTCCTTCCTAGATCTGGATCTTCAGGGAGCCACCAGGTAAATGGAGGTGAGTCTGGGCAAAGTGGAGCCCTCCCCCACTGAGCACCAATGGCCATTAGTGTCAGTTCTTTCCTTGATGAAGCAGGAGTCCAGGGACCCCCAGCTGCACCCCTCTCTCTACTTATCTCTGTAAGCCATCCCAGTCAGTCTTTTCGCAGCAGTCAGCATCCCTCTCTCACATGCATTCTCAGGCTCATTTCTCCCTCCCTTCTATGACTCCAACTGCCATAGTGTTCCCTGACTCTTGTTATTTTGGGAACAGACATAGTGGGAGCAGAGCACGACAGGGCACTTCCTCAAAACTCCTGCGCTTTCTATATTCTTATTCATGAGGGCTCAAATATTTCCCCTGTACATTTATAGGGGATAGTGTTCCATTTTCCCTCATCATTCTTCTTTATGAGTACTGAATAGCTCTTTTTATAATCTCAGAAATATAGGATTTTATATATGTGTATATATATATATAACTATATATGAATCTATAATTATATAATGCACAAAACTCATATATATACATATACATATATATGCATATGCATATATATTTTTTCCATATTCATGTAAGAGTACATATATACGGCTACAGAGTCTCTCTCATGTAAGGTATAAAGAAGTCATATTTGTGCAAATCAGTATATAATGTAGGACATCTCATACATATAAACACAGAGTATGTCTATGGCTCTCTCTCTATACATATATAATGTTCTTTCTATACATATATAATACATATATGTATAGAAAGATACATACATATATACATATATACTGCATATATATTTTTTTTTCTATACATGCATATATTCTCTCTATACATATATAAAGGTTCTTTCTCTTCCTTCCTATATACATTGTTATGGGCCAGTACTCTGAACTTGAAACAAGGATTCTTACAAGGTGCTAAGTCAGTAGAATTGATGAGACAATGGTTATCTAGTTTAGCATGGTGCTTAATAGTTCTCTGCTTTCTACATGATCGATTCAACCTTACAACAAATAATGGTTTCCTAGTAATGTAATGATATACTCAGTGTAGATTATATAAGCCAAGCTCTCAGGACCAAGGAGAGAGATACATTTCCACCTTTAGTCAGGCTCCTGGTGGCTCTCCTGGGGAACTGAGAGAGCTTGGATTCAGAGTTCAACAAGACAAGTGGACTGGAGGCTGAAGCACAAGCAAAATCAAATGCAGTAAGGCAGAAATAGTAAATGCATCCTTTTCAGACCACAATGCAATGAAAATTACATTCAATAAAAAGCCAGGGAAAATAGACCAAAAAATAATTGGAAACTAAATAATCTCATACTAAAGAATAATTGGGTGAAAGAGCAAATCATAGACAGAATTAATAACTTCACCCAAGAGTATGACAATAATGAGGCATCATACCAAAATGTGTGGGATACAGCCAAAGCAGCAATAAGGGGAAGTTTTATATCTCTAGAGGCCTACTTGCATAAAATAGAGAAAGAGAAGGTCAATGAATTGGGCTTACAACTAAAAATGCTAGAAAAGGAACAAATTAAAAACCCCCAGACAAACACAAAACTTAAAATTCTAAAAATAAAAGGAGAGATTAATGAAACTGAAAGTAAAAACAACTATTGAATTAATTAATAAAACTAAGAGTTGGGTTCTATGAAAAAACCAAGAAAATAGACAAACACTTAGTAAATCTGATTAAAAAAAGGAAAGAGGAAAAGCAAATTGATAGTCTTAAAAATGAAAAGGGAGAACTCGCCACTAAGGAAGAGCAAATTAGAACAATAGTTAGGAGTTACTTTGCTCGACTTTATGAGGATAAATTCGATAACTTAAATGAAATGGAAGAATACCATCAAAAATATAGCTTGCCCAGATTAACAGAGGAAGAAGTAAATAGTCTAAATAGTCCCATTTCAAAAAAAGAAATAGACCAAGCTATTAACCAACTCCCTGATTAAAAATCCCCAGGACCAGATGGATTTACATATGAATTCTACCAAACATTTAAAGAACAATTAACTCCAATGCTATATAAATTATTTGAAAAAATAGGGATTGAAGGAGTCCTACCAAATTCCTTTTATGACACAGACATGGTACTGATACCTAAACCAGGTAGGCTGAAAACAGAGGAAGAAAACTATAGACCAATCTCCCTAATGAATATTGATGCTAAAATATTAAATAAAATATTAGCTAAAAGATTACAGAATATCATCCCCAGGATAATACACTATGAACAAGTGGGATTTATACCAGGAATGCAGGGCTGTCTCAGTATTAGGAAAACTATTAGCATAATCAATTATATCAATAACCAAATTAACAAAAACCATCATCATCTCAATAGATGCAGAAGAAGCATTTGATAAAATACAACATCCATTGCTACTGAAACCAATTGAGAGTATAGGAATAAATGGACTATTCCTTAAAATAATCAGAAGCATATATTTAAAACCATCAGTAAACATCATATCTAATGGCCATAAACTGGAACCTTTCCCAGTAAGATCAGGAGTGAAACAAGGTGGCCCACTATCACCACTACTATTCAATATTGTACTTGAAACCCTAGCCTCGGCAATAAGAGCCAAGGAAGAAATCAAAGGAATTAGAGTAAGTAATGAGGAAATCAAAGTATCACTCTTTGCAGATGATATGATGGTATACTTAGAGTACCCCAAAGACTCTGCTAAAAAGGTATTAGAAATCACTCATAACTTTAGCAAAGTTGCAGGATACAAAATAAGTGCACATAAATGCTCAGCATTTTTATACGTTACCAACACAATCCAACAGCAAGAAATACAAAGAGAAATTCCATTCAAAATAACAGTCGATAGTATAAAATATTTGGGAATATATCTACCAAAGTCAGGAATTATATGAGCAAAATTACAAAAATAAAGTCAGATTTAAATAATTGGAAAGACATTAAGTGCTCTTGGATAGGCCGGGGGAATATAATCAAGATGTCAATACTCCTTAAACTAATCTATTTATTTAGTGCTATAACAATCAGACTCCCAAGTACTATTTTAATGACCTAGAAAAAAATAACAAAATTCATATGGAAGAACAAAAGGAAGAGAATTTCAATGGAAGTAATGAAAAAAACAAATCAAATGAAGGCGGCCTAGCTCCCTGATCTAAAACAGTATTATAAAGCAGCAGTCACCAAAACCATTTGGTATTGGCTAAGAAATAGACTAGTTGATCAGTGGAATAGGTTAGGTTCACAGGACAAGATAGTGAATAAAAATAGCAATCTAGAGTTTGACAAACCCAAAGATCCCAACTTTTGGGATAAGAATTCATTATTTGACAAAAACTGCTGGGAACAGTGGAAATTACTATGGCAGAAACTAGGCATGAACTCACACTAAACACCACATACTAAGATAAGATCAAAATGGGTCCATGACTGAGGCATAAAGAATGAGATCATAAATAGATTAGAGGAACATAGGATAGTCTACCTCTTAGGCTTGTGGAGGAAGGAATTTATGACCAAAAGAGAACTAGAGATCATTGTTGATCAAAAAGTAGAAAATTTTGATTACATCAAATTAAAAAGCTTTTGTACAAACAAAACTAATGCAAATAAGATTAGAAGGGAAGTAACAAATTGGGAAAATATTTTTACACTTAAAGTTCTGACAAAAGTTTCATCTCCAAAATATACAGAGAAATGACTCTAATTTATAAGAAATCAAGCCATTCTCCAACTGGTAAATGGTCAAAGGATATGAACAGACAATTTTCAGATGATGAGATTGAAACTATTTCCACTCATATGAAAGAGTGTTCCAAATCACTAATGATCAGATAAATGCAAATTAAGGCAACTCTGAGATACCACTACACACCTGTCAGATTGGCTAAGATGACAGGAACAAGTAGTGATGAATGTTGGAGGGGATGGGGGAAAACTGGGACACTGATGCATTGTTGTTGGAGTTGTGAAAGAATCCAACCATTCTGGAGAGTAATCTGGAACTATGCCCAAAAGGTTATCAAACTGTGCATACCCTTTGATCCAGCAGTGCTACTTCTGGGCTTATGGGCAAAAAAATAATAAAGAAGGGAAAGGGACCTGTAAGTGACAAAATGTTTGTGGCAGCCCTTTTTGTAGTGGTTAGAAACAGGAAAATGAATGGATGCCCATCCATTGGGGAATGGTTGGGTAAATTATGGTATATGAAGGTCATGGAATATTATTTTTCTGTAAGAAATGACCAGCAGGAAGAATACAGCGATGCTTGGAGAGACTTACAGGAACTGATACTGAGTGAAATGTGCAGAACCAGGAGATCATTATACACTTCAACAATGATACTCTATGAGGATGTATTCTGATGGAAGTGGATATCTTCCACATAGAGAAGAGCTAATCCACGTCCAATTGATCAATAATGGACAGAATCAGCTATACCCAGAGAAGGAACACTGGGAAATTGTAAGGGTTAAAAAGCCTCTAGAAGCAAGGAATGCAGTTCAAGGCATGTGGGAGGATCTGAGTGATGAGAGGTTCTGAGGCACAGGTGATTCTTACATGGAGGTGGGGCATAGCCCCAAGAGGCAGTGTCTAACTTCAGGTACCATGCCTCCCTCCTTAGTGCTCTCAAAGCCTAGCACGCCTCCCTCCTTCTTCTCTGGCCAATCACATTATGCCAGGTTCCTAGAGGACCTCCCCCTTCCCCAGGATCCTCATGGGGGTATAAATATATGCTATCTAAGAATAAAGCTCTCTTTTGCTTCACCCCTGTTAGGATTACTAAGTGAGAACTCAGGTTGTCTGGATAGTGACAAGGTGAGAATTCAGGTTGGACAATTACAAGGTGAGAACTCAGGTTGACTTGATGGAAGGAGCAAGCCCATTGGCTGAAGTGGTTCTTCCCAGAAGCCCTTGCATTATCCCATTTGGGATAATTCTCTGGGAGGATAAAAAGCAACAGTGGGCCTGGAAAGAGAGTCTGCCTGGAGAAGGATAAGAGCTGGAGGAGATTCAGAGCCAGGATTCAAGGAGAAGGTCTCTGCATTACATCAGGCCTGACGGGGCTCTCTGCAGGAAGGGAAGTCACTTCTAAGGACAAGAGTTAACAGCAACTACCTGGAGACAAGGGTTCGTTACAGGAAGAAGAATCTGTCTGAGAGATTTGAGTAGACACAGCAGATCTCTTCCCAGAGAGCGATCCGGCAGCTTCTCACCTCAGCCAATGAGCCTGCTCCTTCCATCAAGTCAACCTGAGTTCTCACCTTGTAATTGTCCAACCTGAATTCTCACCTTGTCACTATCCAGACAACCCAAGTTCTCACTTAGTAATCCTAACAATCCAACTTAGTTCCCATAGTCTTCACTCTGGTTGCAGATGGCTATCTTCATCACCAGATCATTGGAACTTTCCTGAATAATCTCAGTCAGAAGAGCCAATGTCCATCCCAATCGATCATTGTATACTCTTGTTGTTGCATTGTCCAGTGATCTTCTGGTTCTGCTCATATCACCCAGCATCAGTTCATTTTACTTTCTCCGGGCCTCTCTGACAACATCCTGCAGAATCGAAAGTCATAGAACAATAGCATTCCATAACATTCAAATATCATAATTTATTAAGTCATTCTCCAACTGATGGGTATTCCTTCAGTTCTCAGTTGCTTGCCACAACCAAAAGGGCCGCCTCGAACATGTTTGCATGTGTGGGTCTCTTTCTCCTTTATGGTCTATTTGAGATACAGGCCCATTAGGAACTCTGCTGGATCAAATGGTATGCACTGTTTGATAGTCCTTTGGGCATAGTTCCAAATTACTCTCCAGAAGGGTTGAAATGGTCTACAACTCCATCAACAATCTATTAATGTCCCAGGATTCCTAAATGCCCTCCAACATTAGTCATTAACTTTTCCTGTGATATTTGCAAATCTGAGAGGGCTGTAGTGTTCCCTCAGTTATCTTAATTTGCATTTCAGAGAAAGCTGTTTTCATCAAAACATAGCTTCACATAACCTTATATTCCTTTTTAGGTGGTACACTCAGTTGTTTTATTTTTTTTTCAATAGTACTTTCTTTTCTGCAATATTTTAGAAGATACTTTTTACTATTCATTTATGCAAAACTTTGTGTGCCAAATGGTTTACCCCCACAACTCTTCCCCAAGAAAGCAAGCAATCTGATATCATCATCAGTGTCCACAGTTGTGTATGTTTCTCCCTCATCTGCCAGGAGTTGGGGAGTTTTCCTTGGAATTTCCTGATCAGAATTTGGTGTGGAGGTAGTTTGTAAATCTTTATGGAAAAGGCTTGGTGGGGGGTAACATGTTTAAGTTCCTGCTGCTACCCTTCTGTCTTGACTCGTCCTACCTGACAATATTTTTTGAAGTAGGAACATTTGTCAAATTACCACCTTGATACTTTGAGAAAAACAAACAAGCAAACATACAATGAACAGAAAACACAATGACATTAAAGATTTATTGACTTCCTTCTTCTGAACTGACTTTTTGGGGAGGCACAGTTACCTCAAGTGAACTTGGAGGAAGAGAGACCATGTGTTGAGGAATGAATAAGAGGAACTGGTGGTGTGGTTGAGAATTGGCTACCTGGAGGATCATGTCCATGGCGATTTTTCTTTGGTTTCTGTCCATGTAGATGCCAAATGAGTCAAAACATCTGAAAGGTGATCCTGTGAATAAATAAAAGGTTATCCTGTGAATAAGTAAAATAAATAAAAATAGAATAAATAAAAAGTCTGAAAAAGCATGCCTGTCATTTGAGAAGGCATTCATGGCATCCACAGCTGCTCTGCTCCCCTCTGCAGGAAATTAGAGAGCGATCGGCATCTTCTGGAGACGGCAGCTCGCTAGACCACATAACTAGTAAACATATGAAGATGAAAGTTTCTGATTCCAAGTCTAGTGCTCAATATCTACTGTGTCACCTAGGTGCCCATACAATATATATTTGGGGTTAAATTGCTTTCTCCATTCCAACAAGCTATATTTTTTCAAGGTTTTCAACATCTTCCTGAGAATTACTCAGAAAAATGTCCAAACAAGTATGAGGGAGACTTTTCAGAAGAGGCATTGTTCCCTAACATGAACCATTTGGTCCAAAGCCGAGTAAGTGCCTGATCTGGTGGTGATAGTTGACACTGAGCTAAACCTGTTTTTAATACCAGCATTGAGTAGCTTTAGTAGGTGTTGAGTAGCTACTTGAAGTACTTCTATACTATTCCACAACGGGAACTCAGAAAAGATGAACACACACACACACACACACACACACACACACACACACACACACACACCCTCTTCTTTAGATATCTAATTTTAGAGCAAATGAAATATTTGATTCCTTAGAATCAAATGACATCATTTTCAAAAGCATTTAATACCATGTCTGGCATATGGTAAATGCTTAATAAGTGCTTCCCTCCCCTAATTCCCCATTAATTGGATGTTACAGAAGTTACATGAATCTGCACCCCTCGTTACAGTCAGTCCCTGCCCCAAGGAGTTTACATTCTAGAAAGGGGAAGGTAACAGAGGGCTAAGAGGAAAGAACAAAGGATTCTTTTCAAATCTGACCATCACCCTTGATTACAAAAGTCAGTTACGGATTCATTTTGCATTCCTTAATGTATTTTAGTTCTTCTTTGGCCACAAATTACTTCCTTCTCCACATATCTGAAAGGTAGATGTAATATTACTCTCTGGGAAGAGATCCGCTGTGTCTACTCAAATCTCTCAGACAGATTCTTCTTCCTGTAGAGAACCGTTGTCTCCAGGCAGTTGCTGTTAACTCTTGTCCTTAGAAGTGACTTCCCTTCCTGCAGAGAGCCCCGTCAGGCCTGATGTAATGCAGAGACCTTCTCCTTGAATCCTGGCTCTGAATCTCCTCCAGCTCTTATCCTTCTCCAGGCAGATTCTCTTTCCAGGCCCACTGTTGCTTTTTATCCTCCCAGAGAATTATCCCAAATGGGATAATGCAAGGGCTTCTGGGAAGAACCACTTCAGCCAATGGGCTTGCTCCTTCCATCAAGTCAACCTGAGTTCTCACCTTGTAATTGTCCAACCTGAATTCTCACCTTGTCACTATCCAGACAACCTGAGTTCTCACTTAGTAATCCTAACACACCCCTACCTTCTGATGGTCTGTCTCTATGGGATCCGGGTTGGTGCCCGAACATGGGTAAGTGTGGCTTGGCCGTGCTGTTGATGGACCGGCATTAAGAGTAGCTCTAAGGGGAGCTACCAGGTTAGAGTAGTCCATAGGGGTGTAACAAATGGCACCCAAACAGGGACATTTTGGGCTAGGACCTCACCTTGTAGCAGGCCTACAGTTTGGAAGAGAGACAGAACTCTTCTCTAAAGTTAGTAGAAAGTTGGAAAATGGACAGATTTTTGTGAGGGTCCCAGACCAGAAAGTATCAGGGAAAGAAGTTTCTAGAATAGTATAGCAAATATAATTAGAAATGGATTTTAAAAAGTGGGAGGTAGTAGGTAATCAGATGGCTCCCTATGATAAGGAAACTCTGGGAGTCATCCTGGAATAGCATCAAGTGATTGGGGGCACTTTAAGAGGTGCAAGACACAACCCATTAAAAGTAGATAATGAAGAACAAACTGAGAGTCATAAAACAAATGAGAGTTATAAAACATATGAGGGAATAAACAGGAAGATGAAGGAGGTGGATGTGACCTGAAAGAAGGAAGAGGTAATAAGAAAGAAGCAGGAAATGGATATGATGGAGCAGGAGGGGGCAAGGATAAGATGAGTAATGAGAAAATAAACAGAGAGACATATGACCTTGAAGTAAAGGACGGTTATAAGACGAGAGAGGAGAAAGCAAACAGAGGGAAGGTCGCCTCCATCTCTGAGGCATGGCCTTCCCCCTCATCCCACGCCCCCCTGAGGAGATATGTCTCCCTTCTGCTCCCACCTGTGAAAGCTTTGCAGATTCCCAGGCAAGTTTAGGACAAATAATACAGAAAGCTGCAAAATATAAAAGAAATGAGGATCAAATGCAATATGATGCAGCAGCAGATGCAGCTGTGTCTCAATGTGCCCAAAGAACATTTAGCAAAATTCAAGCTTCTGGAAAGCAGAAGGCCTCAAAGACTAGAATTAAACAGGGCCCAGATGAAACTTTTCCTGATTTTGTGGCCCACCTACAGGTGTCTGTTGAGAGGTCTGTGGTTAGAGGAGAAGCCTCCAGCCCTTTTATGCAGAAACTGGCAATGAAGAATGCTAATACTAACTGCCAGAGGGCCATGCCTACTAGAGATGGGGAGGCTGGCCTGAAAGAGATGATAAAGAGATGTGAGAATGTTGGCTCCAGTGCCTTTCAAATGGATGCCTTTGCAGTTGCTATATTTAAAGAGATTGCAGCAGAAGACCTGCTCTGGCAGTTTGCAGACAAACAGGGGATATTCCAACCCATGGTGGTTGCAGGTCTCAGGTACAATCTATGGGGCAGGAACATATTGAATGCTTGTGGCACCTCAGTTTATATGCCATATCCACAGGATTTTTAATTGGGGTCATTGGGTGTTTGGTGTTGTTTCATATCACATCCATACAATTAACATGGAAATCTAACACCCTGGTTTGGGTACCTCAATGGCCTTTCTCAGTTTATAAAACCCGAACCTTATGTGAAATTATAAAACAACAGTGGGAGGCTGGACCTATAGGATCAATGTCCAGCCCATGGAATAGCCTTGTATTTATTAAAAAGAGGAAATCTGAAAAATTCATAATGCTAGTGGACCTTAGGGCCATTAATGCTACTACTGAGCCTAAGGGAGCCCTTCAGACTGGCATGCCATCTCCTAATCTAGTACCCACTGGCTGGCTACTTACAGTAATAGACATACAAGATAGTTTCTTCTCCATCCCTCTGGATCCAGAGCATAAGAAAAGATTGGCTTTTACCATTGCCTCTATAAACAATGTAGGACCTGATTTGCACTACCAATGGAAAGTTCTCCCCAAAGGGATTTGTTGTAGCCCCTTTTTTGTCAGGTGTACATAGTGCAAGTGTTACAAGTAATTTGGAAGGTGTGGCTTCATGCCATGATATTACATTATATAGATGATATACTGTTATCAATGAGCAGCAGGAAAGATCTGTCTGCCCTGCTTAAAGGGACCAGGAGCATTCTTGCTCCACATGGACTGGTGTTAGCCCCAGGAAAGATCCCACATAAGTATCCCATCATTTACCTGGGACGCCACATGGGGACTTCTGCAGTTACTAATCAGATACCTAACTTACAATTAGACAAGGTGAATACTCTGAATCTATTTCAGAAACTAGTTGAACAAATTCAATGGTTAAGGGCTCATATCCTTATTCCTACTTCTCTGATGCAGCCTTTATAGGACATTTTGAAAGGATGTAAGAGATACCCAGAGCTGATTAACATCATATCAGACAGCTTATATGCTGTCCAAGTGCTCAGAAGCATTGAGGATGCTGTCCTATAGCCTCAGAATCCTTCAATTGTTAATCTCCTTGATGAATTGCAGCTGATTTTACAGACTAGGAAACATCCCATTGACATCCACCATGTATAGCCTCACCAATGTTGTGCAGGACACATATTTGTTGGCAATGAGATGGCGCACCATGCTTTACAATGCTCCCTTCTCATGGTCGGCACATCCCTGAATGTGCCCATGATTTTCTCTACTTGCCCGCCAATTCTCTTCATAGCCTTTATGGCCTCACCTGGGAACAAGCCCAACAGATAAGGAAGCAGTGTGCTCAGTTTCTCCCCCCTCCATCTAATAAGGAGTTAATCCCAGGAGTTTATTCCCCAATGATTTGTGGCAAATGGACATGACACATGTGGATTGTGTGGCCATCCACATCTGTATTGACACTTATTCTAGATTCCTTTGGGCCACAGTGGCCTCCTGTGAGAACACTCCTTCAGTCATTAAACATTTATATAGTTGCTTCTCCTCTCACGGAGTTCCTAATACCATAAAGACCAACAATGGGCCAGCTTATACCTCTAAGCAGATGGTCATCTTCTTTGCCACATTTGTCATTAAGCATTTTACAGGGATTCCCTATAATCCACAAGGTCAGGCCCTGGTGGAACAGGCCCATCATACTCTGACAAGACCACCCTTGTTAAACAGAAAGGGGGAGTAAATAGACAGAACCCATGATGGCCCACACAAGCTGACATGGATAAGACTTTATATACTTACATTTTTTTTTACCTGGATAGGGATATCAGCCTCTCTCCAGGAATGATACATTGGCACAATCTTATAGACAGGACAGAAAACTAAGCTCCATAAAAATTGCACTTCAAGTGCTGGAGATAATTCAAAACATCCTTTGGCAGGATGGGGAAGGACGTTGACAAGGTCCATCCTTAGTACTTTGGAGAGGGCCGGGATATTTATGTCTTGCAGATCCTGATTGGGAAGGCCACTGGATTCCAGAAAGGACAAGGAGAGTTGCCCCTATTGAGACAGGGGCTGAAGAAGAAGAGAAGATGACCCAAGAAATGTCTGAAACAGTGCCATAGCTGCCAGACCAACTTAGTGATTAGATCCAACATACTTCCCTTCCTAACCCCTTCTATTGTATCCCGTGGGCTCTATGTAGCAATTTTTCTATGGTTGTTTCTTTTGCTTTTGCCTAATTTACTAGGATGCTTTATATGTATTCTTTAAAAAATTCTTTAGAAGTGCTTATGGAAGAGCTTCTCATTTGTCAACAAGAGAACATTTGGTCTTATTAATAAAAGAGGGGGAGATGCAAGGGTTAAAAAAGCCTCTAGAAGCAAAGAATGCAGTTCAAGGTATGTGAGAGGACCTGTGGGTGAGAGGGTCTGAGGCGGTGGTGATTCCTACCTGGAGGTTGGGCATAGCCCCAGGAGGTGGTATCTGACTCCAGGCACCATGCCTCCCTCCTAAGTGCTCTCAAAGCCGAGCACTCCTCCCTCCTTCTTCTCCAGAGGGAAGGAGGGGAAAATTCAGAACAGAAGGGAGTAAAAGTGATAATGTTGTAAAAAATTACCTAAGCTTATGTACTGTCAAAAATGTTATAATTATAAAATTAATTTAAAAAATAAAAAAGTAATACATTAGTTTATCGGGGAATAGGTTAGGTTGACAGGACAAAATAGTGTACAATTATAGCAATCTAATGTTGGAGAAAACCAAATATCCCAGCTTTGGGGATAAGAATTCATTATGTAACAAAAACTGCTGGGAAAACTGGAAATGAGTATGGCAGAAACGAGGCATGGACCCACACTTAACACCACATACTAAGATAAGATCAAAATGGGTCCATGATTTAGACATAAAGAACTCGATCATAAATAGATTAGAGGAACATAGGATAGTTTACCTCTGAGACTTGTGCAGGAAGGATTTTATGACCAAAGGAGAACCAGAGATCATTATTGATCAAAAAGTAGAAAATGTTGATTACATCAAATTAAAAAGCTTTTGTACAAACAAAATTAATGCAAACAAGATTAGAAGGGAAGTAAGAAATTGGAAAAATATTTTTACAGTGAAAGGTTTTGATAAAGGCCTCCTTTCCAAAATATATAGAGAATTGACTCTAATTTGTAAGAAATCAACCATTCTCCAATTGATCAATCGTCAAAGGATATGAACAGACAATTTTCAGATGATGAAATAGAAATTATTTCCACGCATATAGAAGAGTGTTCCAACTCACTGATGATCAGAGAAATGCAAATTAAGACAACTCTGAGATACCACTACACACCTGTCAGAATGGCTAAGATGACAGGAACAAAATAATGATGAATGGTGGAGGAGCTGTGGGAAAACTGGGACACTGATGCATTGTTGGTGGAGTTGTGAAAGAATCCAACCATTCTGGAGAGCAAACTGGAATTATGCCCAAAAAGTTATCAAACTGTGCATACCCTTTGATCCAGCAGTGCTACAACTGGGCTTATATCCCAAAGAAATACTAAAGAAGGGGAAAGGGACCTGTATGTGCCAAAATGTTTGTGGCAGCCATTTTTATAGTGGCTAGAAACTGGAAGATGAATGGATGTCCATGAATTGGACAATGGCTGGGTAAATTATGGTATATGAAGGTTATGGAATATTATTGCTCTGTAAGAAATGACCAGCAGGAGGAATACAGAAAAGTTTGGAGAGACTTACATGAACTGATACTGAGTGAAATGAGCCGAACCAGAAGATCACTGTACACTTCAATAACGATACTGTTTGAAGATATATTCTGATTGAAATGGATATCTTCAACATAAAGAAGATCTAATTCAATTCCAGTTGATCATTGATGGATAGAAACAGCTACACCCTGAGAAGGAACACTGGGAATTGAATGTAAATTGATTGCACTATTGTCTTTTTACACAGGTTACTTATTCCTTCGGAATCCAATTGTTACTGTGCAACAAGAAATTTGATTTTACACACATACATTGTATCAAGGTTATACTGTAACAAATTTAATACGTCTGGGGTTGCCTGTCATCCAGGGCAGGGGGTAGAGGGAAGGAGGGGAAAATTTGGGAAAATAAATGCAAGGGATAATGTTGTACAAAAAATTTACTCATGCATATGTACTGTTAAATTTTTTTTATAATTATAAAATTAATAAATTAAAAAAAAAAGATGAGCTGGTCATAAAGAAGAGAGAACTCCAGAGGGCGATAACTTTGGCCAGATACATATGTCCTGACCATATGGAAATTACAAGAATGCCCTCGGTTGTTTATAAAGAAATCAATATGGTAAAAAAGACTATAGAATCAGAAATCTGTATTCATGGAAACCGAAAAGAAATAAGGAACGAGTACATAGAGGTCAAAGAAAGATGTGCAGAAGTAAATGGTCAAGTGAAGAATTTGAAAAAACTCATCAGAAACCTGAATACAATGGCAACCCAGAAATTTGGGTTGTATAAGAGACAGAGAAGAAGTCTTTTTAAGCAATGCAAGTTTTACTTTGACAACTTACTATCTCAGTGGTCTTTCTGTGGGGAAATACACGTGGATCATGAGAACAAGACCCTTTCTATAATTATCCAGCCTGCAGAGGGGAGCAGAGCAGCTGTGGATGCCATGAATGCCTTCTCAAATGAAAGACACGCTTTTTCAATCTTTTAATTCATTCTTACCTTATGGTCCAATACAGGATCACCTTTCAAATGTTTTGACTCATTTGACATCTACATGGACAGAAACCAAAGAAAAATCACCATGGACATGATCCTCCAGGTAGCCCATTGTCAACCAAACCACCAGTTCCTCTTCCTCCAAGTTCACTTGCTGAAATAGTCCACATACCAGAGCCTGAAACAGAGGTAACCCTGCCTCCCCAAGAAGCCAGTTCAGAAGAAGAAAGTTAATAAATCTTTAATGTCGTGTTTTCAGTTCATTGTGGTTTGCTTGTTTTTTTTTTTTTTTCCTCAAAGTATCAGCGTGGTAATTTGACAAATGTTCCCACTTCAAAAAATATTTTCAGGAAGGAAGAGTCAAGACAGAAGTGTAGCGGGAAGAAGTTTAATATGTTACCCCCCACCAAGCCTTTTCCATAAAGATTTACAAACTACCTCCACACCAAATTCTTTTTATTTTTTTTAATTTTATTTATAATTTTTTTTCGCAGTAATTATTTTTAAAACATTATCCCTTGTATTCATTGTTCCAAATTATCCCCTCCCTCCCTCTACACCCTCCCCTTGATGACAGGCAATCCCATATATTTTACATATGTTACAATATTAACTAGATACAATATATGTGTGTAAATACCATTTTCTTGTTGCGCATTAAGTATTAGATTCTGAAGGTATAAGTAGTCTGGGTAGATAGACAGTAGTGCTAACAATTTACATTCACTTCCCAGTGTTCCTTCTCTGGGTGTAGTTGTTTCTATCCATAATTGATCAACTGGAAGTGAGTTGGATCTTCTTTATGTTGAAGATTTCCACTTCCATCAAGATACACACAGACATCCCAATCGCTGGTCTCCCGGCAGTCAGCCTCAACTCCCCACACAGCCTTTTCCCAAAGTCCTTCTGCTCATTTCCCTTCCCCCACTCCAGGTCCCACTCATTTTTCCTATAAATTTCTACCTAGAGCAAAGGATGACCATATTTAACATCTGTGCATTCTGTATTCATGTGTGAATGCTGTTACATGTGGCTACAGTGTTCTAATACATAAAATTCATATTTGTGTAAATAAATGCATGTATCACATCACACATATATGATGACAAAGTGGATACCCAGTAAGAGAAGTACTCATGGCCTTTCTCTCATTCCCATGTACATGTTGCTCATTTATTCTTTCTATAAAGTCATTTACAGGAAATAGGTTCTACCTCAGAAACACTGGTCATCGTTTCTCTATACCTACATGTGAGACTTCCCATTTTCACTCTCTATTCATCTATGTAAGTACTCACACTCCCTTTTCATTCATGTGTTCCTGTGTACACACTTACATTATCCCCTTTTACTGACTTCTAAGAGTTCTCTAATATTCTTCCGGTATACCTGAAAGTGTCCCCCACTGCGGCCTCCCAGCAGAAGGAGTATGTCACTACTCATACACAGACATGGAGGCAGAGAACATGGATAAGGAATAAGGACTGAATGAGTCCTTTTAAACAAAGTTCTCTAATGGAAATAGAGAAAGGTTATTTAAGTGCTCTTTATGACAGACTTCATGAGTAATAAATGATATTGATGTAGTGTGCCCCCCATAAGCTTTTGGGGGGCCCTGACGTACCCCTCGGGATAAAGAGTGTTCCTGAGTCTCATCCTCTCCCACCTTCTGGCAGGGGCCACACTCATTCACCATAGGCAAACTCATTCACCTGAAGACCTTGTCCAGGGACACAATCACAGCCTTCTGCCTTCTGCTAAATTGGAGATTAGTCCCTGGAACAGCTCCCAGCTCCTGGCCTGGGCAAACCCTGATAAAGCCTCAGAAGGCTAAGAAAACACAGTTCTGAACCCCCAATCTTTCCCAAATTCCTAATCAGGAGTTGGCCCCTTGAAAGCTGTCTTCTTTATGTACTCTTTTCTTATCCCATCTTTGCTAATTCCTATCAGGAGGTATTTGCCTGTCTGGACTTAGCCCACTGATGAAGATATTTTCTTCTCAGGGTAAACCAGTCTCTGCCAAATCATCCTAAGAAGATTCTTCACCCACTCAGAAAGCTTTCTCCTTACTCTAAATAAATCCCCCTTTGCCACAGACTTTGGCTTTTCAAATTCTTTCACAAGGGACCTGAGACATTGACCAGAGGGGATCTCTTACCCTCAATTCTCGCACCTCCACAACATGATCCAAAAGAGGCCATAGAGCATAAGTATATACACTGAGTACACCAGTGCTCCTATATGAACTATGATTGAGGGAAAAGGGTGAAACCAATAAGTGAAAAAGATACATGAAAAACGAAATACAAACAAGGAAAAATGGAGCATTCATACCCATGAGAACATGGCAATATTCAGATGCACAGGTATAGTGAGAGAAGAGGGGATTTCTCACACATGTCAAAATACACATGGAAGCTGGGAATGCTATGTCCAGATTTCTCAACCTCCTTCCCATGAGATTCCCCTTAGGAATTCAGCTTCTCAGCCTGTTCTGACTTGGTCTGTACCACCTGCCACCTTCCCAAGTAAATCTGTAGTTCCAGATGACATTCTTGAGACAGCGACCCCCCTCCCCCGCCCCGACTTAATCTCTTTGCCGTGAGTACTGTGTGGTAAGGCAAGTCCTAACTCACAAGGACGACTCAGAGATTTCTCAAAGAGAAGAACAGAAGCTTTATTAGAATCCTGTGAGAAGCGGGTGGTCCCATCACTGAGTTCTCCAGAGAGAGGAGGCCAATTACATAGAAGTTAAAGGAGATTATATGGTCATAAACCACAAGAATCCATGACCTCCTCTCCAGATCTACTTAATTTTCACTACCTTGCTCAATGCCTGCTGAAGGACAAGTAGCACGGGTTTGCTAAATTCTAGTCAGGCTGATAGAGTTGACTTATTGCAGATGTGCTTACCCAAGTTTATGGTGGTCAGTTACAAATTCTTGCAGGTGTGCTGGCCTAAGTTTATGTGATGGTCAGTTTTACAAGGTTTACAAAGGCTTACTTGAGCTAGTATTGATAAAGTCAAATAAAGAGATAGTTCAAGATAAAAATAATTAACAGGAAATTCTTGTCTGAGGAGGGGTCAAAGGAGATGATTTGAGATACAAATGATTAAGAGATTCCTGTCTTATTTACAGATATCTCTGGAACCTCTTGGATAACATCTCTGTGCAATGGTGATCCCTAGTTATGGATAAAAGAATCTCTAAAATTGTTTCCCTTGCACTTGGTCTACACCAGCCTTGTGCCGGCCAACTGGCATCCCCTTGCCAGGCAGTTTGGCCTTCCTGGAGGCCAAATGTCTGTCTATCCCATTACTAGCAATAAAGACTTTGTTTTGATACAGCATTGAGTAAAGATTTCATTCCCTACCAAACCTACCCTTGGTTACTTTGGGAAGACAGGGAGAGGTTAATCAGACCAGGAGGAGCAGAGCTTATCCATCTGGGCTTAGAGCCTCAATTTACTCCTCCTCAGTAGGAGCATTCTTTTGTAAGGTTGGTACAAAGAATTTCATTTTCCCAAACCCCTCAGATCTTCAAAAACTAAAATTTAGCTTCAATCTACCTTTGTTAATAATTTTAGGAGAAACCACATAATCCCTCACAATAAGGAGATTTATTTAGAGGTAGGTAATCCATATAGCCAGAAGAGTTAGAAGGTTTCTAGAATAACCAAAGGAACTTCCTTTACCTCAGGATTCCTCATCAACACATAGAGTTTGGAGACTCCTTGACTATCTCCAGGCCATTAAATAATTAGTCCTGTTCTTCTCTAAGCTGTTAAAAAAAGGTCAAGGGGATTATCTCAGGTATTTCTGCTAAAACACACACACACACACACACACACACACACACACACACACACACACACACAAAACCAAAAGAAAACAAAACAAAACAACCAAGTCTTTGCTCTTCTTCTCAGAGCTTTAATAATGAACAGTTCTTTGATCCAGAGTCTTGAATTTCCCAAAGTTATTATTCTGAGGATTCCTCAGTTTCCCATTTCAGTCATTACTAACTGACAGCAATTGAAAGTGTTAGGAAATGACTGTATTGGGAATAAGGGTGGGAATGTATGTTTCTGTATGTGTGTGTGTAATTGTAGCTCCATCTGTGTTTGTGTGTGTCTCAGATTCCATCTTAACCCCTGCTGCCCCCCACCCCCGTTCAATCATTGTTAACACCTCAAAATAGACCAAATTGGAGGGTTTCATGTCAGCCTCCTCTTTTTCTGTTGTACTTTCCTTTAGATTTCTCTCAACTACAGCATTCACTGGAGTCAGTTTAGTCATGTTGAGGAAGTTCATATTGTTCTTGCTAAAGGTGCCCTCCTACAGGTCTGGCCTGGATTTGACAAGCAGTCAGATTAGGCTCCCACTTCTGTCCTCTTCAGCCTGTTTGCAGCACTGTGAGTGATGGATGTCTACCAGCAAAACAGAGATGAGCCTGGCCAAGGTGGACTCCCTCCCTCCCCGCTGAGAGCCAGTGGCCAGGGTGCTCAGCGCTCCTTTTCCCCTCCCCGACCTCTGCTGCAAGTGGCAGGAGCGGCCAGGGGCTTCCCTTGGCTTTTGCCACCCTGGGGGCTGAACATGAGAGAAAGCAGCCAAGGGACCACAACTGATTCTTCCTTCCCTTGTCCTTAATTCACTTTCCGTTTGTGGTGTTCTGTGACCCTATCAAAACGAGCTTTCTACATTATTCTCAATGAATACTCACATTTTTTCTTTTCCATTTCCTGGAGTATTCTTTCTCTAAATACCCTGCTTCATTAGTAGTCAATTCCCTTTGTTATAAAAACATCGAATGAAGTTGTATCCCATAATTTGTGGGATTTGTGGGATTTGCATGAATTTGTGGACAGATCATGAGAAAGAGGATGTGTATTCATATCTTGAGAATATTTATACTCATTAATATAGAGAATGTGATTCCTTTTGCATATGAGAGTAAAGAATATATATGTGTATTCATACATGTCAATATGTGGAGGATATATATGAAGAGCACCTGTAGCACCTGCATGAGTACTCTTATTTGTCAACATATAGAGAACCTGTGGGTACTCATGTGAGTCGACATGGAGAAAGCGTGTGAGTACTCACACGTGCCAACATGGAGAACACGGGAGTGCTCACATATCACTATAGAGAATGAGTGAATACTCATGTATGTTAGCAAAGTGTTACAAAACTTGGTAAAGTTATCAGAGTTCGCTCACTTGCATGTTAGGCCATGTGAGTGCTAATAAATGGGTTCTGTAGAAAGTGTGAGTCTCATACATGTTAATAACAGGGTGTATATATTCATCTCCCAGGAGATCTATCCCATCCTACAGCTGTCCTGTGTGTGCTCACCCTGTTTTGGCATTGGATGCCTGATCTCTCATGTTAGAAAATTAGTAAAATGTTTCTTAGGAAACGTTGGAGGCTCCAGTTTTGTTCCCACACTTTGATAAATTACATATATATATATATATATTTATCCTTTAAAATTGCCCGTGCCCTGATTGTTGTGGGTCCTTTCTCCAATCCCCAGTTCCCTTTCAGCCATGCCAAACACTCTGCAATGGGTCATGTTGTAATGCTTTTATTATAGGCCACATCTGTTTCTGTTATGCTTTTTCTTAGTTTTATAGTAAAGTCAGTCTCTTTCCTAATACAATGGTGTCTACGTATGTAGCCACTGTCTGTTGAGGATGGGATGAAGGTTGCTTCTCTTTCTCGCTTTACTCTCACCGACTATTTGCTTTTCTTCCTGGCCTTAGTATCTTCCTCCTCGGGATAACTACGAGAAGGACATCATGATGGTGATTTCCACGAACTCTGTAGGACTGGGAAGTGCCTCTCTCCTTCTCTGTGGCAGAACCTGAGAAATCCACCCAGAGAGGAAAAGAGAGGGTACAAGAGCTGCTCTTGATCACTGCTGAGGTCTCCTTTATCAAAACCCATCCTACCCAACATGGAAGCCCATTCAGACTGCACCCCGACGTCCACACAGTCCCCTCCAATGTTAATAACCGGTCACCAACATACACACAAGAAATCCCCGCTAGTCCAATGCTTTCCCTTGGAGCAGCCCCCATCCAGTAAGTTCTGCCCTTAGTCTAACCCAGAAGCACCCATAAAACTCCTTGTTTTTCCGTGGCCTGTTTGCTGCACCAGAGCCGCTCTCCCGGCCCCCGTTCCCGCTCCCCCTTCCCACCTTCCCACCTTCCTGGGACTGGCAGACCTCAGAGCAGGTGGGGGGGCGGCGGTGTGTGGAGGGACAAGCTGCCCTAAGGAGCAGTTGGGGCCTGTTTCCTCACCTCCTGCACTGGCACTGGGGTGTTGGGGCGGATGTTTCTTCTCCGCCTGCGGCGTTTGCCCCGACGTTTACGCTTCCGTTGGATGTTGGGCGGGTTTGCTGGCATCTTCGATTCCACAGATTTCCACTACCAGCACCCAAGGTCCTTAGCGAGCCCCCAGCCAAGGAGAACTGAGTCTGGGCAAAGCGGACCTCGCGGTGTCATCCATCTCGCTGTGACGTCGACAGCCCCCTTTGTGAGGCAGTAGCTGCCCACGTGGGAGCCCTGCGTCCCCTTCACCGACCCTGACGCCTGGCTCCCGGTGCCCCACTTACCTTAGGGCCCTCCAAGTTCCACTGCCTCTCTCCTTTCTCCCCACCCCAGCCCTCATTTTTGGGGCCCCCCACAAAGCTCCCAGACGCCCACAGAACAATCCGCATTGCCGGCCCGCCCACCTGACTGCTCTCAGTGCCCTGCCTCCAACACTTACTAGCCGGGACTCTGGCCAAGTGACTTTCCTCTGTTTCCCTCTGTAAAACTGGCAAACCCTCTGGTATCTTTGCCTAGAAAACCCCAAATGAAGAGTTGGACATGACTGGAGAAGTACTCAACCCATTTCTGGAGTTTCTCCGTTATCCGGGAGTCTTCATATCATCTCTGCAGGCTTAAATGAGTGTGACCCTGTCCCTGTGACAGAGGAAGAAGATGAAGATGCAGAGAATCTGACTATTCACATGTATAAACTGGGAGAGAAGAGGGAGTCCTCACAGATATAGAACCATGGGAGGACTCCTTTATGGGATATAGCCCCAGATGTGCCCAGTAGAAGCGGACATGGAGATGTGTGAGTAATTATACAGAACAATGAGAGACACAGAACACATGCATGAGCACATTCTCTCTCTAATTCCTCACCTATCTGAACAGAGAATGAAGGAGGACTTATATAGAAGGGATACATGAGAACTCCTATAGGAATGGAGAAAGAGGAATAGAGAGAGAGGGAGATGGAGAGACAGAATATCTGTACAAATATATATGACTCTAGAGGATATGTAAGTGTTCCCCAGATCACCATTCAGAGAGAATACCCGAGTACTCATCCACATGAAGATATGTCCCAAATCTTCACCCGCTTTTTGCATGAGATTTGACAAATGAGTTTAGAGCCAGAACTTGGTTTTTCCACAGCTACCAGATCCCTCCCCTTAGAAAGTAAGTGAAATGTGGGGGAAAGTCTTTGGTGCAGCCTTTCCTCACCTTACCATTACAAATGATTTCTATCAGTTACAGTTCTCTATGCTTGCATTAGAATAGTGTGTGTGTGTGTGTGTGTGTGTGTGTGTGTGTGTGTGTGTGTTTGTGTTGTGCACCCACTTTTCTTTGATGCACATTCCTTTGCAAAACCTGAGTAACAGACGGTAATGAGTGAGGGTGGACAAGTTTTTCTCTCGAGCCCCATTTCTTTTTGTTCTGCCTTCTTTTCTCTAGCCAGTGACTCATTTGGCTGAAGGAATCACAGCTCCCCTGGTGACAGGGCTGTCCCATGTTTGTGGCCCCATGTAATTGGATTCGGTTTCTCCCTCATCTTGCTCTTCAGACTGTTTGCAGCCAGGAGCTGCTCTTAGTGATGCCTTTGGGGCTGATCCCCACACCCTGGGGAAGACGCCTTCTCCTGCATGGCAGAACCCGATAGATACATCCAGGCTAGGAAAGGAAAGGGCCCGCGAGCTTTACTGAAGGTGTCCTGCAGACTCCTTTCTTCACCCTGAAAGTATCCCCCACTGCGGCCTCCCAGCAGAAGGAGTATGTCACTACTCATACACAGACATGGAGGCAGAGAACATGGATAAGGAATACGGACTGAATGAGTCCTTTTAAAGAATGGTAATAGAGAAACATTATTTTACTGCTCTTTATGAGAGAGTTCATGAGTAATAAATGATATTGATGTAAAGTGTGCCCCCCATAAGCTTTTGGGGGGCCTTGACGTAACCCTCGGGGGAAAGGGTTTTCCTGAGTCTCATGCTCTCCAACCTTCTGGCAGGGGCCACACTCATTCACCATAGGAAACTCATTCAACTGAAGCCCTTGTCCAGGGACACAATCACAGCCTTCTGCCTTCTGCCTTCTGCTAAATTGGAGAATAGTCCCTGAAACGGCTCCCAGCTCCTGGCCTGGGCAAACCCTGATAAAGCCTCAGAAGGCTAAGAAAAAACAGTTCTGAACCCCCAATCTTTGCCAAATTCCTAATCAGGAGGTATTTGCCTTTCTGGACTTAGCCCACTGATGAAGATATTTTCTTCTCAGGATAAACCAGTCTCTGCAAAATCATCCTAACAAGATTCTTCACCCACTCAGAAAGCTTTCTCCTTACTCTAAATAAATCCCCCTTTGCCACAGACTTTGGCTTTTCAAATTCTTTCACAAGGGACCTGAGACATTGACCAGAGGGGATCTCTTACCCTCAATTCTCGCACCTCCACAACATGATTCAAAAGAGGCCATAGAGCATAATTATATCACCAGTGCTCTTATATGAACTACCATTGAGGGAAAAGGGGAACCCATACTTATTGATTAATAAGTGAAACAGATACATGAATAAGAAAATACAAGCAAGGAAAAATGGAGCATTCATACCCATGAGAACATGGCAATATTCAGATGCACAGGTATAGTGAAAGAAGAGGGGATTTCTCACACATGTCAAAATACACATGGAAGCTGGGAATGCTATGTCCAGATGTCTCAACCTCCTTACAATGAGATTCCCCTTAGGAATTCAGCTTCTCAGGCTGTTCTGACTTGGTCTGTACCACCTGCCACCTTCCCAAGTAAATCTGTAGTTCCAGATGACATTCTTGAGACAGCGACCCCCCCACGCGGAAACCAGGCTGGTCTAATGCTTTCCCTTGGGACAGCTGCCAACTAGAGTTTTGGCTGGGCATCTGGATCTAAGGCTTGGAACAAAGCCCCTGGGTTGTTCTGGACCCCTGGGATGCTTCAGGAACAGGAGCTGAGCAGGGTTAATGGTCAGTGACATCAGTGACAAAGCTCCCCCAACTCAGTGACCACCAACTCCTTTGCCATGTCCGGTGCCTGGTCTCTAGCGCCCCCTTCTACATTAGCTCATCCCTTGGCTCCATATCCCTCCCCCATCTCCCCACTTTCCTGTGCCCCAGGTATTTGTATGGATGAGTCCTCATAGATTCCCTATATACTCACACATGCAATTCCTTATATTCTTGACTCCTATTCACATGAGTTATTGTATATTCTCTATGTTCATGTGCATAGATTCTCTCTGTGTTCATCTGTATGAGTATTCATCTATTTTTATTAGTGTATCAATGAGGATTTCTATATTCCGTTCATATTCACAGGAGCCCTCATGTATTTTCTCTATATAGTCATATGTGTGAGTACTCCTATATTTTCCCGGCAGATTTGTGTGTATCGATCTCTGAATATGCAGAATTGACTCTAATTTATAAAAAATCAGGCCATTCTGCAATTTATAAATGGTCAAAGGATATGAACAGACACTTTTCAGATGAACAAATGGAAAGTATTTCTAGCCATATGAAAAGATGCTCCAAGTCATTATTCATCAGAGAAATGAAAATTAAGGCAACTCTGAAATACCATTACAACATTTCAGATTGGCTACAATGACAGGAAAAAATAATGCTTTATGTTGGAGGGGATGTGGGAAAACTGGGGCACTGATACATTGTTGGTGGAATTGTGAATACATCTAGCCATTCTGGAGAGTGATTTGAAACTGTGCTCAAAAACTTATCAAGATGTACATGCCTTTTAATCCAGCAGTGTTGCTACTGGGCTTATATCCCAAAGCGATCTTGAAGATGGGAAAGGGCCTTGTATATGCAAGAAATTTTCTGGCAGGGACCTGTATATGCAAGAATGTTTGTGGCAGCCCCCTTTGTAGTGGCCAGAAACTGGAAACTGAGTGGATGCCCATCAATTGGAGAATCGCTGAATAAATTATGGTATATGAATTTTATGGAATATTATTGTTCTGTAAGAAATGACCAACATGATTTCAGAAAGGCCTGGAGAGACTTACATGAACTGATGCTGAGTGAAATGAGCAAGGAAAGGAGATCTTTATATCCTTCAACAACAATATTATATGAGGATCGATTTTGATGGATGAGGCCATCTTCAACAATGAGATGAACCAAATCACTTCCAATAGAGTGGTAATGAACTGAACCAGCTACACCCAGCAAAAGAACTCTGGGAGATGACTATGAACCACTACATAGAATGCCCAATACGTCTGTTTTTGTCAGCCTGCAGTTTTGATTTCTTTCACAGGCTAATTGTATACTAATTCAAAAGCCGATTCTTTTTATACAGAAAATAAATGTTTGGACATGTGTACATATATTGCATTTAATTTATAATTTACTATATGTAACATGTATTGGTCAACCTGCCATCTGGGGGAGGAGGGTGCAGGGAGGGAGGGGAAAAATTGGAACAAAAAGTTTTGCAATTGTCAGTGCTATAAAATTATTCGTGCATATATCTTGTACATAAAATGGTATAATAAAAATTTTTTTAAAAAGAAATGACCAGTAGGATGATTTTAGAGGCCTGGAGAGACTTACATGAACTGATGCTGAGTGAAATGAGCAGGACCAGGAGATCGTTATATACTTCAACAACAATAGTATATGAGGATCAATTCTGATGGAAGTGGCCGTCTTCAACAATGAGATGAACCAAATCAGTTCCATTTGTTCAATAATGAATAGAACAAGCTACATCCAGTGAAAGAACTCTGAGAAATGAGTATGAACCACTATATAGAATTCCCAATCCCTCTATTTTTGTTCAATTGCATTTTCTATTTCCTTCTCAGATTAATTGTACATTATTTCAAAGTCCAATTCTTCTCGTACAGCAAAATAAGTTTATGGTTACATATATATATATTTTTATTTAACATATACTTTAACATATTTAACATGTATTGGTCTACCTGCCATCTGGGGGAGAGGGTGGGGGAAGAAAGGGAAAAGTTGAAACAAAAGATTTTGCAACTCTCAATGCTGAAAAATTACCCATACATATATTTTATAAATAAAACGGTATAATAAAAAATAAAAAATAAAATTTTTAAAAATAAATGATTTTTTCAAAGGTTTGAAAAAATTCACTATTTGACAAAAACTTGGGAAAATTGGAAATTAGTATGGCAGAAACTAGGCATTGACCTGCACCTAACACTATATACCAAGATAAGGTCAAAATGGGTTCATGATCTAGGCATAAAGAATGAGATTATAAGTAAATTGGAGGAAAATAGGATAGTTTACCTCTCAGATCGGTGGAGGAAAAAGGAATTTGTGGCCAAAGAAGAACTAGAGATCATTATTGATCTCAAAATTGATAATTTGGATTGCATTAAGTTAAAAAGTTTTTGTACAAACAAAACTAATATGGACAAGATTAGATGGAAAGCAATAAACTGGGAAAACAATTTTACACTTAAAGGTTCTGATAAAGGCCCCATGTTTAATTATATGGAGGACTGATTCAAATTTATAAGAATTCAAGCCATTCTCCAATTGATAAATGGTCAAAGGATATTAACAGACAATTTTGAGATGAAGAAATTGAAAATATTTCTAGTCATATGAAAAGATGCTCTAAATCACTCCTGAGCAGAGAAATGCAATTAGGACAACTCTGAGATACAACTACACACCTGGGAAATTGGCTGGAAGGACAGGGAAAGTTAATGCAGAATGTTGAAGGGGATGTGGGAAAACAAGGACACTGATACATTATTGGTGAAATTGAGAATACATCCAGACATTCTGGATAATGATTTGGAACTATGCTCAAAAACTGTGCATACCCTTTGATCCTGCAGTGTTTCTCCTGGGGTTATATCCCAAAGAAATCTTAAAGGAGGGAAAGGGATGCGTACGTGCAAAAATGTTTTTGGCAGCCCTTTTTGTAGAGGCAAGAAACTGGAAACAGAGTGGATGCTCATCAATTGCGTAAAGGCTGTATAAATTATGGTATGTAAATGTTATTATTGTTCTGTAAGAAATGACCAGCAGAATGATTTCACAGAGAACTGGAGAAACTTGACCTGATGCTGAGTGAAGTGAGCAGAACCAGGAGATCAATGCACATGGTAACAAGAAGATTGTACCATCATCAATTTGGATGGATGTGGCTCTCTTCATCAATGACATGATTGAAACCAGTTCCAGTTGTTCAGTGATGAAGAGAGCCACTTACCCTCAAAGAGAGGACTGTGGGAAATGAATTTGATTCACAACATGGCATTTGCACTCTTTTTGTTGTTGCTTGCTTGCATTTTATTTTGCTTCTGTTTTTTTTTTTTTTACTGGTTTCATTTGATTTTTCTTGTGCAGCACAATAATTGTATAAAACTGTACTTATACATTGGATTTAACATATATTTCCATTATGTTTATCTTAAGGTTAGAATAAGCACAGAAGATGCTGACTAGGGGCTGCTACAGGGGAAAGCATTAGACTAGCAGTTTTCTTAAGCCAGTGTATGGGTCTAGATGGCTAGCACTGGGGGTGGGGGTTCTGGCTTTTGAGGGTAGAGTCTGTGGACTTGCAGGTTGGGATAGGATGGAGGACTGCCAGAGACATCAGAGATCATCTGCTTCATGCTCCTTATTTGAGGTAAAGGAAAACTGATTTCAAAAGGAGGGACATGGACAAGAGCACACAGCCCATATGGGGCAGATCCAGACGTTGAACTTCCCTCTTACTTGCCAGGTTGCCTGGCTTTTGCATCTTGGTCTCTCTCTCCTCCCCACAGCCAAGCTTCATGAGCTGAAGCTCCTTGGGGAGCACTCCCCCAAGCAGGTGGGCAGGTTCCCCATAGAGCTGGGGTTCTGGATGTCTGCAGTTGTTACCGTGATGTTCAGTAAAAATAAACCAAGACTCCCATTCCCCAGCTTAGGGACAAACTGGGACACATACACACTTACCAATCAGAATGTCTTCCCTGAAACATTTTTTCCCATTTATGAACATTTCCCTTCAGAGTTGTGACTCTAGTCAAGGCCCCTGTTTCTGCCTCAGAGAATTACCAATACAGTGAAGGCAAAGAGGCAACGGTGGCCAAGCCTCCACTAACGGTGGCAAAGGGAGGAGAAATTCCTCCTTGACCAGAGGTCCTGTGAGCTTTCCTTTTCCCCCATGGACAATGCAGTAGATCCCTGACCACCAGGGAAAGAGGGCTTCTTCATCCTGCATCCAGGGAGAACAGAGGGCTTTATTACATTCTGATGGTTTAGAGAGTTCTCTTCTCCATGGCAGAGAGAGTGTGTGTGTCTGAAGAAAGACGTGGGCCCTCGGAGACATGACTGGAGTTAAGATGTGAATCCCCGGCTCTGTGGGAGAGACCGCGATTCCTAATGTCCAGGAAGAGACAGAATGTCTACATCTACAAGGACAGTCACAAAAGCGCACCTTATTTCTGGTACCCAGGAACAAAGAGAAAGACGCTGACCGGGGGGATACACAGACATCGGCTGACTCCCTGGGTTCTCTCTACCTTAGTTTCCCTAAGTATGAAGCTGCAGGTGCAAGAGAAGGCTCGTTAGTGACACATGAGCAACATGGATGGACGCAGGGAGACGCTCTGAAGGAACTTTCCTTCTCCTACACTAGATGACAGGAGGCTGTGGGTTTACTCCCAGGCACAGACAGACACAGGGCAGTTATTCACCCGCACAGAAAACAGAAGCTGCAGAGGCACTGAATGCCCCGAGGAGGTGTTGGGGCCTCAAGGAAGAGACACCCGGAGGCCGGGGGTGTGAAGGGGGCCGAGGGCAGCCTGCACAGACAGCAGGGGGTCGCTGGACGTCAGGCCTGCTCCGGGGGTCTCTCCCTCCTCCTGCTCCTGCAGGGCCCACAGTCACAAAACGTCACGGGCCGCCCGGGCCACCTGGAGCGGCGGGAGGGGGCACGAAATGAGCCCAATTAGTTACTGGGGGGGGGGGGAAGGAGCAGGAGAGGATGTTGGGGAGGGGAGGCGGCGGCTGGGGGACAGATGACGCGATATCTGGCGAGGGGCAGTGCAGGCAGGGGGGCGTTGGCGATTGGACGATTCCTGCCTTAGGAAGGTGGGCAATGACGTCACCCAGCACAGCTCTCCGTGCGAAGGGGGGCGTCCTGCGCTCTCGCTTCTCTGGTGGCTCCATGAGGACCCCCAGCGGTGAGAGGGGGTACCTGTGATGCCGGGAAGCATCCCACAGGCCCTGGAGGCGCAGGCTCCTGGGCAGGAAACACGTGATCAGGGGGCATAACTCCAGGCCCCAGGCCTCATTCCCGCTAGAAGGACACGGGGTCGCTGGGAGACCCCGTCCTCCCCCCTCCTGGGCTCTGAGGGGCGACAGGCTCTTGGGATCTGCGGGAGCCAGGGGAACTTTGGTTCAAGAAGCAGCTCCAGGAAGAGCCATAGGCTTCATTTTAACCTTTAAAGGGAGAAGCCACCCAGAAAACGTGAGACAGGAGGCCTTCTCGGCCCAGAGTGCGAGGTGCTCTACGCCCATTGTTGGGGGGGATGGTTCTGGCTTTGAGGGCAGGGCCTGCGGGCTCTAGGCTGGGGAGGATGCAGCACTAGCAGAGACCTCGGAGCCGTCTGGCCCAGGCCCTCCTGAGGAAAAGGAAAAGTGGCTTCTAGAGAAGGGCGGGGACATGGTCAGTACCACTTCCCTCTTACCTGCCAGGCTAGCTGGCTTCCACCTTGGCCTCCTCCCCCTCCTCCTCCCACAGTCCAGCTGCAGGGGCTGAAAGCGCTGGGAAGCTTGTCCTCAGAAGGGGAGGAGCAGCATCCTCACAGAGCTGAGCCTTCTGGGCACCTGAAGTTTCCTTAAAAGTAGCCCAAGCTTCCATCCCCAGCCTGGGATGCCCATGTACCACAAGGAGCCTTAGCAACCGCCATGCCTCCTTCCATTTATGACCTAGGGATGATGCCGGGTTACTTCGCTCACGTGGAACACTTTAGGGGGTTGAAAGGTGTTAGTCTAGGCAAGGTGAGGTTCCTACCCTCAAAGCATTCCGAGGCTATTGAGGGGAAAGCTGGACATGCCCACTGTGGTACTGGTGGAAAATTCTTGCCAAAAGCAGCAAGCTTTGGATAAACACCTTGGGGTTGCTGCTGGGTTGGGGTTGGCTGAGGGGCAGTTGGGCTTGCAGGTGCAGATGGGCCACAGAAGGGAGTGGGGAATTTTCATCTGTGCAAAGGGACCCATTGGGCTGCAGAAAGAGGCTCTGGGAATCAGGGTGGGAAAGGAAGAACAAATAACCCCGTGACCAGAGCTCATGTGCTCTAGTAGGGGTAAATAGACCAAAAAGTAATTGGAAACTAAATAATCTCACCTTAAAGAATGACTGTGTGAAACAGCAAATTATAGAAACAATAATTTCACTCAAGATAATAACAACGATGAGACATCATACCAAAATTTATGGGATTCAGCTAAAGTGGTAATAAGGGGAAATTTTATATTTTTAGACGCTTCCTTGAATAAAATAGAGAAAGAGAAGATCAATGAATTTGGCCTGCAACTTAAAAAGCTAAAAAAAGACCAAATGGAAAACCTCCAATCAAGTACTAAACTTGAAATTTTAAAATTAAAAAGATAAATTGATAAAATTGAAAGTAAAAAAAAAAAACTTTTCAGAATTAATAAACTGATGAGGGGTGGGGTCCCTGTAAGATTCCTAATTGCCCAAACCATGACTGACCTTGATTCACAAATCCTGGTCAAAGGCACCCTTTGAATATCTGGGCCCAACCCCCAATGTCAGCTCAGCTTCCCCCAGCCCTCACCTGATCTGGGCTAACTGAAAAGCCCGCCAGAACTGGGTACTGCCCATCATCTTCTAGGTATGAAAGAAACAAGCTGGACCACCCTCTTGGCAGGAGCCCTCCCAGCCAACGCATGGTATCCTTCCAGCCATGTAAGGGTTCCTGCCTAACAGTGGCCACCTTTGGCTCTGGCGTCTTTCTAACTGAGCTTTACTTCCAAATTCCTACAATAAACCTTTTATTTAGCAATCTAGGTTTTCAGGCCTGTAAATTCATTTTACAGGGGACACTGCACCTCATGGGATTATCTATGTGTAGAGAAATGGGATTCCCCCTTTGCTTTCCCTCATAAAAACTAAGTTGGTTTTATGAAAAAAGCAATAAAATAGATAAACCTTTGGTAAATCTGATTGGCAAAAGAAAGAGGAAAATCAAATGGTTACTTTTAAAAATGAAAAGTGGGATCTTTCCACCAATGAAGAGGAAATTAGAGAAATAATGAGGAGTTACTTTGCCCAACTTTATGCCAATAAATTTGATAACTTAAGTGAAATGGATGTCTAGATCAAAAAATATAGGCTTCCCAGATTAACAGAGGAGGAAGTAAATTACTTGAGTAGTCCCATTTTAGAAAAAGAAATAGAACAAGTTATTAACCAACTCCCCAAGAAAAAGTCCCCAGGACCAGAAGGATTTAAACGTGAATTCTACCAAACATTTAAAAAACAATTAGCCCCAATAGTATATAAGCTATTTGAAAAAAATAGTGAATGTAGGAGTCCTCCCAAATTCATTTTCTGACACAGACATGGGACTGATACCCAAACCAGATAGGTTGAAAACTGAGAAAGAAAACTATAGACCAATCCCTTATTGAATATTGATACTATAATCTTAAAGAAGATATTAGCAAAAAGACCTCAGAACATCATCCCCAGGATAATACGCTATGATCAAGTAGGATTTATACCAGGAATGCAAGGCTGGTTTAATATTAGGAAAATTATTAGTATAAATGACCATACTAATAATAAAATTAACAAAAATAATATGATATTCTCAATAGATGCAGAAAAAGCATTTGATAAAATACAACATCCATTCCTACTAAAAGCACTTGAGAATATAGGAATACATGGACTATTCCTTGGGATAGTAAGGAGAATATATTTAAAACAGTCAGTAAGCATCATATGTAATGGGGATAAATTGGAAACCTTCCCAGTAAGATCAGGGGTGAAACAAGGTTGCCCGCTATCACCATTACTATTCAATATTGTATTAGCCTCGGCAATAAGAGGCGAGAAAGAGATAAAAGGAATAAGAGTAGGTAATGAAGAAATCAAACTATCACTCGTTGCAGATTTTATGATGGTATACTTAGAGAACCCCAGAGATTCTAATAAAAAGTGATTAGAAATAATTCACAACTTTAGCAAAGCTGCTGAATACAAAATAAATCCACATAAATCCTCAGCATTTTTATACATCACCAACAAAATGCAACAGCAAGAGATACAAAGAGAAATTCCATTCAAAACAACTGTCAAGAGTATAAAATATTTGGGAATCCATCTACCAAAGAAAAGTCAGGATTTAATTGAGCAAAATTACAAAACACTTGCCACAAAAATAAAGTCAGAGTTAAATAATCGGAAAGACATTAAGTGCTCTTGGATAGGCCAACCAAATGTAATAAATGTGACAATACTCCCTAAACTAATCTATTTATTTAGTGCTGTACTAATCAGAGTCCAAGAAACTATTTTGATGACCTAGAAAAAATACAACAAAATTCATGTGGAAGAACAAAAGGTCAAGAATTTCAAGGGAATTAATGAAAAAAAAATCAAATGAAGGTGGCTTAGCTGTAACCTGATCTAGAACTATATTATAAAGCAGCCGTCACCAAAATCATTTGGTATTGGCTAAGAAATAGACCAGTTGATTAGTGCAACAGGTTAGGTTCACAGGACAAAATAGTGTACAACTATAGTAATCCAGTGTTTGACAAACCCAAAGATACCAACATTTGGGATAAGAATTCATTATTTGAAAAAAACATTTGGGAAAACTGGAAATTAGTATGGCAGAAATTAGATGTGGACCCACACTTAACACCATGTACCAAGATAAGATCAAAATGGGTCCATATTTTAGGCATAAAGGATGAGATCATAAATATATTAGAGGAATACAGGATAGTTTAATATAATATAATATATTAATATAATATAAGGTCATGACAAGCTATGTTTTGATGAAAACAGCTTTCTCTGAAATGCAAATTAAAACAACTCTGAGGGACCACTACACATCTCAGATTGGCGAATATCACGGGAAAAGGTAATGGCTAATGTTGGAGGGGATTTAGGAAAATTGAGACATTAACAGATTGTTGATGGAGTTGTAGACCATTTCAACCCTTCTGGAGAGTATTTTGGAACTATGCCCAAAGGACTATCAAACCGTGCATACCATTTCATCCAGCAGAGTTTCTAATGGGCTTGTATCTCAAATAGACCATAAAGGAAGAAGAGACCCACACATGCAAAAGTGTTTGAGGCGGCCCTTTTGGTTGTGGCAAGTAACTTGAATACCCATCACTTGAAGAATGACTTAATAAATTGTGATCTACAAATATTATGGAATATTATTGTTCCATAAAATATAATCCTGTAGGATGCTATCAGATAGGCCTGGAAAAAGTAAAATGAACTGATGCTGGGTGAAATGTGCAGAGCCAGAAGATCATTGGACATTGCAACAACAAGAGTATACGATGATCGATTGTGATGGACATTGGCTCTTCTGACTGAGATTATTCAGGACAGTTCCAATGATCTTGTGATGAAGACAGCCATCTGCAACCAGAGAGAGGACTATGGGAACTAAGTTGGACTACAATATAGTATTTTCACTTATTTGTTTTTGTGATCTTGCATTTTGTATTCTGGATGCTGTCAGATTGGCCTGAAGAAACTGAACCAATATTGGGTGAAATGTGCAGAGCCAGAAGATCATTGGAAATTGCAACAACATACGGTGATCTATTCTGATGGACATTGGCTCTTTTAACAATGACATTATTCAGGACAGTTCCAATTGTCTTGTGATGAAGACAGCCATCTGCAACCAGAGAGAAGACTATGGGAACTATGTTGGACGACAATATACTATTTTCACTTATTTGTTCTTGTTATCTTGCATTTTGCTTTCTTTCTTATTTTTTTTCTTTTTGATCTGATCATTCATGATAATTCATCACAGAATGATAATAGTAGAAAAATGTATTGAAGAATTGCACATGCTTAACATTGGTTGAATTACTTGCCATTTGAGGAGAGGGTGGGGGGAAGGGAGGCAAAGAATTAGAACACAAGGTTTTGCTAGGCTGAATATTGAATATTGAATATTGAAATTTTTCACTTTTTGTTGTTTGCTTGCCTTTTCCTTTATTTCTCAATTTTACCCTTTTTTATCTGATCTTTCTTGTGCATCATAATTGTGGAAATATGTATAGAAGAAACTGCACATGATTAATATATATTGAATTACTTGTCGTCTTGGGAGAGAGGCGGGGGAAGAGAGGCAAAAAATCGGGACATTAGGCAAAGCGGACATCGCGGTGTCATCCATCTCGCTGTGACGTCGACAGCCCCCTTTGTGAGGCAGTAGCTGCCCACGTGGGAGCCCTGCGTCCCCTTCACCGACCCTGACGCCTGGCTCCCGGTGCCCCACTCACCTTAGGGCACTCCAAGTTCCACTGCCTCTCTCCTTTCTCCCCACCCCAGACGCCCACAGAACAATCCGCATTGCCGGCCCGCCCACCTGACTGCTCTCAGTGCCCTGCCTCCAACACTTACTAGCCGGGACTCTGGCCAAGTGACTTTCCTCTGTTTCCCTCTGTAAAACTGGCAAACCCTCCTGTATCTTTGCCTAGAAAACCCCAAATGAAGAGTTGGACATGACTGAAGAAGTACTCAACCCATTTCTGGAGTTTCTCCTTTATCCGGGAGTGTAACGAGCTGTCGTCTCTAGAAGCTGCCGGATCGCTCTCTGGGAAGAGATCTGCTGTATCTACTCAAATCTTTCCAACAGATTCTTCTTCCTGTAGTGAACCGTTGTCTCCAGGCAGTTGCTGTTAACTCTTGTCCTTAGAAGTGACTTCCCTTCCTGCAGAGAGCCCCGTCAAGCCAGATGTAATGCAAAGTCTTCTCCTTGAATCTCCTCCAGCTCTTATCCTTCTCCATGTAGACTCTCTTTCCAGGCCCACTGTTCTCTCTTTTATTCTCCCAGAGAATGGGCGTGGGATAATGCAAGGGCTTCTGGGAAGAACCACCTCAGCCAATGGGCTTGCTCCTTCTATCAAGTCAACCTGAGTTCTCACCTTGTAATTGTCCAACCTGAATTCTCACCTTGTCACTATCCAGACAACCTCAGTTCTCACTTAGTAATCCTAACATCTCCCCCTTTCTTTTGATTTAGAACATAGGACAGTCATGACCTTGAAACATAAATCCATCAATATGGGAAGTATTACAGATAATTACATAAATTACATAAGCACATAGTAACATAGTAATGTAACACATGCTAGAAGTATATAACATAATCATAAATTGAAAATTTATAAATGTCCATAAGTCCATTGTCCATTAGTCTCATCTTGTGTGAGGAAGTCCAATGATTCCTGCTGGTTTTAAAGTTCTTTAACAGTCTTCTCATTATCCATGCTCTTTCAGTGTCAGATGTTTCTTAGATCTTCTCCTTTATTTTGAGGTCTTTCTCTTTTTCTGTCTCTCTCTGATGGAAAGGCGAATATGACTCGTTGGCACCCATCTGATTCCTTCTCCTGCTGAAGAAATACAAGCAAACCCTCTCCCCCAGTCAGTTAACCTATCTAATTACATTCTATTTACCACTTTCTAAATCTCTTCTCATCATCTGGCCATTACATTGGAGTTGTTTGCACTGGACACAGCCCTGTTGGTTTAAAAGGCCTGTATTCTCCCCAAGTGTAATCCATTTTTGCAATCTGATTGCCTTTTGGTTGACTGATTGGGTATTCCCTTTCTGCCATGTGATTGCTTTTCTGCTGGTTGATTAAATCAGAGTCCTGGCCTTCTAAAGGCTCTTTGGGTGTAACATCAGCTGCCATCATGCCCCAAGTCTTTTTTGCCTGGGGCCCTGGACCTGGGCCCCTCATCCCATTTCCCTGAATTATTCTACACTCTGATGCCCAATGGAGTCCTCTGTTGCATTTTGGACATGGGGTTTTAGGTCTTCTCTCACCCTGTTTCCTCACTGTATCTCCATACCTACACTGAGCTCTTAGATGTCCAATTTTTCCACATTGAAAACATCGCCGAGTTTCTCTAGAAGGCCTTTGCCAGGAGGGACCCTGTCTTTCCACATTCATCATTGTCCGGGTGTAAAAAGCATTTGTTCCCACTGTAGCACAGCGTCTTATGATCTCCTCTAAAGAAGCGTCTTTGTCTAATCCCCATATAATTCTTTTGCAAATCTCGTTGGCATTTTCCTTAGCCAGATGTCTGGTCATTATTTCTGTAGCTGCATTTTCTCCAATAGTTCTTTTGACAGCAGTTTGCAAACGTCCCACAAAATCTGCAAAAGGTTCATTGGGACCTTGCTGTATTTTAGTGAAAGCCTCTCCACGATCTTTCTGTCCAGGAAGGACACCCCAAGCTTTTATTGCAGCCTTAGCAATTTGCTCATATATTGTCATGGTATAATTAATCTGTTCCGAATTCTCTCCATACTGACCTTCACCAGCTAAGTGCTCAAAAGTGAATTGTGTGTTAACTCCTATTTCCAAATTGCATCTGACTTGAATTTTACATAATTCATGAAATTCCGCAAGCCATAATAAATTTTCTCCAGGTTCCAGACATGTCCTTGCTATGGATTTCCAATCATTCGGGGTTAGGACTTCATAAGACAAACCATCTAGTAACATTTTGACATAAGCTGATGTAGCCCCATAAAGGGTACAACCTTTTTTCAAATCCTTAATTTTATTCAAATCTAAAGGTGCATATTTTCTCCTTTTTTTACCTACAGAGTCAGTATTTTCAATCACAGGATATGCATGTATAAAATCACTTATATCCTGTCCTTCTCTCTTAGCTTTAACCAATGCTTTTTCTAATCTTGTCATAGGCTTAGGCTTCTTCACAGGCAATTCTGTTTGTGTTTCTGCCTCTTCCCCTCTTTCTTCCTCCATCTCTGAAGGTGGGGTTGATGTGGGCCTGTCAATAATCTGTTCTGTAGGCAGGGTTGAAGCTTCTTCAAGAGAATCATACCATAATTCCTCATTTAAATCCTCTTGCTCTAGGGAAAGTCAGTTCAGAAGAAGAAAGTCCATAAATCTTTAATGTCATTGTGTTTTCTGTTCATTGTGTGTTTGCTTGTTTGTTTTTCTCAAAGTATCAAGTTGGTAATATGACAAATGTTCCTACTTCAAAAAATATTTTCAGGAAGGAAGAGTCAAGACAGAAGTGTAGCGGTAAGAAGTTTAATATGTTGCCCCCTACCAAGCCTTTTCCATAAAGATTTACAAACTACCTCCACACCAAATTCTTTTTATTTTTTTAAATTTTATTTATTTATGTATTTTGACAGTATATATGCATGAGTAATTTTTTTATAACATTATCCCTTGTATTCATTTTTCCAATTATCCCCTCCCACCCTCCACTCCCTCCCTTTGATGACAGGCAATCCCATACATTTTACATATGTTACAATATAATTTAGATACAATATATGTGTGTAAATACCATTTTCTTGTTGCACATTAAGTATTAGATTCTGAAGGTATAAGTAACCTGGGTAGATAGACAGTAGTGCTAACAATTTACATTCACTTCCCAGTGTTCCTTCTCTGGGTGTAGTTATTTCTGTCCATCATTTATCAACTGGAAGTGAGTTGGATCTTCTTTATGTTGAAGATATCCACTTCCATCAGGATACATCTTCTTACCACATTGAAGTGTACAGCGATCTTCTGGTTCCAT